>NC_056667.1:140002343-140602343 GCF_018350195.1 Panthera tigris
GGAGATACTTATTATTTACGAAATTCACTTAAATGGGCACTAAAAAGCTTCAATATGATGCTCTCCCCCCCAAGAGATGAAATTTGTTAATAGAGGTTTAGTGGAGAAATGCATACCATAGAGATTTAGCAGAGTGGTGCCTTTCCTTCTAGAAAAGAAGTCTTGCTTTTTCTCTTCTGTTGGCACAAGACGAAGAGTGATGTGTGTTTGTTTGTTTGATCATTTGCTTTACAAATGGTTGTCACTCAAAGAAAGTCTTCTCTTTTTCAAAGAAAGTCTACTTACACATGACCAGATTTATCACTGGAATTCAAGTTCATAATCTCTTATCCAGAATTCCAAAACTGAAAACTCAGAAACTGTACATGTTTTTGTAAGTTTGACTCTAAAGTTCACTGAGTGTCAAAATCATACCTGAGGTTATTAACAGACTTTATTCTACTAAGAATATTCATTTCACTGCAGAAACATTAATACATTTGTTATGTGTTGCCACTTAATGATCGTATATGTATAATGTTCAGAATATACATTTTCCCCCAAATATAAACTACTTAGAATTTTTGCCCAAGAGTTTTAGAGAAGGGAATGTGTATGTATGCCACAGGAAGCAGAAAATTCAGCTCACTGAGTCTGACCTCTTCCTAGCACCTACCATTGTGGACCAGGCTTCATCCAAATGACCCGAATCATTTCCTTTCTCTTTGGCCAGTCTGATTTGTTCATGGATTACTAAAGACAAGAGTCAAAGAATCACTTTCTAGGACAGGAGTGCTAATCTAAATTTTAGATTCTAAAATATGCTGTGTTCCTTAAGCTGTAAGCTCTAGTAGCAAAGACAGTAACAAGAAGATGTATTCATTCATTCAATGAATATTCATTGAACACCTATAATGGAATTTCAACATGGTGGTATCATAGAAAAAGAACAGAACTACAAGTCAGGAGACCTGGGTTCTAACTGGGGTAGCTGTGTACCTATTGTATACACTTTGGCAGGTCCTTTCACTTCTTTGTATCATTTAATGCTCGTTTTACAAAAGAAAAAAAAAAGTTTCCTCACTGACTTTCTCTTTCGATACTTGGAATAATTAAATTTAGTAATACACCAAAAACACATTTGCAAGGTGCCTGGGTGGCTTAGTTGTTTGAGTGTCAGACTCTTGATTTCAGCTCAGGTCATGATCGCAAGGGTGTGGGATCAAGCATTATGTTGGGCTCCGCGCTGAGCATGGAGCCTGATTACTCTGTCTCTCTCTCTAAAGAAGGAAAAAAGCACATTTGCACATTTTATTGATCTTCTATGTTTCTATGTTAAGTGCTTTATATGTATCATACAAAGAATTACTATGTGCAGGGCACAAGATTTGGTGGGCATGCTAGGATGGGCAAGACACATGAGCTATTCTTGAAGGGCAAACCGATAGAGGAGTAACATGGGAAGTTACGGGACTATTCCAGGTTTTGTTGTTTTGTTTTTTTAATCACTCATATGCAGAACCAAGAAAATTTGGAAGAGAAGCTTCTCTGAGTCTTTGCAAGAAAAATATGGAAGGGGGAAGGGAGAGAGAAGCATTTGGAAGGAATTTCATTTAAAACAGCTGCCTTGCTAAATCCCTGTTTCAAATTGCCTGTTAGCTGATCTGACTTAAGACTTTTTTTTTTAATCAAGAAACAAAATCTGTGGGGTTTGCTAGTTCGATTCATTTGCACATTCCACACAGCTACATATGGCAGGCCTGGAATGATCAAGTTTCCTTCAGCTTTATCATAAATCACAGAGATTCCAATGTGTCCTTCACAGCTTTAAGTTTTCAAAACTATCATGAATAGTGAAATATTTATTCTAAGACTTACAGCCACTTGCATGGAGTCACGTTCCTCAGAAGAGAGACTCTGACAAAAAGCCCATCAGGAAGGCAGCTGGAGGCCGTGGGACCCCAGCCCCATGACCATCCTCCACTGTTGGCCTTCACATCTGCCACCTTCAGGTTACCAAATGGCATCCCTCATAAACTGTGAACATAGGCTTTTTGCTCAACTTGACAGCTTTCGGTTGGAAACTAATCAAAACTTTAAGGATTCTACTTTAGAGCAGAAAAAGGCTTTCTCAAGGTTTTATTACTTCGTAAAGCGTATTAGGTTTCAAATCAATTTAATTTTAAAAGAGAACCTAGTTATTTTTACTAGCTGGTTTTCAAGTTTTTACTAATATATAAAGCCAAACAATCACGATTAGGCAGCTCTTTCTCTACAGACTAGATGTTGGCCAAGTGTTTACAGACAGACTGGATGGCACCCATTCACCGTGAAAGCAGCAGTGATGCAAGTGGCAGAGGGGCTGGGCTTCCCCAGAAATGTCCTTACCTGTTGAAACTGACAACCTGACGTGGAAGGCATTTTCGAAGATGGCTATGGCAATGCCTCCCATGGTTGTTTGCACTGGGACTTGGCTACTCCTCCCATTAAGAAGTGAACGCATCTCTCCTTCTTTTCCCTGGTCTGTCTGTATGCTTAGTTTTATGGGGTTTTGTTGTTGTTGTTGTTGTTGTTGTTATTTTTTAAGTTTATTTACTTTGAGAGAGCCAGAGAGAGTGCAAGAACGGGAGAGGCAGAGAGAGAGGGAGAATCTCAAGCGGGCTCCACGCTGCCAGCACAGAGCCTGAGGCCGGGGTCAAACCCACCGAACTGTGAGATCATGACCTGAGCTGAAATCAAGAGTCAGACGCTTAGACAACTGAGCCACCCGGACATCCCTGTATGGTTAGTTCTGATCAACAGAATAGAATAGGACAGATACTGCGAGTTCTGGGCCTGGGTCTTAAGAGGGCTTATAACTTTTGCTTTTGCTTTCTTGGATATTGATTGAGATCATCATGCAAGGAAACTGGTCCAACTCCCTTTAATGATGACAAGCCACATAGATCCCAAGTGCCACAGCTGACAGCCTGTGCCAACTACAAGGCAGGTGAGTAAACCCATCTTGTTCCTTTCAGCCCACATAACATTCCATGAATGCAATTATGCATATAAGCAGAAAACCCTTCTGGTTAACTAAAAACAAAACAAAACAAAAAAATCGAGAGAAATGAATCATTGTGGTTTTCAGTCCTTAAGTTGTGGGGTGCTTTTTTAATCAGCAATAGATAATGGAAACCTCTGTTCTGGTTTTGACCTTGCCACTAATTAGTTGTGTCATTTGGGCAAGATACTTGATTCTATGTACTTTCGCGACCTCACATTTAAAATGTGGCAATGTGAATTATGTAAAGCTGAAGTCCCTTCTTGCTCCAGTGTTGTGGGAACTTTCCTCAAATCTGCAACTTGAATCTCTCAGCTGGCAGAAGGCTATAAAGTTGTTTCATTAAGAATGACCAACAGGACAAATCCTTAAGATGGATAGACAAAGTGGCAACCTTGTGGTAGAACAACATCCCTCACATGTAGCCAAACAAACAAAAAAAATAGTTACTTTGTGCCTCATTGAAATGTAAATTGGAAACTCATATTTGGAGGCCGCCTAGGTGGTTCAGTCGATTAGGCATCCGACTGTGGCTCAGGTCATGATTTCATGGTTCACAAGTTCGAACCCCACATCGGGCTCTGTGCTGACAGCTCAGAGCCTGGAGCCTGTTTCAGATTCTATGTCTCTCTCTGCCCCTCACCTGCTGGCTCTCTCTCTCTCTCTCTCTCTCTCCATCTCTCTCTCAAAAAAGTAAATAAACATTTAAAAACTTAAAAAAAGAAATTCATATTTTGAGACAAAACATGGGGCTTGGGCAGCCAAAGTACAAGAGAATCAGTTTAAACAATCATTGCTCTGCTTTGTTTACCATCACTGTGGTTGAAGAGCATTTTGCAAAGGAGTGTGGGAAACAATGAATGTAACAGTACAAGTTGGCTGTTACCTTGGGTCATAATCTGTTTGAACTTGTGTATATAGTTTGGATAAGTCAAGTGTAAGGAGCCAAAATGGGCCCATCTGCTTCCTTTAAAATCTTACCGAGTTACTCCCCTCAGCACTTTTATGAGCTAACATCATCTCTTACAGATACTCTGCATAATTGGTGATTTCTGATTGCCTCCCTGAAATTTTTTCTTGATGCTGGCTGCAATCATTGCCTAATGGGAACATTTCATTCTCCAGCATGTGTAGTCATAATTATTTCAGATTCCCATGTAAAGTTAATCAACCCTGAAGGAGACTCCCCGGATGTCATCATGGAGGTAACACCTCACATTTTTGCTCTTTTACTTTGTCTGATCTCTGTTGAATAAGTAATCACCTTCTGTTTACACAACTAAAATTGGACATATTATGTGAAATTCCACCTGCATCTTTGGCAGATAACTACACCTGGTTATTGATATGTGCTGGATTTCATTATCAAAGAAATGGAGTTATTCTGAATGAAAGAAATATACACAAGGTAAGGTATTTCGTTCTTTTTGAATTGTCTAGGAAGGCTAAGTTAAATGAAGTATTAGCAACAGCTGCATTCCCTACCACTTTCTCAGATTTTTCTTACCTGTGGTGACTGTTACCAAGTAATGTTGAACCGAAAATCTGTGACATTTTCTATAATAAGACAATTTCAACACTGACATAACATATAATCTCAAAGATATTTCTAGCCTCAAATACCTGCTGCTATGGCAACTTCCAAGGAACTCACTTTTCAAAATATTTGGATTTACTGAGATCTCTTTAAAAATTTACTAACTTTTCCAAAACTCTCTGATATGCACTAGGCATGTTTTTATCTAGCTGTTAAAAAACATTCCAGTTCATGCTATGTTTTGTCAACTGGTTTTATAGAGGTTACACTCTATGGGATGAAAAAAAAAAACAAATATAGCAGTGTTGTGAGAAATAAAATGTGAAATGTTGGAAAACATTACATCAACATTGAGATTATGATGCAATTAAGGCCAACATTATTCTGGATTCTATACTGCGAAACATGTCCAATACATGTTAACTAGTAGGGCTTATATTAAGTTTTTTAAGGTAGTTTCATCTACAAGACAGATTAGCTCCGACCCATGGCTTTTCCTCGGAAAGCATAGAAAAATTTTGGGAAGAGATAACAGAATATAAAAATTATAAGGAAACTATTGATCCACATGTGCCACAGTGGAACTGGGCAGTATCCTCTGATGGCACAGTCCACTATCTGTGCAGTGGGAGCCTTCTTTCTCACCTTTTTCAATAAAAATTTCTCATCCCTTTGAATAGTTAGGAGAGGGAGCATTCGGTATGATGTCATTCCCCCAATATGTCTATGTTTGCCTCCAAAGTTCACAAGGTATCAAGCCCAAGAAAAAATATTCCAGAAAACGAAGTAGTCTCCATACTCCATAATTTTCTGAAGAAGAGTATTTTTAAGTTTATTTATTTATTTTGAGAGAGATGAGAGAGAGAGAATGCAAGTGGGGGAGGGGCAGAGAGAGGGAGAGAGAGAATCCCAGGCAGGCTTCATACTGTCAGCACAGAGACCAGTGTGGGGCCCGAACTCATGAATGATGAGATCATGACCCGAGCCAAAGTCAGATGCGTAACCGACAGAGCCACCCAGGTGCCCCAAGAAGAGTATTTTTGTGAAGCTTTCTGTACAGTAGATAGAGCTTGCTGTATGTATATAAGTATATTAATCAGATGAAAAAAGTTCACTGGGGAGAAACTTTCCCCATCTGAGAAAAACTTAATGGCAATCTGCTAATACTATCTTGATGTCTTTTCTTTTAATTTTTAAACCCGATATAAACCCAGATCAAATATTATAGTTTGCCTCATTACTGAAAAACAGTAAGTTTATTTGAATTATGTATAAAGTCATTATAAAAAGACATGGACCTTCAAGAAGAACTGCTTTATAGACATGATCTCATTATTTTTCTTCCAAAGTTCAGACAACTTTATTCATTATCTGTGTTACTGTCCTAGAGTTGAAATTGAATTGAATTGAAATAGAACTGAAAACGTCTTTGGAATGTACCAGTTTTAACATTTTTTAACAACTTTGTCTTCATGCATGGAAAGGCTGGCGTCTCAGGATATTCATATCCCCATTATGCTAACTGATAGCCAGTATAAACCTGAGAGCAAAAGCAAAAGGACAAAATCCACAAGGGAGCTCAGATGCAGAAAGCAGGTTCTAGTCTCTTTCACTCCTCACGCTGTAAGTCTAGGTGAAACTCCTAGATCACCTCCTAGAATCAGAGCTTCATGGCACCACATAACTTGCTGCAACAAGGGACCCAAAACATTGTCTGCTGGATGCCTTCCAGTTAAGAGATAAGAACACTGATGCTGAGAGTAGACAAGGAGCTTGCCTGAAATCACACGTTTACTTTGAAGAAGGGCTAGGACTAGAAGCTCAGTCTCCAGGACCTACTGTTCTCATCCATAAAATAAAGAGGTGGCTTGGATGTTCTTGAAGGTTAGCTTTATTCTATTATATTGTTTCTGTACACATTCAGCACTGGACGAGACCACAGAAGGTGAATATCTACGGCACGCCTGCTCTACCTCGTTTTGCTATCTAAGGGGAGGGGGAAGGAAAATGAAAATGCAAAGTGCACATTATGTACTGGCAACTCCTTTTGTAACCCACTACTGCTGTAGTCAATGCCCAGCAGGCTTCTACTGAATATTCATGAGAGATTAACTCATGAAAATATAACCCCAGCTTCTCAGGAACAGTAGCCAGAAAAGCCCTCATTAAAATTGCATTTCTATTTATGTGAATGGCTGGTTTTGCTTCAAAAATTGGCCCATCGGTGCAGGGTATGAGTTTGCACCATGGCTAAATGAAGAATCATGGATAGGGAATGAATTTCAGCTTTCAAACCTCTCTGGCCAGAGTTGGAAGTTACAGGACAATATGGTACAGAGAAATAGTTGGCCCCGCCACTATGTCCATTCTACCCGTTAGTAATAGAATCCCTATTTTTAAATGAGCTTATAACCTTAGAATATAGACTACAATTTCTATCTTCCTTGTATCTGTGTATAGCCATACGACCAGTTTATAGCTAAACTTTGTAGGGTTTCTCAACATTTCGGCCATTGTCAATTTAGGTCAAATAATTCACCGTTGTGGAGCTGTCTTGGGCAGTGTGCAATGTTTAGCAGCATCTCTGGCCCCTACCTACCAGATACCAGTACCCCCAACCTTCACTCTAGCCCAGTTGGGACAACCAAAAATGCCTTGAGACATTTCCACATATGCCCTGAGGGCCAAAACTGTCCCCAGCTGAGAACCAGTGAGCTGAAGGGATCTTTTTCCTGCTGTGATGGCTAGAGCTTGAGAGGCTAATTTGGACAAATATGAGGAATCACATTACTAAAAACAGAAGGGCAACAAGATGGGAGAGAGGATCCCTATGATCCTTGGAGCCACACTATAGTCATGGGTCTACACATCTCTGGGCATGTTACATAAGAACAGCATAATTTCTATCCCTTTACTTCATTTACATCCCTTCATCCCCACTGGGGTTACTAAAGGAGACACAATTCCCATACCTTACCTTTAATTATTTTCTGTAACGCAGAAGTCTAAAGAGGGAAATTATTTATGTTCACAATTCAGAAACAACTGACTTGTCATTAAGGGATCTAGATTTAAAGCTGCCTCTCCCTTCACAGAAATTTTTTGAGAAGTGGATTTTGAGATGCACAAATGTAAATCAGGGATCCTCAAGCTTGGCTACATGTTAAAGTCACCTGGAGAGCTTTTAAAAATCTAATGCCCAGGTTGCACCTCAGACAACTTCCAGCAGAACCTTAGGAAGCAGGCCCCAGAACTCAGTATTTTACAAACTCTTCAGGTACTTCCAAGGTGCAGCCAAGCTTGAGAACCACTCATACAGAGTATTTTTCGAGTTCTGTTTGTAATTAATTAAACTTGGTTGCTCTTATTTGCCTTGGAAAGGTAAGGCATGTGTTATGCTCTCCACAGGAGGCATTCTTTTTTTGCAAAATATTATGTTTCCAATCCTGGATATACTCATGTTCGGGGTTTAAATGGCGAGAGTGAATCAGATATAATTTAGTACCAGTCAGCAAAATCTGGCTGGAGAAATATTTTGACATCTCATATTGCAGAAAATAATGGAGTTCGTTAAAGGTGAAAGCTCTATTCTTCCTGTTCCCTTCACACACACACACACACACACACACACACACACACACTTAATGTAATCAGTAAAATAAATGACTTGGGAGAAACTAGTTTTGCTCTGATAGTTAAAAAGTAAGTGCAGAAAAAATGAAAATAGAGCCCCCCTATAAGTGGGTGTAGGGTAGCTCTTGGGTTTAAATGTATTTTAAAACCAGACTCCTTAATTTCTGCCATAAGAATAAGTAAAACAACTCAAAATGGGTGTCTGGGACTAACCATAGGGCAGTCCTGGAATAAAAAGAGTCTTTGACACCATCAACAATCCTATATGAAGAGCACCCTGACCAAGAAGGCAAAGGGCAGTTGATATCGTTATTTCCTTTTAGTCCATTAACTTTAATGAACAAGCCCTATTTCTTTTCCAATGTTAATTGTTAAAAGGTTCTTAATTAAGTCACAATATGTTAGTGATCTAAGAATTACAATAAACTGTCATTGAAGAAACATTCTTCAATAATGGGATTCCCCTTAATCCTAAGGGGTACACAAAGGGGGAAACAAGGAAGAAACGGGAGTGGAAATATATTGCATTCTGACTATAAACCAGACCCAGTAGTAGACAACTTATTTGTGTTGTACCAAAAGGTGATTTCAAAGCAGGATTCACCTCTCAAGATATTTATGAGAGTCATAGCTGATTGAAGGTGAAATAAACCTGAAAAATCATCTACAGGTGAGAAAACCAGTGACTTTCCCAGGCTCATCTTGCTGGTTAGGACAAAACTGGGTCCAGAATAATGATCTCCTACCAAGAGTTGGGCATTCTCATTTCCTCCCTCTTTTTCCCCACCTACTTACAATTTCCAAAATCTAGTGAGCAGGGGGTTTTCCTCTTAACCAAGAAAAGAGTAAGGAAATAGGTCCAAACAGCAACACAAAAGATTTAAGTAAGATGCAAGGCAATTTCCTGGTGCCGGCATCTACTTGTCATAAGAGGGAGTTGTGGAATATCCCTTCTCAGATCTCTTTTTTAAGATAGAATTCTTTGTCACCCACTTTTGAGAGTGAAGCACAGTAAACTTGCCTAAAGGTTAGGTGATGTAGGGTGACAATTCCTTGAAATGTCTGCAGCATCTAAAGTAAGTACAGAAAATGTCAAGAGTTCTGCCTGGGCTTAGTGTATCACCACTGGCCTGGCACTGGTTAAAGATGACCTCCACAGAGTTTATCCAAAACTATTAACAATAGTAGCTAATATTCACTTCACACTTACTCTAGGCAAGCACTGTCATGCAATGCAGTCAGCAAGTGATGGATGCAGCATTCGAACTCACATTCACAGTTCTGACTTCATACTGCTCTACAATTCTGCCTCCTATACAAATACAATGACTAGTATTTTAAATAGTGCTAATGTGGTCCTAAAAGAGACATGTGTCCCAACAGAATCAGATCATTTCCAAAATCACAGTAAATCACTTTTCAGATTATAACCTGTTTGAGTGAAATAGACAGTGGTGGCCAGCGTTTGTATTATTCTGCTAGGGCTGGGGTAGCAGAGTCTGCTCTGTGCCCATCAGTTGGCCAGCACCTTGGGTCAGGGTGATCCTATGAGGTTCAAACCTTGTCTTGTTTTGTTTGCTTTTGCCAAATGGCTTGGTGGGAACTGCAGAAATGAACCTCTATGAGGGCCAAAAAACTGGAGGGGATAGAAGCCTACAGAGATTGGAAAAGGGTTCTCTGAATATCAAAGCCATACATTTCTAGTTAGCCTCAATCTGGGCCCCCTTTTGCCTGACTTACTGATAATTGGCAAGTCCAAGGTAAGCAAATAACAGAGAACTTTATAGCTCATTGAATGTGTTTCCTTTAACATCTGCTACTTGCTGGGGAGACTGGAAAACACAAAGGGGGTACACAAACTTGGCACCAGATGGTAGATTGGAAAAAACAGCTTCAAAGCTCCCTTTCAGCCGAAATGGAAATGGAGAATTAAGGTAACAATGTGATGAATTCTGGGCATAACACAACAAAAACAACAAAAACAACCCCAAGACACATTTACATGCAATACCCAGGAAATGGGGTGGATATGTTTCTAAGGGCCATGTTGCTTCAGTGGTCTGTCACTGCTTGTATGCCATCACAGCTAACGGTGAAATGACAGAAAGCTCAGTGCACTTCAGTACTATTTTCCTGCGCTTACTGCCTACTGATCTAAACACATGTTCCAAAAGTGCTAAATGAAATCCTATTCCCAAATTATGAAACTAAATATTTTCCTTAGACATATCTCACATTGCTTTGTATGCCAGGGAAATTTCCCATGACCCTTGGAGTCACCCCCATTTATTTGTTCCCATACACACTTCTTCTGGGATGTAAGACAATCCGGTTGAAGGCTAACGTATAAGTATCTGGTGGCGTGTCCAACAAAGCTGTTATTTTATCAGGAAGAAGTGGAAGCTCATTTCAGAAACTGAAGCTTCTCAGGAATGGAGTAAATGGTTTGGTAGACATGCCTTGAAGACTATCAGAAAATTAAGAGTATTGTTTAGTTAGGAGATAGGACTTAACTAATGTTTCTAAAATGCCTGAGTTTTTGATCAAGAATTTCAGCAACTTGATGCATTCAAGATGGAGAACTCAATTAAAAAAAAAATTGCCACCTACACAGAGTTTTCACTGTAAGAACAAGGAATGGGTTTAAGCTATTATATTAATGGAGATTTGAAGATATACCAAGGAAGGAGATTGCATTTCAAGCAGCTAACACCCCAAAAGAGGTTAAATTTGGTTTAATTGTTGATTGCTTGTCAGAGGCAGAGGCAGAAAATTAATTAAAGTCAATACTCAGTAGGCTTAGTTGCTATTAAGTAGCATTTGGAATCTGATTTAATTCACCAAGTGACTGATGGAAAGAACAACAGTCCAATTTTTCAAATCAAGCAAAATTTATTATTTAACTCGCTGATAAATGTTTAGATCTAAATGAGCAGAGAACATGAACAGGCACAATTGGCAAAACTAATTTAAAATCCACAAAGACCCACAGTAATTATCAAAGCAAGTGACAATGGTAAATATTTCAGTGACATAACAGCAAGGGGTTATTTTCCTGACTACACCCAGTTCAAGCTATTCCAATCATTTAAATTCATCCTGTCTCCTCAAAATATCCTGCATTCTTTTCTTTTCTCTTCTTTTTCATTTATTTTTTCCCTTCTTTCTTTTTACCTTGAGAAATAAAGGAATTATTTCATCTCCAGACTAGAGCAAAGAAACCAGATTGAGGGAAAGGATAATAATTTTAACAACTCACTTGGGCTTGGGGGAGAGGAGTGTTGAACAGGGGATAGAAAACATCTTAAAATGTTAGTTCATATGTTTTCATCCTTATTAAATTCTTATTTGCACGTAACATGTTGGCTGGCAAATGTATTTTGCCAAGACTCTTTTCATGTCCACATCCACATGTCTGAAATTATTCTGCTAATGTTTTTTAAATTTTTTTTCCTAATGTTTATTTATTTTTTAGAGAGGGAGAGAGACAGAGCGTGAGTGGGGGAGGGGCCAAGAGAAAGGGAGACACAGAATCTGAAGCAGGTTCCAGGCTCTGAGCTGTCAGAACAGAGCCTGACACGAGGCTCGAACTCACAAACCGTGAGATCACGACTTGAGCCGAAGTAGGACACTTGACCAACTGAGTCATCCAGGTGCCCCATATTCTGCTAACGTTTTATGTGCTGAATTTTACTATTCCAAATGTATTTCATCTTTGTTTTGTTATTTCTGCAATTATTGCTCTGAGCATTTGTCATGAAAAGACAACAAAGAATACATAGATGTTCTGAATTTCAACACAGAATTTTCTATTTAATTTGAGTGCAGTTAGTAATGAGCAAAACATATATGTAATTCCTATTTTTACAAATTTTGGTCTTGACAATGCGCTGTAATTTTTATTTTAGTTTAAAAGATGAAATTATATGCATCCAGTGTTGAATTTTCTCTAGTATATTAGATCCTATATTATTAGACGACATGGATTTCTTGAATATTGCTTTTGAAATACTGATCTACAGGAATGGTAGGTGCCATTTATTATTCTCTCCAGTCTATAGATTCATCTAGCTTTACTATTTATCTCCATTACTACCCATTGCTAGATATGTTGTAAATCTGTCATTTGTACATACAGAACCACTCATCACTTCTCTCCACCTTACTCTCTACCCCTTGGCAGAGGTTGGTCTATTTGGACTACATCATGTGCTCCCTTGCCCTCCAACCATCTTCCTATTGGGTTTGAATGTTAGCAGGAGATCAAGAAGCCAAAAACAAAACAAAAACAAATACAAAAGCGAAGTTAAGGTCCTTGTTTTCCTTGGGATGTGACATTCTTTTTCATTAGGACCTGGACTGATAGAGAATCAGGCTGGTGTATTTTCATTTGTTTGAATACTTGAAAAATATATGAAAAACAACCTTTATCTAATCCATGAATCTTTCTCCAAAGGTTTTGGTGTATTTTAAAATAATGCATCAAATAGACAATATAAAATAAAATGAATATTGTTAAGATAAAATGAGGCAAAGGGAAAAAAGAGGCAAGAAGTTCTTTGGATCAGGAGCTATATTAGCATATAAAATGGAAATCATGAAAGCCTACGCATATGCAAAACTTGTTTTTGAACTTACTAGTAGCCAAAGCATAAGGGAAAAAAAATTAAATAGAAGGCTACAGAACACAACATTCTTAATACCAAGAACAGAGAAAATTCCAGTAAGAAAAAGAGGAAATTAAGGTGCCTGGGTGTCTCAGTTAATTAAGCATCTGACTCGATTTCAGCTCAGGTCATGATCTCATAGTTCATGAGTTCGAGGCACATGTTGGGTCCTGTGCTGACACTGTGGAGCCTGCTTGGGATTCTCTGTCTCCTTCTCTCTCTGTCCCTCTTCTGCTTGCTCGCCCTCTCTTTCTCTCTCTCTCTCTCCCTCTCTCCCTCTCAATAAATAAACATTTAAAAAAATTGAAAAAGAGGAAACTACAATGCAGTAAATGATATCTCTAACCACATTCTCAATGGCTTAATGAATCATATCAAAATATTTTTATAATGCTTTATTTCCCAAACATCAAAATGCTACTGCCTGACCTCTATGATTTTTTCTAAGAAAAATCTGTACACAGTCTACTAATAAAGACCTGTTTTTAATTTTAGGGGGAAGGAGGGCAGGAGCGGATGGTTAGGGATGCTAACTTTTAATGGACTCTAACTTACAATGATGAGCAAGTTTGGAGTAATATGATGTGTGTCCATTTTTTGTTTAAAAAATATGTTCAGGTGCCTGGGTGGCTCAGTCGGTTGAGCAACTGACTTCGGCTCAGGTCATGATCTCACTGTGAGTTCGAGCCCCACATCAGGATCTGTGCTGGCAGCTTGGAGCCTGGAGCCTGCTTCATATTCTGTCTCCCTCTATCTCTGCCCCTCCACCACTCGCGTTCTGTCTCTGTCTCTCAAAAATAAATAAACATTAAAAAAATTTTTTTAAATGTTCAAAATATTCAAAAATTTGTTGGCCACTATCAAAATGGTCAGGCACCAAGATAAACCAAAATAGGCTGAAGATATATTGCACAGAAACTACTTACTTAATCAACCCAACATTAAAATGATCATAGATAGGCAAAATTATGGTGTGGGATTATATAGATAATAAAGTAAGAAAGCTTAACAACCATTTTCCCTTAAAAACCTTGTAATTATTACCACAGCCCACACCTAATCTGGACAGATGTTAACACTCCTAGACTATAAACCTGTACTCACCATCTTCATAATAGAGCCGTATAATGCTTTACAATGTAACACTAACTGTTCTAGCCCTACCACAATTTGGTGAGACAGACACTGTTGTCCTTATTTTACAGATGAAGAGAATGAGGTGCAGAAAGGTGACGTTTGCCCAAAGTCTTGGAGATGGTATATTGAGGAGATCAAAGTAGAATCCAAGAAGTCTGCCCACTTTGATCTAGAAACAGTTTACTCTATCATGGCCGATGGCTCAAATGCTTAAGAAAATTGGGAGAAAAAAATTGTGTGTGAAACAACAATGCTATGCCCACATGTGAAAAGAAAAGAACTGAGCGTATAAATTCTAATGATCAAAGTTTGGAAACCATTTAGTGTCATTTCACGTTTTTCTGTAGAACATGCCCCCAAATGGCTGAGACTCAAAATGGCTTCAACTTCATTCCATTTCCACTGATTCCTAACACTCATCTCGAAGGACTGCTAAGCCAAGTGAAACACGTGAAAGAATCCCTCAATTAAATATATATAAAGCTTTGAATAACCAAGCTGGAAATGTTGGATATAACTTTTAAACAGGAGTTGTTTTGTTTTGTTTTGTTTTGTTTTAATTAAAAGTAATTACAATTCATTCCCCTACTGGGCCCTGAACACAAGTGGCAATTTTGCCTTAAGCCATTGTTCCCAAACTGCACTGAGGTACCCCAGAGTCGCAAAGGGAATTCACAGGGGCTCCATGGGGTATTTTAAATACCTCACCCCTATTTCATATATGTGCAAACTGGGTCACATGTCCTTCAATGAACATAAGATTATCACATGTGGTATAGATCAATTATGATTCATCCCCGGAAGCTTAAGCACATAGCCACTTGAGCTGGGGGGGGGGGGCAGGAATCAAGGTTGTAGAGGAAGAAGAGAAGAACCACTATAGGATGAGCAATTAATTAAGAGACCTTACATCCTTTCATATACTTCCCAAATCATCTATGACTGTCAAGTGTTTTATCCAAAATAAAAATTTAAATATATAAATATGTTTTATATATATTTATCAAATATTAAATATATAATAGCTTAATATATAATAAAATAAATTAAAAAATTAAAAAGTAACAAATAGTAATATGTAAAGAAAAAGGCAAAATATATCAACTCCAGTTCTGAAACAACCTATTATAGATTAAGAGAAATAGGACATAGGAAAATATGAATATTGTTCATCTGCTACAGGTCCATCTGGCAGACTAAGAGTGGAAAATTCTGCCATTCTATGTGAGGTTTTCACCTGATTATCTGCGATTAAATTGCTTCCTACAAAAAAACTGCAACAGCTTGAACATCTCAAGATTTGACAAAAGCTGGACCCAAAACAAGAAACACTCAAAAATTCTGAAGGAAAGCATTGCTTTCCGAATTCTAACATGACGGGTAAAAGAGCTCTCAGGCAACAGTAGACTGTTGTCTGAAGATATCAGCTCACTCGGCTGCTGAAGCCAAAAATATGAGCAAAGTGCTGGGTATCATCAGAAAACATTGTACATCCCTTGTAAAATGACTTGGTGCCTTGGAGTAGAATAGTGCATGGGGCTCCAGTCAATGGACTTTGGAAATGTACGCTGAATTCAAAGGTAACTGACAGAAGATTTGGGATTATTAGTAAGGTGCACAACAATTTAGAAATCTATTTCTATAAAAATACTGCGCCAGAAGAAAGACTGTAGCCAAATTCCAAGATTCCAGAACAATAGGCAGCCTGTGAATTGGCCATGACTTACAACTTTTAAGTACTATGTGAGAGGCTGGGTCTCATGGTGGCCACTATGATCAGAGAAGGAGCCAGTTCCAGAGATGGCACTAAAACCATCAGGTGAGTCTGAAAGGCAAAGATAGAAATTGGAGGAGAAACCACAGTCAGTGATAAAAAGCACTTAAGGTAGATATTGTCGGGAGGGGAGAGTATCAAAATGGAACTAGATTGTAAATACAAAACTAGAAGAGACAAATTATGTATTCAGAAGGAAAGTAGGACTGTATGAAAATTTGACAGACATTACTTTTCCAGTTTTGTTAAGGCATAGGTTCCTGGCTTTCCTTCCACTCTCTAGAGCATTTCAAAGGGCACTTCCCAGCAGCATCTGTACCACAGAGGGAGGATTCAGATCATTTGAGGAATGGATGTGTACAGTTGGGGGTAGTTTGAACCATATTCTTCATTTCAGTTTTTGTAATTTATAAACAACTTTCCTTGGGGCCCCTATTATTTGTTCACTTAAAAAGCAAGATCTATACTGCTTCAGTGACTATTCTATGTTGCAAGGCAAGCGCAACAATAAATCAAAGTTCCCGTTCAGGGACAGAATTGGGGGCAGAAGAAATGAATCTGGCCCCAATATAGCACTTGCTCTGTCCATAAGTCTTCAAGTGACAGATGTCCAAAAACACATAGGGTCTTATTAACCTTCTGCCTTGGCTAAAAATGGGGAGGGCATTTATTTTTTTTTTTTTTCAAAATTTTTTTTAACGTTTATTTATTTTTGAGACAGAGAGAGACAGAGCATGAACGGGAGAGGGTCAGAGAGAGAGGGAGACACAGAATCCGAAACAGGCTCCAGGCTCTGAGCAGGTCAGCACAGAGCCCGATGCGGGGCTCGAACTCACAGGCCGCGAGATCATGACCTGAGCCGAAGTCGGCAGCCCAACTGACTGAGCCACCCAGGCGCCCCATGGGCATTTAATGTTTATAATAAGAAAGTCTACTCTTCCTATAAGCTCTGTCATTCATAGAACAATTTGTTGAGAGTTCTCTATGAACAAAGCAGCACCCCAGTTCATGTAGGGAGGTAAAAATAGCAAAGGAAGAACATGTTTTTGTCCTGTAGAAGCTTAATATCTCATGGGAAAGACATTACTGTCATGCAATTAAAGAATCATATCATATATAGTATATCATAACTCAAATATGTCCTTTTACTAAAATCATCTCAATGATACACAGCATATGTACATGTGAACATTTGATTTCCTAGGAAGGTCATCATGTAAGTCCATGTGTTTGGGTTTGCCTAATATATAAAGCCCCTCTGTAAACCTCTCAGGAAAATGTACAATAGAATAGAATAAATGAATCAGTTTATAAACTAGGCATTTGTGTACTTATTCTCATATAAAACCTCAACCAGAGTTAATCCTTTTATTCTATTTGAACATTGAAGCATAAAAGCAATAAAATTAATGGAATGTGGATGATAAGGCCTCATGACTCGAGGTTATTGCCAAATTGTCCCAACAGATGTTAGTAAATTTTAATAATCTTAGAGATTTTAATAATTATTTATTTGGTTGATTGAAGATTGTGTATGGTAACATTAAACTGGTAATATTAATTATATACTTTAATTATTTCTAGGTTCTCGTAGCTTTTGTTGTTACGTGCAATACCATGAAAATTCAAGATAATAATTAAATGTGAGCTTTGATATGCTCCCGAGGGCAGAGACCTTGTGCAGCATGTGCTTACAAATGATAATAACAATTAATAATACAAATAATGAATTATGCTAAATCAGTTAAAACCACAATGATTGTCTTTTTAAAATTTTCTCAATGTAAGAAATGATAAAGTAAGTCCTAGTCATTGGGTTCATTAACCACCACCCTGATTGACAAAGGTGGGAAGGGGAATTAGAGATATAAAGAATAAGAAAATGTATTCAATAGCAAGAACAATTAGTAAGTTAATAATATTTTGCCAAATATAATCTGAGATGAATAATATCTTCTGTAGCTAAATAAATATAAGTAGGTTATAGGGAAATAGTCAAACCTTGGGCTAGTGTATTCAGGTAAAATTATTTCAGTTCCACATTTTATTACAAAAATTTTCAAAAATATGGAAATTGTTTAAACACACACAAAAAAACTGAAAGACTTGTAGAGAGAATACTTATATACTCATCATCTAAATTCTATCAAATAATATGATTTTATGCCTAAAAGAAGCATGAGAAAACATCAGAGAAATGATGAGAAATCACTAAAGGTGGCAGTTTGAAAAATGAACACAATAAATAATTGTCCTTTGGTTAAAAAAAGACATAAAATTAAACGTCAGATCCCATTCAAAATAAGTGTTAAAATGTCAAGAAATCAACAAGAAGTTCACAGGATACATGTGAAGAGCAATATTTACCTTTTACTGAGCAAAAAAAAAAAAAAAAAAAAAAAAAAAAAAGCATACACTTTTTCTTGGGAAAAAAAAACACTCTACAGTACAAAGATGCAAATTTACCCTAAAATAATATTGAAATTATTTGTAATCTTGGTTAAAAGAATGACTTATGTTTATCAAAATATTTTAAAATTTATTAGAGGGGCACCTGGATGGCTCAGTCGGTTAAGCGTCCGACTTCAGCTCAGGTCATGATCTCATGGTTTGTGGGTTCAAGCCCTGCATCAGGCTCTGTGCTGACAGCTCAGAGCCTGGAGCCTGTTTCCAATTCTGTGTCTCATTCTCTTTCTGCCCCTCCCCCACTTGTGCTCTGTCTCTCTCTGTCTCTCAAAAATAGATAAATGTAAAAATCTTAAAAAAACAATTATTAGAAAGAATAAACTAATGGGAAGTAAGGAAAAATGTAAAAAATACTAATAAGGGGAAGAATAATATGCAAAATGTTAAAATATGTTAAAAAGAGATCATATTTAAAATAAACAAGTAATAAACAGGAATAAACAAGGAGATCAATGAGAGAGAATGGGATATTCAGAATTATATTCATGGAAAAATGAAAATTTTTACATGAGTTACAACGGATTTTCCAAACAGTTGGGTAAAGGTGTACTATTTAGTAAATGTTATTGGTTCAAATTTGTAGGCACTTGAACAAGATCCAATGCTTGCTTCTTATGTCATAACAAATTCTAGACAGAGTAAAAGTTTAAACACGTTTTAAAAGTGCAAAACACCTGAGGAAAAAAATGAACTCTTTTTGGTAATCTTAAACTAGGAAACACATTTCTTAGCGTGACAACAAATTTGTAAATAAGCCAAAACCTAGATAAATTGACCACTAAAATTTTGAAGCAGTTATTTAAAATAAAACATAAAGTAAAACAGTAACATAATAGCCTGGATAAATATAGTTCCCACACATGAGACTCTTAAAGGGTTAAATTAATAAATGGAAAGTTCTTATAAATCAATAAGAAGGAGGAAAATCATCCTGTAGGAAGTTTGACAAAGGATATAAGCATGCAGGGCACATGGAAAGAAGTCCAAGGCACCAAAAAAACATGGAAATTGCACAGACTTGCTCATAAATAAACATAATGAACCACATTGCTTAAGTCTTTTAAACAAGTAAGTTCAACCTAAATTGTACAATGGTTAAAAATTAAGAAAATTTAAATGTCTTCATGTGGGAAGCTGCCCAAAATACATGCTAAGGGAAAAAGCAAGTCATAGAACAGCATGTGTAGTATGAGATAGTTTATGCAAAGAAAAAAGTATAATATGGCCATATATATGCATGTTTATACATGGACAGAAAACGTATAGAAGTGCATATACCAATCTCTTTATAGTGTCTACTTCTCTGGAGGGAGATGATAAACAGTAGGGAAACAAGGTTCATAGGGACTTCTATTTTTTACTTTATACAATTTCATACTTTTGAATTTTTAAAACTTAGCTTTTTATTATTCGAGATAATTTTAGATTCATGAATTTTTTTAACACTGAGCATTTGTTTTATAATATAAGAACTTTAAAAAATTCTGAAACATTTCCAGGAAAAAAAGGAAGAGAATAATAAAAATAATAGAAGAAAAGCCAGAATCAGTCCACAGCTTCTTTAGTGAGGACAGACTAGACACCAATATCGTAGTTGCACGCTTATTGTGTCTTAATATGTTTGAGTTAACTGTGTAGTGACTTGTCTATAATTTGCATTCCAATGGGTGAGCCCAGTCATTTTCAGCTAATAATTTTGTTATCTTCATGAAGTCCTCACTTAAGGATCATGCCAGGCATTATTATAGATAGGTATCTGGAATAAGAGGACCCCACCTGCCAATTGTGGTTGAGATTCTGTTGCTCAAGAGGGGAAGAACAGAGAAGTCCCCCTACAATATGATTCTTTCATAAGCCCCATTTGCGACTGGGTGGACCACACCTTCAACTTACCGTAGACATTTATTAGAGACTATAACTGATATTCATAAGATCTACCCTTCATTGTGCACTTACTATGTGGTGCATGCTGCTCTAAGCTCTTTATTTAACTGACTAATTTGAAACTCATTAACCACCACATAAGATTATTATGCTCTTTATTATTTTCAGTGTGCAGATAAGGAAAGAAGTTAAGAAGGCTCAGTAACTCCCTCAAGGACAACTGTCTAGAATGGAGTTCATATTATAAGCCAGGACTTCCTAATTTGAATGTTCACACTTTGCCTCTATTTATACTCAGGGGAGTGGGAGTATCGAGTGACTGGAGTAAGAAAACAACTATTGATATTTGAACTTTTAGGATGACTAGAGAGATCTCTGGCAAATTTGCACAGAGCCACAGCTCTTCTTAAGTTTCTCCTCAATTTCATAGCTTCTGTAGCCTGGATCTTTACCAATGCCCAGTGTCTGGGAAGAGCAACAAAATTCCAGAGAAAAATATTTTCTTGATACTAAGAAAAAATAAGGTCAGTGGTCTGACCCATGTGCTGAGGACCTGAACACCAGAATTTCCCTTGGTCCTATTCGTGTAGTTGGAAAATGATTCTTTGAATATAGAGACTTTGGGAGCAGACGCTACCTTGGAATGGATTGCCCTTGGATTAAATTTCCAGTATTGAAATCTTTTGGGCCTGGGCAAAGACTTACGCTAGTGGAAGTGACTAAATATGAGTTTCAGACCCAACCAATTCTGCTTCAGGTATGAATGA
Organism: Panthera tigris; assembly: GCF_018350195.1. Classification (NCBI taxonomy): domain Eukaryota; kingdom Metazoa; phylum Chordata; class Mammalia; order Carnivora; family Felidae; genus Panthera; species Panthera tigris. The sequence goes on from NC_056667.1 coordinate 140,023,231, forward strand.
CACACACTGACATGCTATTGAGACATGGCAGATCTCTTTTGTCTGGGTCTTTAGATGCTGGCAGTTCTCTAGTTTGTTGACAACAGTTGTGATAAGATGGGCAGGATGCCCTCCGTTGCAGCTGGTCTGTAGAGTTGGCTGATGTTCTCCAAATCCAGGATGGTGTGTGGGAATCACATTCCAGGGGTGATTGGGTGCAAACAGGACAATATCTTTGGATACGTGTAAGTACCCCCTGGGTAATACTTGGAAATACTGAAGGGGGATATGTCTGTAGGGGAGGGAGACTGGGTTGTCTGCTAATCTGAACTAGTGGCTACTAACTGATGCACTCTGGAGCAAATTATTCCTAAACCACATTGTGAAATAGGATACTCCAGATACATTTTTCATGGTGGGATTTTTGAAGGTACAAAAAATGCCCTGCAGAGGATCTAAAGTAACATTTTCCAAAGAAGACATACAGATGGCAAACAGGTACATGAAAAGATGCTCAACATTACTAATCATCAGTCAAATGCAAATCAAAACCACAGTGAGCTATTGCCTCACACCTTTAAAATGGTTACTATCAGGGGTGCCTGAGTGGCTCAGTCGGTTAAGCATCTGACTTCAGCTCAGGTCATGATCTCACGGTTCACAAGTTTGAGCCCCATATTGGGCTCTGTGCTGACAGCTCAGAACCTGCAGCCTACTTCAGATTATGTGTCTCCCTCTCTCTGCCCCTCCTCTGCTTGCGTTCTTTCTCAAAAATAAATAAAAATATTTAAAAAATTAAAAAAATAAATAAAATAAAAATAAAATGGCTATTACCAAAAAGACAGGGAATAAGTGTTGGCAAGGATGTGAAGAAAAGGGAACCCTTGGGTACTGTTGGTGGGAATGTAAATTGGTGCCGCCTCTATGGAAAATAGTATGGAGGTTTCTCAAAAAATTAAAAATAGAATTACCATGTGATCCAGCAAAGCCACTTCTGGGTATTTATCCAAAGGAAACAAAAACAAAGACATGCTCTCCCATATTCATTGAAGCATTATTTACAATAGCTAAGGTATGGAAACAACCAAAGTGCCCATGGACAGATGAATCGATAAAGAAAATGTGGTATATATACAATGGAATATTATCCATTCACACAAAAGAAGGAAATCGTGCCATTTGTGACAATATGGATGTATCTTGAGGGCGTTTTGGTGACATAAGTCAGACAGAGAAAGAAAAATACCGTATGATCTCTCTTATATGTAGAATCTTAAAGCAAGCAAACAAACAAAACAAAACAAAACAAAACAAAACAAAACAAAACAAATGAACTCATAGATACAGAGAACAGATTGGTGGTTGCCAGGAGCAGGGGGTGGGAAGTGGACAAAATGGGTGAAGGAGGTCAAAAGTTACAGATGTCCAGTTATAAAATAAGTAAGTCCTGGGGATGTAATGTACAACATGATGACTATAGTTAATAATACTGCATTATACATTTGAAAGTTGCTAACAGAATAGATCTTAAAAGCTTTCATGATAAGAAAAAGAATTGTAATTATGTGTGGTGATGGATGTTGACTTACTGTAGTAACCATTTCACAATACATACAAAAATCAAATCATTATGTTGTATACCTGAAACTAATATAAATATGTTAATTATACCTCAATTAAAAAAAAACTGCTGTAGATTGGGGCACTCTCCTATAAATTTTGAGGAAAAAAAGAGTATCTGATAGCCAGGAAATGTGACTATCGATTTAGTCCCTAAGCAATGAAATAGGTTTCTGATTTGTCGGGAATTCCAGAATATTGAACAGAATGAAAACAACCCGCACAAGCAAACCTGGGTGGGATTTGACCTGAATCACGAAGACACTGGCAGATAGTGAACAGTAAGTAAATAACACCCACTGCCTAGCAGACAATATGGCTTACTGGAGTTACGGTAAAGTGGCAAGTAATTAAAACTCATTTCTGACAATTAAACATGAATGCCCCACAGGAAGGATATTTTCTGGACAGCTGGCCACATAAACCTGGAGACTGCTTTCACTAAATGACAAGCTGATAAGCTTATTCAACAATAAAGTCCTTCCTTACGAGCCATTTCCACTGAATCACAATCTGAATTTTTTGTTTATTTGTTTGTTTGTTTTGGTGATCCCTGATTTAAAACCTTTCCTAGCAAGCAAGTCACTAAAGTAAATAGTTTCAGGACATGGGAGAAGAAAGGGAATAGAGCATCCAAAGACTCTGCCTATTTATGGCAGGATTGAGCCGGTCCCTCATGGCCATGGACACTCTCTATAACCTGCTATGCTCCACACCTTCACAAGCATGAAGAATCAGTCTAGTTTGTTTTCATAGTTGACTAATGTAGCAGCAGGGATTCCAAATATAGAAGGGATTTACTAACTTAACTCACTTCCTGGTATTACCAAGCATTGAAACTTGCAATTACCATTGACGTATGGTTAAGTTTTGACTATGTAGCCTTTGTCTTCCACCCTTCACTTCCTTCTAGCCCAGTCCTTATCATCATCAATATGATGTGGTTCCACTGTACACTGACCACCTCCCTTTTTGGCAAGTGTGGTGACAAATATAGCCATCACATTGAAGGTGAAGTGACCCATTGCGGAAATTAGGTCACACATGGGGTATCCATATCATAAACACATGCAACCTGGACATTTTTTTAGACAATACTGTTTCTTTTATTTTTCGCCTGTGTAAATCTTTCATAAAACCTTGATTACTTTCTGCCCTTGCCTCCTCCTCCAGAGTGTCACATTTAGGGAAGCATCCCCCAATGTGGAATTGTCAAGCATTAACAGAATTTCTCTCAAGATTATCAGAGTTTCCATTATACTGGCTCATGTCAATCTTATTAATCTATCTCATTTTCTGTTTTTTAGCAGCTCCACCCCCAGAGTCTTTCCTTCCTTCTTCTACCCCACAGCATTCTCTTCTCCTTTCCATCTACCTTGTCATCTTGAGTTTCCATGCCCCGACTGCATGTTATCATGTGAGCCCACATTCCCAGGCTCCTCCTCCATGCAGTCGGCACAGGGTAAACTTTCTTGGTGGTAGGAGAAGTGAAGTACTCAGAGGTGAGGAAAGATATGAACCCCATTCAAGCTAGAAATTGTTATCCTGTGATACTTGGGTGGGATCTTAGGTGTTATTTTGTGGGTAATGTTGTAGAGAGTTTTTTGTTCATATAGGTTTGGGCCAAATTATTAAAGATACTTTGTAACCATTATTAGTTTCTAGGTTTTCTCAGAATATTTGCCTTTTTATCAGCCTACCCTTAATCTTAGGAACTATATCATACCACAGGAGTACAAGATACTGTATTTCTTTTGTCCTATACGTTTTCGCACTAGTTTTGCTTCTGGGTTGTTTTGGTTTAGAAAAAAGAGTTGTAATCCTGTCTCCTTTGGAAATACCTCTTCCAACTTTGCTCCTTCTTTCTCACTTTGCTGGGTCCCATGGTTGCTAACTGCATGCTTAGGTCACATAATGCAAATCATTCCCTTAACGGCTATAGATTTCACATGGAGAACTCAGACATATGTTTCCCATTTTTCTCCCTTTTATGCCGCATACTTGTGCTGAATAGTTTTATTGGTAATGGGGGAGATGCCAGAATATTTACAGGATCATGGTCATGGGAGTGTGCTGTTATTTGGACTATGTCTGGATAATGCCAACATAATCAATCAAAACGGAAACATTTGGTCAGTTAAGCATTTTTTAAATGATTAGCATAAGGCGAACAGCTTTGAATATGTAACTAACCTTACACTTATTTTGAGGGGATACAGAAACAAATTTAGCAGAGTACCCTGTGAACGCTTCTACTTGTAAAAAATAAGGGAAACTTGTTGGAATTTTGTGTAGTTGCAACATCAACGGGGGTCTGCATCTAGTTCTGCCACTGCTATTCCGAAAGAGACACAAACAGATCATTTAACCATGTAGCGATTCAGCTTCCTCCCACTTTAAAATGAGCATTGCTTAATCCTATTTTTTTAGACATCGCTGGGAATATAATGAAAGCTATCAACCCTGTCCTCAGTACATACATATAAGAACTTTGCAAATGATTCCAATATAATATAATAACTTCAAACTCAAAATCTTCCGCACACCTCTTAGGGTTTTGCTAGGAACTCTTCGGACAGATGATCTTTAAAGACTTGTTCATTTTGAAATGTTATGATTCCAGGAATTTTCCCTTTCCAAAGCTGAAGGGCTGGTCTACCCCTACCTGTTCATCCAGCACAAGTTTTCTTGGTGCTCATTACATAGGAGTTGTGGATATGCTGAAACATTAGATCTTCTTCCCATATTAGCAATGCTTCTGTATTCATTAGCTTCTATTAGTGAGGGGAAATCTTAAACAATCAGGATATATTTTAGTCCTTGCTAACAACCATCCAGGAGTGACTGACAAGCACCACCTTCTGGAGAAAATGTGTAGTTAAATGTCAAAGTTGATGATCCTTGACACAGCCAGGCGTTCTCAGTTGCCCAGGGCCGAATCTCTTCCCTGCCTTCAGCACCAGTTTTACCCCATATTTCTAGAGAAACTCTTATGTCCATTCATTAAAACCAATGGTGAATCTATATTTTGTCTCTGGGAGCCTTGAAAATGAAGTCTGAAAATTAATTCTGCCCATTGGAAGAGTTCTACTTTTCATTAAAATGCCACAGCAAAACTTCAGATCATGTTAAGACATGGGCTGTAGGGGTGCCTGAGTGGCTCATTTGGTTGAGCATCTGACTTCAGCTCAGGTCATGATCTCACAGTTCGTGGGTTCGAGCCCCACATCGGGCTCTGTGCTGATAGCTCAGAGCCTGAAGCCTGCTTCAGATTCTGTGTCTCCCTCCCTCTGCCCCTCCCTGCTCAAACTCTGTCTGTCTCTCTCTGTCTCTCAAAAACAACAACAAAAAAAAAACATTTAAAAAATTTAAAAGAAGACATTGGGCTGTTGTTCTGATTAGAAGCTTTATGTAGAATGACTTACGTACAACTTATTAAAATGTTGGTGAAGTAGTTTAAAGTGCTTACCCAGAGTAAATGGGGAAGGCTTAAGAAAAGAACACACAGTCTTGGATGTAATAATGATGAATTAATGAAAACAAAGCTCCATTCTAGCCCCATGCATAATGAAGCATCAAAAGAATATTTGGTTTAGAAGATTTGCTTTAAACATGAAAAACACATTTTTTTAAAAATAGGTACCTTTTTATACGTGCTTTGATTTTAATCGCAAAATGCAAAATTTTTAAATAACAGAATTGCCAGAAAATTGAACCATCCATGAATATCTTTATTATAACTCATAAAACTTAATTTTCTATTATAATTCTTATAAAACTCTTTTTGTCTCAATTTTTTCTCTGCTTTCCTAGGGTCAGACCAATGCTGATGTGAAACCATTTGTCTTATAGGAATTTCTAACAGAGTTCTGTAAGTTTCTTCTGTTGCCAAATTGACAGACCCTTATCCCATTTACACCTTTTTGTTTTTGATCCAGACAAGCAAGAATGATTATGTTTCCTGAGAAATTAAATTCTTTAAAGCTCATTCACAATGCATCTTAGAAAAGTTTTGAGAGTTGAATCAGCAAGTGGAATATTCCTTCAGGCCTATCATATCCCCAAACTGCGTTGGTTTTCCAAGGAGATAAATTGAGTACAATAAAGTTTACTGTGGAGGAGTTGCAGAAACAAACCCTTGGAAATATAGACTCTGAACATATTAATGTATTTCTCCCGGCATTTTTAATTAGAAAGTAGGCGTTGATTGTTTATTCCCAGACAAAATTTCTATGTCCTATACCTAAAAATCCTCAGCCTGCCAAGTGTTTTGCTCTTCCCAAGGGGCTATTAGTCATTCCATAGAATTATATTTATTTTTTTAACTTGCTTTCCAGATGGACATATGCATTGTTTCATTAAAGCCAAATGTGGTTTATGAAATTTGAGAATAATAATTAATCATGCCAGTGAGAGCACTTGAGTGAGGCTGACTGAGGACATTTTCAGAAAAATCAATAATAAAAGTAGAAGTGGCTACCATTTTGAGAGGTACTTAACTCTATTCCAAGCATTTTTATGTATGAATGTATCTTAACTACATATTGCACAGTAAATATTATTGTTCCCATTTTATAAAAGGAGAGATGAGCCCATGAGAGATATTAAGTGATCCAACCTGAATCCAAGTCTGTCCAGTCTAGAGTCTGTGTACTTTCCATTCTGCAACACTGCCTCTTGAAGTTACGTATTCAAACTTGACCATCTTAAAGACTTACTAAACTGCATGGGTTCTCTATAATTGATAATGGAAAATAAAGAATTATTAGAATTTGACAAAGTTTGTCCATTAATAATATTCTGTCTTTAAGTAATATGCCTTTTTAGTAGATGACAAATAACTTTTAATCAGTACTATTTGCCAACAACCTCAGGTTTTGTGTTTTTGTTTTTGTTTTTGTTTTTGTTTTTTGGTGAAAAACCATAAACATAAACACACACCAAGACATGACTTGTTGTATCCTTAGGAGTCCATTTAGAACTACCTTTTGAAAAAGTATGATGACACAAAGGGAATCATAAGTACAACTAAACTGACAGGGTCTCATGCATAGACAATGAAAAGAACAAAGCAAAGGCTGATAAACCAATCCAAGCCACAGCACTGGTTCAAGACAATGAAAGCAATGACAGAGATATTTTAAGTCATTTCGGAGAAAGGAAAATGCCTTACGTCTATTGGGAAGGTAACCTCCAGCAGAAAGAAATCCCTACCATACTCCTGTTATCATGCACCTGGGAGAAGTGTTGATTATTACTCCAGGGCCAATTGTGGAGGTTGTATTATTTTAAAATAGAGACCTGGCCAAAGAGAAGGAAATCGGCAGCATGCCAATAGCCAGTCTAGCATTGGGTGCTCCTGAGAAGAAACAGATGTAAACACAGAAAATTGTTCAAATTTGCCAGCAGAACCTACCAGTCCATCAGCCCGCAGTCAAAATCTAGAAAATAACCAGAAATGCTTTCCTATAAACAAAATGAACTGGAAAAAGGATGGGAAATTAACATCTATGTTTGAAATTGTTGAAAAAAAGGAGAAGATGTGCTACACATTCACGCAGAACAAAGACACGTGTCAAAGACGCAGCATGGTGAATTCTGCAGAGAGGGGCCAGGTGCAATGCCGTTCTGTGATGGGATTTGGGGCTGGGACCATACAGACTTGAAGGGGAGAGTGTGTGAAATTAATAGGCATCGATGCCAGAATCATTCACACACTTCATCACAAACAATGAGGAAATTTTACTGAAATGCATCCGTGGGAATGGCCTGTAAAACCTCAGTGTGCCTGTTTCCAAGTTAAGAACACAGAATGTTCACCAACTAGAAAACAAAATACATTTTTTGTTGGGATTTTTCATGCTAGAACATTGTAGGTTTCAGTTTCAAGTTTACTGCTCAAAGACTGCCTTAGGTGTTTTGCTTTGGTTCTACCTACATGTTTGGAATTGCCAGGATTCCAATGGAGCCTTGGTTAAGGGAGAGAAAGATTAACAAGCTTTTTTTACTCACTGCTTAAAATTCAAAAGAATAATTATTTGATAAAGTTAAACAGCAGCACTAAAGAGCACTTTAAAAAGATGTTATAAAAATGTAACTAATAAAATCGGATCATTCTGTGACCTATCTCAGCATGTGTCATACACAAAAGAAACATCTCAAGAGGTATTGAAAAGCAATTGCAAACACAGGGAAGTCTCATGAGGAGAGAGCAAAGAGGTCTGCCATTCATAATACAAAACCAAAACTTCCTAACAATTCTTTCCCAAGAGTTCACAGAGCAGCACTGATCCCCTACGTAGTTTTCTCCACACAAGATCAGACTTCCTCTTGCCCCATTGAGCTGGTGTTGGCCCTTCTCTCCCCATCTTCCCTTCACGCTTTCTCACTAATTCACACCCAGGACCAAGAATATGAATTATTCTTCATAATGAAATGTCATATGACTCCTAAAGGAAATTGGTTTAGTCTTTTCAGCTATGTAAGTTCTGCATCAGTACTTTACACCAGATTTGAACAGCAGAAGGCCAAGAACGGCATGACCTCTTTTGGTGGAAGGACATTAGGAATATGCATTTATTAGTGATTTTTTTTTGTCTCTGTCATATAAAGACTTAACCAAATGCTTAGAGAGGTCATCGTACTTTTTTCCAGTAATCTTTAAATTATCAATTACTACTTAATATATCCTTCATTCTGATTCACATTGAATCTTGGAGTCAAACCTTTACTAGATATACTTGATTCACATAGATTCAATCCTCTGACATTTCTTATGATGTAAAATGATTATGTGCATTTTCTAAAAGCACTCTCACTCATTGTAGAAACTTTAGTTACAGTAAGAGATGATTGAAGACCCCTAATAAGAACCCAGATTATCTAGTTTTCAATTCAATGCTGGTCTCTATTCAGAGCTAGCTGAGAAGAGATGTTGGTGACAGAAAGGGCAGAGGGATGGATCATAAAATCAGGGTTGGTAGACACCTGAAAGGGAAGGCCTGAATGAAATAGGTAAGTGTGCCTTCCCAGACTTGCTTGCCTCACATCATTTTTCTGGCCCTTCCCTCCTCTGCTGTCTCCCTAGGGAGGCTCACTCCATAGGGCTAGACTTCTCAAGCTCTCTCACGTGCTGGTTAGTGGCCAATGGAAGTCATTGGTGGAAAGCTGGAGAATAGAAGGAAGAGAGAAACCAGAGCATGATTTCATTCAGGCAACAAGTCATTTGGTGCCCAAACTTGACTAGAACTAACAAGAGGCCTTCTGTCATTTTGATTCACCCTACTTTGAGTGAATATGTACATATTTTGCTGAATTTGATTATGGAGTACTGCTGCCCCTGATCCTATGGGGGGTGTGGCATAATCTATGATGTGTCTCATACTGCCTTTATCAAATATGAAAAATCATGAGCTCTGAAACTTACCTGTTCCAAGAAGTTTCAAGTAAGGGACTGTACACATGTAGTTTGAAAATTTTGTGTGAACTTTAATTCACACAAAAATTAGAAATGTAATGGGACATAACTTTTCCTGTTGTCTTGAATTTTCAGAGATAGAAATACAGTAGCCTAAAGCAGATGCTAAACCACCTCTGCAGGACACACACTTGGAGACTGTAATACTTATTCTGCCAAGATCAGCCCTCATCTACCTCCAGTCTATAGAAGATATGGCCAAGAATTCATCTGGGGGCTAAAAGGCTTAATGATAAGATTTTAAAGGGGGTAATTATTGGTGTACTGAACATTCATCCTTCCCCACTCGTGGAGGACATCAGGGGCACTTAACCCTTCATCTTGATCCAGGTGAGGGATGGCTTCAGGAGGAACTCTGAGAGAATCTGACCTACGAACACATAGAAGAAGTGAAGACTGGAATTTGACTCTTTCCAAAAGAATGTCAGGGGCACCTGGATGGCTCAGTTGGTTAAGTGTCCAACTCTTGATCTCAGCTCAGGTCTTGATCTCAGCGTCATGAGTTCAAGCCCCACATTGGACCCCATGCTGGGCATGAAACCTACTTAAAAAAAGAAGAATAAGAATAAGAAGGAGGAGGAGAAGCAGAAGAAGCAGAAGCAGAAGCAGAAGAAGAAGTAGAAGAAGAAGAAGAATGTCAACGAACAAGGCTATATCTGGAGTTTCTTCTTTTTGGTGGCAGAGGGAAGGGACAGATATGAGGTAAGACAAGCCTATACTTCCACAACTGAAGGGCAAAGATAAAATTTTCCTTGTGGCCCAGATGCCAAACTTTGGGAAGGGTGTCCTTGAGAGGGACTTTGAGGGCTGAGGATACCTGTGGAAGAGAGAAGGACCATTCGAAGCCTGAGGGCTGCCAGCAGGTAAGAGGATGAGTCATAAAAATACCCAGGTGAAACTCATCTTCGAATATCATTGCATCTAGAAGTCTCCAGTGAAACTTTTCAGTCACATAAGACCCTTTCTAATCCTACACATTTTACTGACCCTAAAAAATAGTAGATAAACATGGAGTATTTAGCAAGGATATCAAAGAGAGACTAAATGTACAGTTTTTTTTGGCAAGTCTCTTAGCTTAAAGGAGGCCCAGACAAGGCAAACACTTAACATTGAAGGCAGGGATAAAGCAGTATTGCTCTGGTTTAGGCATTTTAACATTAGAAGCAAGAAAAGACTACTCATTTCAAGGAAGGCATGTGAATAAGTAATTACATACCATAGGCCCCCTCTACTCAGTGTATGTAGAGGCTGCCTGCAGCTCTGTGTTGAGGAAGATTGTGAGTGGGAAGCTGTGCGATGACCATGCGGGCTCAGTGGTGGAGGCAAATATGCCATGTATCTGTCATCTGTAGTTTAGGGAAATGGTGCAAATGGACTTGATATTCTCTCTCTGCCCTGTGAGAGCCTTTTGAGTGAGTATGGGAGAGGGGCTAACACGTTGTAGGTATTCAGTAAATTTTTGTTGAATGAAAATAACATGACCAGTGGAACAAATCTATGTACCCCATGTTCTAAAGGATTCTTTGAACACCTGACCACAAGCTTTTGATTTATCAATTGAATAACCATAACTACCAATAGTATGGCATGCATAAAGTTCAGATAGGTCCTGTTGAGTAGAGACCCATGTTTCCCCAGACTAGACTCTCTAGAGGAGGTATCACTAAAGGACAATTACTAACTTCCTGACCATGATTTACCTCTAAAGCTGGCCCTGTGATTTACCAATAAAACTGGCCTATTATTTAGACAGTCTCTAAGACAAGCAACCAAGGTTGGTTCTTAGACTAGAAGCACATGTGGTGGTTGAGCTTCCTTAAAACCTCATCCTTGGGGTGCTTGGCTGGCTCAGTCAGTAGGAAATGTGACTTTTGATCTTGGGGACATGAATTCAAGCCCCGTGTTAGGTGTGGACACTACTTAAACAAACAAACAAACAACTTCACCTTTTATGGCTACCACCAGCTTACTTTTGGGTGCTTGGGAGCCTCTATCCTCTAATTTACATACTGATAGAACAGTGCCCTTGGCATGGCTAGAAGTACCTAAAGGGACAATTTCTTTCTCTCTAATCCATCCTTACCCAGTCATCACATTTATCTCCCTAAAATACTGCATTGTCTATATTTCTTCCTGCTTAAAAAGTATTCAATAGCTGTTCATTGCTTAGCAAATAAAATCCAAAACTCTGTCAGTTCTTCAAAGGTATGAAGAATGATATTGGCTCAACCTGCTTTTCCAGTCTGAAATTCTGTTCCTCCTGTCCCATCCAGGTGTAGTCATTCAACACTCCCTGAGTATTTCTTATGCCTCTCCTTTCTTTCCTTGGCTCATGATTTTCCTTTTACCAGAAGTATGCTGCCTCCTTCCACCCATCATTTGAAGCCTATCTCTAATACTGTCTCCTTCAAACCGTTTTTCACACTCAAACCCACTGGCATCCACAAATCAGAAATTAACTCTCCTTTAGTTAGTGTCATGTTTTTTATATAAATTATCATATACTGTCTTATATTTTAGGAGGAAAATAGCCAAGCTCCCTACTAAAAATTTTTGTCTTAAGGGCACAAGCCATGTTTTATTTTTCTTTATGTAGTCTCTTATACTTGATGCAAAAAGGGTTGTATATAGGGTAATGATTAAATATTTGAAGAATAACTTAATGTTTAGATGCTAAAAAATGTTTTAGAATTAGATAGCAGTAGTTATTGCACAATATTTTGAATGCAGTAAATGACATTTTTACTGTCTCTTTTAAATTTTTTTTTTTTAACGTTTATTTATTTTTGAGACAGAGAGAGACAGAGCATGAATGGGGGAGGGGCAGAGAGAGAGGGAGACACAGAATCGGAAACAGGCTCCAGGCTCTGAGCCATCAGCCCAGAGCCTGACGCGGGGCTCGAACTCACTGACCACGAGATTGTGACCTGAGCCGAAGTCGGACGCTTAACCGACTGAGCCACCCAGGCGCCCCTTTACTGTCTCTTTTAAATGGTTAATTTTATGTTGCTGAAATTTCACATCAATAAAAATTTTTTAAAAGAATGAATTGATTGAATGATTATACCTTCCTAGCACTTGGCTGACAAATTAGAATCACTTCTTTCTCTCTGCTTCAATTTTGCAGAGGAGAGCATATGAACATGTTCTTGTATTTCCATAGCAGCAGCATGAATATGTTCTGTAACTAACTTCTCCCAATTTCTCTATCTTCTCTACCTTTGCAGAGTGGTGTCTTCCACAACCCGACAGCTTCTGATCCCGTGTGAATGGATGGGATTCTTCTCTATATTCCCCATCTTCAACCTGACTAAAACAAGCCTCACTAGCCTCCAGTCAGACAATGTGAGGGAGAAACTCACCATCTAACATAAAAATGGAGAATAAGTTTGAGGCTATCTGCATCTTTCCTTAGTTTGAAAGAAAGTTAATCCCAGAATTTATAGACAAAGTACTTTCCCTTAGCTACAAGTACAAATCATTGTCAATTATACAACCTCCTCAATAGAAATGCATTCCAAGAGTATTTTCTCTTTTAAAGCAAAAGACATTTTAAATGACATTTAAACACAATGTCTAATATGGCTTAAACAAAGATTTTGAGTGGAACCATTTCATCAGCATTGACATTTCAGCCACCATGAGTGATTCTCCTTCGAATGTTGATGGAATTGATAAACCCATGGTTTCCGCCTCCAGTTTCTCCCCTTCCAATATACCCTGCAAAATGTCACCAGATTTATCTATCTCACACACTCCCATATCCAGAAACATTACTATCCACTAATTGTTTACTTTAAAAAGCCCTAACTCCTTAGGTCAATGGTTGTTAATGTTGGCTACACATTGGTGGATTTTTTACATATGCCTGGACCATCTGAATTAGAAGTGGTACACAATGAGGCCCAGGTGTAGGTATTCTTTTTAAGGCTCTTCGGGTGACTCTAATGTACAACTGGTGTCAAGAACCACCATCTTGGATAACTTCAGGAGCTTCGGATTGGAAATGGCAGGGGCAGAAGTGTGGGATGTAGGATAAGAAATGACCAAGCAAGAAAAAGAAGACCAGTCACAATTGAAGAAAATTGAGCCCATAGAGATGTTTCTTGCGGATGCCACTGTTATGAGGCAGATAGAGTTTTTACTCTCTGAGTACAAGTAGAAAATAGCCGCACACCAGCACTTGCCAGTTACAGTCCCTTCTCCAGCTCTCTTTTACATCTGATTCTGGCAGAAGTGCCAGCAATGCAGCCCTCTGCAGTTGCCCAGTGTGTCCTGACTGGCCATTCTTTCATTCTGGGGTCCATGTGTCCCACCCCTACCCCTTCCTAGGGGATTGGACCTCTGGCAGGCACAAAGCAAGAGTGAGGTTATTGGCTGGTAATTTTCCTCCTGCATAAAGATAAAGAGGGCAACAGTGTTTTATCTGCTGTAACTACTCAACAGGCTCTTTCTTCCCTGGGGCAGGATTAGGTAAAATTTGTGTCACATAGTTTACCTGCCAGGATGTCTGTCCCAAAGTGGAATGGAGAATCTTGAAGGATATAAATGATACTGCTGCAATGGCAGACACATCTGGTGCCCCCAACTCCTCTTAGGAGGCATTCATGTCTAGGTTTTGCTACAAGACCTAGGGTGGGCTTTATCGAAGCACTTTATGACTGTGCTTTTGAAAATGTTTCCCTCTAGTCATCATTATGAGGTTATGTATTAGGTAATGTCTTGAAAAATGGCCAGAGGGCTAAAGTGTCAGCTTTACAGCTCACATACCTGAAAATAACAATGTTGGTTTATTATTTTTATTCGACAATATCTTTGGAATGTCTCATAAACAGAAATTAATAGTGACAACTCTGTCTCTGTACACAACCCTACCAACACATAATGCTAAGAAAAGCCAAGGTCACTAACTGAATACTTTCGAGAATTCCTCTCCCTATTATCCCATTCAAGGTACACTCCTGGCCTTTTTTGTCTCAGCCATCAGAGTCAACTTCAGTTACCCAAGGTTCACTAAAATCCACAGATAATCCTCCACTTAAATATTTTTTAAAGAATTGCAACCTCTCTTCCCATCTTATCTCCTATAAAAATTTCCAATAAGCAACAGAGATATGAGTTGGTATATCCAGCCCCAAAGACAAAAGACTGGCCGGGAATGTGAGAATGTTAGCAAAGAAATGACCGAAACATTTTGAAATCACATCTATATTTTTAATTGGTAACTTTTCTTTCTTTTTATTTAAACTTTCACATGTGTGAGCCAATTATAATTGCTATTTTTTGGGAATTTAAGAAGTTATTAATAAATGAAAAGACAACCTAATGTCTGCACAATCTGGATTTAAAAAACATTAATTTGCGGGGGAGGGGCACTTGGGTGGCTCAGTCAGTTGAGTGGCCAACTCTTGACTTGGGCTCAAGTCATGATCCCAGGGTTATGATCAAGCTTCCCCTTGGGCTCCACGCTGGGAGTGGAGCCTACTTGAGATTCACTCTCCCTCTCCTTCTGCCCCTCTCCCTAGCTTGCACTCTCCTCTCTCTTTCTCAAAAAAAAAAAAGCATTAATTTAGATTGGTCTTATACAGAAATCGCTCCAGGAAGCATTACCTTCAAACATAAAGTTTGAATGCTCATTTGGCAGCACATCTAACTAAAGTTGGAATGACATGGAGAGCATTAGCATGGCTCCTGCACCAGGATGATATGCAAATACAAAGTTTGATCACTTTTCCAGATGAACACATTCCAGACTTTTTAAACCAACCAGTATTAATCAACAAAATAGAAATTAAGCATATACTATATACAAAACAATATTCCATATTTAAAAATATAAAGTAGTATCTCTATAGTCCTAGATTCTGTAATTGAGTATATACCTATATATGTGATTTCCTTGGGCTCTCAATAAAACAGTGATAATGCTTTTCTACTAATCAAATTACTCATTTTCATGAATGTCTGCTGGAGGTTAGGATCTTAGGTTATACTCTCTTTTTCTATCCCCAACACCTCATATAAGTAGTTGATTCACATGAGGTAATTAATATATGTTTGTTGAACAAATAACCACTCATATAATGTATGTATACCTACATGCATATATCTATGTATAATAGATACATGTATGCAATACATATATATGTATATGTACTATAGATATATAGAAACACACACACATACACACGAGATATTATTTGTTTATGTGAAATTTGGTGTGTATGTAAAATTAGAAGGAAGTAAATGACAAGTGTAATGTAATATTTCCATCATTCCAGTGTTGAGATAATAAAGCCATGCCCAATTTGTCCTGTGATGTTATAGGACAAGTGGTAACTTGCAAAATATGTAGGTGGGAACTGGTTTGGTCAATATTTCAATTGAATTTCTGCAATAATAATGATCTTTCTTGCATTTTTCTGGACATCCTTTTAAAGAGTTTTTCCACGAAGCAGGTTTTGGGACAGCTGCTTTTACATGTGGTCCTGAGAAAACTGTATTGAAAAGAAAGATAACTTCCACCCAAATATCTATTGCTGTATTACACAGAAATGTACAGTAAAACATGTGATATATTATTACCTGAATTATATATTCCAAGGTCCAAAGGCTGAAAAAAGAGGCTTCAATCTACTTTTCCCAGCATGCTTGAAGGCAAATGTCCTTTAAAATTTGCACATCATGGGAATGGAATGTGCTCAGGGATCAGCTGAAAGTTTAAAAAACATGAGAACTTTGCAGCTGTGGCTACGGGCTTAGGCTCAGCAGGAGAGGACAGGTCCCCTTCTGGGCCATTCTATAAGTTCCGATGAGTTCCCCAGGGAGTCACAGATAATACTCCTCGTCCTGACAAAGCCACATGCAGATTTTGAGCCAACCTATGCAGGTGTACAGTAATAAGATCTTACATTTGCATAGTACAACAGATTATATTGTTCTATATAATCTTTTGAATTAGGCAGAAAGCTAATTGTCTCTAGGTTATAGACAAGGAAACCAAACTTTGGTGAGGGTTAGGGGTATGAGATAATAGAAAACACATAACTGGTCTCTGTTCCTAGTTTCTGACAGAGCTCCTAAAACTGTTGTAATTTCCTAAGTGATAAGAGCACAGGGACCATCCTTTGTTCTAATGTTTGGTCTTTCCTGACACAGGGCTCCTGGTTCCTGACACAGGGCTCCTAAGTCCCTTGGAATTTCCTTGGTGATAGGGGTCTCTTGTTCTAATGAGGTGACTCCTGGATGGCATTGATCAACAGAAAGACCAAGCCATGATTAGAGGCTTGGAAAAAAAAAAAAAAAAGAGGCTTAGAACTTCCAGCCACACCCCCACATTCTCCAGAGAGGGAGGCGGGGTTGGAAAAGAAGTTCATGATAGATCATGTTTACATGATGAAGCCTTCATAAAAATCCCAAATGTATGTGGTTGGAAGTGAGTCTGCTTCCGGGTTGGTGAACACATGGAGGTGCCGGGAGATGGCATGGAAGTTCTAGGTCTCTTTCTACCGACCTTGCTCTGCATCTCTACCATCATATGTATCTTTTTATCATATACTTTTATAAGAAGCTTATAAATAGTAAGTAAATTGTTTTCTTGAGTTCTGTGAGCCCCTCTAGCAAATTAATCAAATATAAAGAGGGGGTAGTAGGAACCTCTAATTCATAGCTGATCAGTCAGAAGCACAGGTAACAACCTAGACTTGCAATTGGTATTGGAACTGGGGGGAATACTTAACCCCCTTTAACTGGGCCCTTAACATGTGAGATCAGATGTTATCTCCAGAATTGCTTAGTGTGGGAAAAGACCCTGCATAGCTGGCTTCAGAAGTGTTGTGAATGTGGCAGTCATGTGAGAGTAAAGAAGGAAACTGGGAGGGAGACTGGGTTTTTCCTGCTTGAGTGGCTTGCAAGGTCCCACAGCAGAAAGGGGCGAAATTGGAAATAGAACCTATAGATTTGGTCAGATTTCATACAGAGTTCAGAGGATATAAGTGTTTTCCAGTCCTACTATTTTCTGGCTATGTGACTTTCTTCAAGACTCTCAAGCTCTTTGAACTTGAACAGCCTCATCAATAAAACAGAATAAAAATCTCTCACATTGTAACTCTGGGGGTGAAATAATGTGTGAAAAGTTTTGTTGACAGCAAAATATGATTTAAGGTTTATGTCATATTTACTCTTTTACTCCCCTGCAAATGGTAACAGTATAGTTTTCCAGAAGCATCCTGTTTAAAAAAAAAAACAAAAAAAAAACAAAAAAAAAACAGGCACAGAATCTGTAATTCTGAAATCCTCAAAACTCTACACCAAAAGTCTTTCTAACTCATATAGCAGCAAAGTCTTACCTGAACTGACAGTCCTATTTACTTTCTTGTTTTACCCTATTTAATACGAATATTCATTTCTTCCACATCAGAAATACCAATATAATTATAAGGTTACAAGTTGCTGCTTCACACCTGTAGACGTCTTCTGCAATAATTGGTATTATTTTTTGTTATTTATTATTTTTATTATTTATGTTATTTTCCTACAACTCAACATCCTATATCCCAATGTATATCTGGCCCTCGAGATTTGGGGAGGATCATGGGGCTTATAATATGGAATGGAGTCACACTGACCCAGCTTAAAGATGACCGGATGACAGGATGCCACAATTCTGGGTGAATTTTTGAGTGTCAGGTCAGAGGCTGGGTGGTTCTGAGGTCAGCCAGAGGTTGGGTCTACTCCAGAGGAAACTTAGGACAGCCTCAGAGATGTCACGCATTTCCGGTCCCAAGCTTCAACTTGATTCCTGGTCCTGAAACGAATGAGGCTATTTGAATGACTCTCCTCACAGTAACACAGCCAAGGGCTAGAATCAGAAACCATGGTGGAGAATGGATGAGCAAAGCCATTGGGCAACATTGGATCTGAATCTGGATCCCTACACTACTGCTTACCAGCTCTGCACCTTTGACGGGTTTACCAAGATTTTTAAATATTATCTTCTCATCCTTAAAGTGGAAAATTTAAAATTTGTCTGAGGGCTGTGATAAGTTTTCAATGGCACAGGATATATAGAAGTGCTTTCTGTGGTGACTGATTGGTACTAGGTGTCCAGTAAAGGGTTGATTCCACTCTCTTTTCCTTTGTTACCATTTCCATGGTATTTCCACTAACAGAAACCTCTACCGTAAGGTTATTGTGAAGTTTTTCTTCAAATTGCTAATTTGTTGTGGTGGTGGTATATTAATTTAAATAGCTGAGGGTTGTTATTTCATTTATTTTTTTCTTCTGAATCTTGGTTTGGATTTGTGCCATTTTTAAGTCCAGAAAGTTGAATTTCTGGTTTAATTCCAATATTATTCTGCCAAGCTATTTTTTTAAGAAAACAAACTGTTTTAATAATGTATGAGGATTATAATGCACGTGTCTCACAGTTTGCAGGAAACAGAGCAAAACACCCATAAGTGATAAAGTGTGTTTACTGTAGGTCAACTAATTACATTTCTCAAACCTGGAATATATGAAATTTGATGGTTGGCTCTAGTCTGTAGAGAACTACAGGGCACGCACTGTATCTTGGCTGAGATTCATTCTGAAGTTCTGAGGCTGGAGTTCATAATAGCACATGAGCTTTGGCATGACTAATTCACTTAAATTTTTTAAATAGGTCTTGAGTCAAAAAGTTCTCCCAAAGCTAAATCACCACAAGTCATAAATGCTCAAAGAGAGATTCCCTCCAGCACTGGCATTTCTCCTGGCTGTTGTGTCGGGCAGCACAAGAGCCAACTCACAGGCCATCAAGAAACCTCATATCAAGGTGCTACATGTTGCTCTCAGGACCTTTTTCTCAAATAAAGGAGCAGACATTGCAAAAGGAAGGCTTGCATGCCTGGGAAGGTGGTCTGTAAGCCAATGGGGAAATGAAGGACAATTCAGTAAGTGGTCACAGGACCAGTAGTCACCACAAAAAAATAAATAAATAAACCTCATTAATGTGAACCTCAGGAAATCAATGCCAGACAAAGTTAAGCCTTCGATGCAAACAGGAAAATTTTCATAAGAAAATATGCAAGACTACCACATGACCTCAAGACAGGGAAGGAGTCTTAAACAGGACAAAAATGAACAAACCCTAAAAGAAAATATGACCAGATTTTACAACAAAGTTTAAGATGTCCACAGAACAAAAAGTACTAATAAACAGAATTAGAAGACAAGCCACAGACAGGGAGGTGATATCTGCATACAACTGACAAAAGATTAGTAACTGGATTATATAAAGTAGTTCCAGACATTAATAAGAAAAAAACTGATGGCACAGTAGAAAAATGGAGAAAAAAGATATAAATACCAGAAAAGGAAACAACATTGACTAATTACTTTATGAAAAGATGTTCAGGGACTCCTGGGTAGCTCAGTTGATTAAAGCGTCCAACTCTTGATTTCAGCTCAGGTCATGATCTCATGGTTCCATGAGAATGAACCTCCTTGTTGGGCTCTGCACAGACAGTGTGGAGCCTGCTTTGGATTCTCTCTACCTCTCTTCTCTGCCCCTCCCCCACTTGCATGTGTGAGCACACATGCTCTCTCTCTCTCTCTCTCAAAATAAGTAAATAAACTTTTAAAAAAAGGTGTTCAAGGTGAAAAATAATTATGGAGAAGCAAATATAAACAGATTTGGCAAAATTTTAAAAGTTCATAATGTCACCTTCTGGTGAAATGATGAAATGGAAAGTTTTGTGTGCTGTTGAAGGGCAGTGGAAATTGGTAAAGGCACTTTGGGGAAGACATAGTTGGCATTATCTTCTAAGGTTGAAGATACTTCCACTCCTTTGTCCAGGATTTCCATCCTAGAGCAGGACTTCCCACAGATGGCACTGTGAGCTCTGCACAGGTCACTTGTGTGCTGGGACTTTGATCCTGGAGCCTTGGGGACAGGTGGGGAGGGAAGGGCTGACAGTGGCTTGAAGTCCTGTGTTGATTCTTTCTGGATACTCACCTGATTCCATAAGTATGCCATATATATTTTTTTCATTTTCTATACACAAAAAATGTTACACAACCCTGCCCAGGAATGTTTGCCTTTACTTTCACAAAGAGATACCCACAGTGGTCACAGATATGTGCCTACAGCATTGTCTATGCTGTGTCAGACCACATGACTACAGCATTTTTTATGGTGACAAAAACTTAGAAACCACTTGGTTTCATTCAAAACTTTCCAACTCAGAAAGGCCTTCCTCCAAGAAGCTTTTTTTTTTTTTTTAATTTTTTATCGTTTATTTATTTTTGAGAGAGAGAGACAGAGGGTGAGCGGGTGAGATGCAGAGAGAGAGGGAGACACAGAATCTGAAGTAGGCTCCAGGCTCTGAGTTGTCAGCACAGAGCCCAAGGCAAGGTTCAAACTCATGAACGGCGAGATCATGACCTGAGCCAAAGTAGAATGCTTAACTGACTGAGCTACCCAGGTGCCCCCAAGAGGGTTTCTAAATTTGCATCTCCTCTCCTCTTCACTCTCCCCTTCCACGAGGGTCAATTCCATGAGAGCAGAAAACTGTCTATTTATTCACTTCTATATACTCAGAGCATAAAACAGTATGAAGCATAGGAAACAGTAAAATACAGTAAAAAAAACCAATTTTTTAAAGTTTATTTATTTTTGAGAGAGAGAAAGCATAAGTGGGGGAGGGATAGAGAGAGAGAGGAGAGAGGGGAGAGAGAGAGAGAGAGAGAGAGAGAGAATTTCAAACAGGCTCCACACTCCATGCAAAGCCCGACGTGGAGCTCAAACTCACAAACCGTGGGATTATGACCAGATTTGAAATCAAGTGTTGGATTCTTAACTGGCTGAGCCACCCAGGTGCCCAACAGTAAAATACCTTTTTCAATATTTAATGAATGTCCATTCTCCAGTTTAACTGTGTATATTCATAAAACAGAATACCATACAAAAGTTAAAATGTAGGAACTAAGGTTCTAGATACCAATACAGGAAGTTTCTCAAAACATAAGATACACAAAAAAGCAGGCTGAAAACCATATATATATATATATATATATATATATATATATGAAAACCATTTATATATATATATACATATATATATATATAAACATATATAAAATATACATATATATCATATATGCTATAATACTATTTTTATAAAAAGTAAAAACACGCAAAAACTGTCTATAGATTATTTGTGTATATTAAGCATGTATAAAAGCTTAAAGTGTGCTTGGGAAAGATACACACCAAATGCAGGAACTATTGCAGTTGCCTCTGAGAACACAGCAGAGGAGACGTGATACACAGGGGGCTTGAACTGTATCTGTAATATTTATTTATTCTAAAAAAATGACACAAGTATGGTAGATGTGCAAGTACTCAGTAGGTTTGCATAGTGGATACACAGAAGTTTGTTATACATTCTAGTATGTGCTTTTAAGTGTGAAAATTTCTATAATGTATATTTAATGTAAAGATACTCTTCACTTGATAAACAATTCACTTTGTGTCTATAAAGGCAAACATTAGGAAGAACTGGCAAACTTCGGAGCCCCTGGGACTTTTGCCTCTTCTGCAGCATGGCTCAAAGCCTTCGTCCTTGTCACTTCACTTACTTTTTCTAAGTTTTACCTAACATCATCAAGCTATACATTTTCAGAGATAGACAGAGGACAGACACGGACCAACAGCAGCATAGAAGGTTTCCTCCTCCCTGCAGCTGTCTCCAGGCTCTATAATGAGCGCCTTGTCCCACTTCTGTCTCATCTCCACATCCTGGAAGTCCTGCCATTTCCCTCTCTGACTTCTGGGATGTGCTGCCCCCCACCCCCCAGCAGCAAGGATTGTCATTCAAATGGGGCTGCAGCTGCTGCATTTCTGACACTGGAGAATGTACTCTTGAGCTTCATGTCCCACTCTCTGATGCTAAACAGTCCTTTTCTGTCTTTTAATAGATTCTTGGAGGAGGAGGAAGTGGAGGCTGAGGTTAGCTTGCTGGCTTGTGTGCCTGTCTCAGCTGGAGTGGCATCTGGCACTAAGCCTACCATTTAGTCAGATGGTATTGCTTTCTGTTACATATGCGCCCGCGCACATGCACAAAGCAGAAGCTCGAGCCATTCAAACTCTAGGTCTCCGTGCCTACAAGTTACATTGCCCTGGCCAGAATTATATTGAATCACACTCTGGGGTATAAACTCAAAATATACATGTTCATTGGCATCTACAACCATGTCAAGTGAGGTTCAGCTTGTTTTCAAACTGGCAGTGGGACAGAGAAAGTAGGTGAAACTTCCTTCAAATGATTTCTATTTTTGGTAAAAAGAACTCACAGAATGTGGTAAAAGGATCGGCTCAACCAATTCTCTCATACATGGAGGATTTGGAACCTTTCTAGGGGGACGTCGGTGGACTGTTGCTGTGACTAGAACTTCCCAAATATCTCCTTCGCCAGACTCCTAATGATGACTAAAGCATAGAACTCTGACCTCTTTTTTCCACCCTTCCATGGTTCTCTTCCAGACTGAAAGCCTTTCAGGACCCATCAAGATCTGTCTTCTCACTCCCTATAGTGAGTCTAGAAACTTCAGACCTATTAGAGCAGAGGTTGTCAAATAACTCCAAGCTGGCCAAATCCAACCAGCTTCCTGATTTGCAAATAAAATTTTATTGGAACACAGAAATG
The DNA here is from genome assembly GCF_018350195.1 of Panthera tigris. Classification (NCBI taxonomy): domain Eukaryota; kingdom Metazoa; phylum Chordata; class Mammalia; order Carnivora; family Felidae; genus Panthera; species Panthera tigris. The sequence goes on from NC_056667.1 coordinate 140,045,992, forward strand.
CTCATTTCTTTTTTTTTTTAATTTTTAATGTTTATTTATTTTTGAGAGAGACAGAGAGAGACAGAGTGTGCACGAGGGAAGGGCAGAGAAAGACAGAGACACAGAATCCAAAGCAGGCTCCAGGCTCTGAGCCTGGAATGGGGCACAGAGCCGAAGTGGGGCTCCAACTCACAAACGCTGAGATCATGACCTGAGCTGAAGTTGGATGCTTAACTGACTGAGCCATGCAGATGCCCCAACAATGCTCATTTGTATACAAATCGTCTGTGGCTGTTTTCACGCTAGAACGATAAGGTTGAGTAGTACAGTAGTACTAGGGACCCAAAGCCTAAAATATTTATTTTCTGGCCCTTTACTAAACAAGTAAGCTGACCCCTTGGTACTAGAAATCCCATAGCTTGAAGGACCGACTAGATTACATGCTATAGCCAAGAAATATCAGGTCAAAAACATACTTATGTTCAATTTATAACCAAGGCTATCCCAGGGAATCAGCAAAACTGGGGGCCAAATATGCACACCTCATTTATTTATTTTTTAAATATAACAAAACCAAAGAAATACCCCTCCATAAAGTAGTCCTCTCTTTGACTAGAAATTGTTCCCTGTTGACCCATGATCACTCTCAACACTAACAATGAAATAACACAGAACTTTAATTTCTCTGTGACTCATCCTCTTTATTCAAGCCATGATTTCTTGCTGGACTTGTCACCCCACACTTGATGGCTGGGGGCCAAGATGACCATGCCACTGGCACAGCTCAGAGTACCTGGGAAGGTTGAGGGCCCATGGTAAACATGCCCTTTAAAGGGCAACAGTAACAAGCTTCCTCAAGCTTTGGATCACATGTGCCTCACCAGTCTGTGACTACTACTATCCCTTTGTCTTACAGAGACTCAGGCAGATGCTGAGTGGACACAGAAGGCAAATGATATACATCTCTGTTCTACGAGTTCCAAAATCACTTGAATGATCCAAGGAAAATGACTATTTCAAAGAACGCCCGTCCACAATTTACTGTAGTTAATGATGTTTGGTTTCCAGACAGATTGTAATTACCAATATTATATGCATAATAATGTGTTTGACAGGGTTAGCTAAGCTCTGCATTATTGTTTTTAGATCTGTCTGCTTTGTGGTGACTAGATTGAAGGCCAGGAGACTGGAAGTCAAGGGTAAGTCACTCACCCAGTTTGGGTTTCAGTTTGACTCTGGAAATGAGGAGTTTGGACCAAATAACAAGAAAATGATCTTCCTAGTTTACAAAGCAGTTTTGCGGGTGTGATCCTATATTGTTATTTTATGATTTGAGATGTATGCGTCTCCCCCATACTTAAGTGCTATTGGAAATGCTGGAACCAGCTTGGCAGTCTTGTGATGGTCTAGAAAAAAGCAGGTCAAAGTGTGTTTCTTGTTTTCCACCATATCCTTATTTATAATAAAAGTATTGCTCAAGCAATAAAGTACGTTAAGGGTTTACATTTTCTTTGTTTTCCAGTACTAACCTGTGCCCTGTTCTCTTTGTCCACTCCTTCCAGGTAACCAGCCTTGGTTAGTTGATGCCATTGGGCTACGATTAGAGCAAAGCCAAGAAACCCTAGCAGACACCATAAAAAGATTTCCAGCCTCGGTACACCACGCCTCACCGAACTGAAGTCTAATTCTGAGAATTACAAAATGGCCAGTAAGACACTGCGGCCTGCGTGAGTCTTAGGGGCCTTCCTCCCCTTCCACTAGCTGTGCTCAGTGAATCTTGTGTGAGGTATTTCTTTCTCAGGTGGGCTGTGTTAATCCTGGTGGAGACTTTGTGGTGAAAACCTCAGACTCTGGCCTTTGTTTTCAGAATTTTTGTGCAGATGAAATCCACTCTGTCTCTGACTCTGTGGACACAGGGGTGCAGTTTTGTGGATTACAGTGTGTATTTTTTGGGTGAGGCTTGCGGTGTGTGAATTTGTACTGTGTTTAAGTGACGGATGGAATGTGGAAGGGTTAGGACGCACTCTGTTGAAGCCGTTCCAAGTTGCCAAATGTTTTCTGTGAAGCCCAAGTGTGCCGTCAGGTTTGGATTTCCTTTCCCGACATTTTCAGCTGGTTGCATTTGTACTTCTGTGGGAGTGTACCTGAGTGGCTGGGTACTGAATAGTTGGCGTAAAAATCTTCCCGGACAATGATGAAAGAAAGATATACGATCTCCCTTCCCAGAAGCTGAGTTTGATGTGGAAAGAAAGGAAAAGAAAATCAATTCCCAACTCAGTTTCCTGCCCGTGCTGGTCAAAGAAGTCATCCAAACCTGAACATTTAATGATTTTAATGTAATTCTGGAGTTTTAGAAATTAAGTACAGAGGCCAACTATCAGAAGGCATGAGGAGATGCTAACTCCTAGATAAAAGAAGAATTAAACTAGAAAAACATTTATTGTTATCATAGCACTTCCTAATAGGTTAGTTCATTTCATATGCCTTGAAAGAGGAAAAATGTTGCACTTTAGTCAGAAAATAAGCTGCAGTGCACATGTATCTTGCCAAACACCAATTTTTAGAATATTTTTGAGACCTTAGGAGACTAAACTTAAGTAGCACAGAAAGATGTTTCAGAGCACAACACTTCAGTAGACACCACTGAATTGGTCTGATAGACTTTCATTTAGGGATAATAATTTCCTAATTTATAAGGACCCAAGCAACACTCATCTGTTTCAACCAAAGTAGCTCCCTTTTACTATTCTTAATGCCTCCTGATGTTGAGGGTCACGGAGTGATTTCATGGATAAAAATAGTTCCTACTGTTCAAACAAGTAGAAAAGCATTGGATTTACTTATTTCTGAGGATCCTTATGGCCTCTGTAGTTGATATGATAGAATGAGAAGAGAGCTGAATCAGGAAGGGAAGAGTGTGACAGACACTATCGGTATTTATGTAGATCTCACCTTCCACTTCACCTCACTCTTATATTTCCTTGCTTACAGATCTCTGACTTTGTTCTGAGATTTGGAACAGCCATGGGTTCGGGGATAGAGACCATCCCTGGCCAAAAGGTGAATCTCAATTGGTCTATGCCAATCACAGTATTCTTAATCACCAGACAGTCATTGGTTTAGGTGTGAACATATGCTCTTACTCTGGGCTTTGGAGAACTAGAATCTATTGGGAATGTCTCCAAAAGACTTCCTTTGCTAGAAAAAGAGATACATAGTGGTCTGTTTCTTTTGCTGGATCTCTGCACTAGGAGCAGCTAATTTGTGGGCCTCAGTAAAGACTTAAAATATGAAGATCCTTGTTCGTTTCTTCTACTGTCTCTCTCTACCTGCCATGGTATTTTTTTACTTGCTATTTAGGGATGGGTAACCTCATAGGCGCCTCACCCAGCAACTCAGCATGCAGAACTCACATTACCTGACCCTACCCACATCAATATTCAGAACCCCACTGGAGGCAAGGGGTGGAAGTATTTGGGGCAGGGGTCAGGGAGCAGGTGATCTAAAACTGGTTCAACCCACGTGGTGAGGCAGGACTGCACATGAGTCAAGGCTCCAAACTCTTGGTCCTTTGCTCCTTTGTCCCATTGAACTTCACTTACAAAACACAAATCCAAAGTAAAACTGTTAAGAATTTCAAGATGGCAACCATAGAGCATTAGCCCCCATGCATGGCACTTATTATGAGCCTGGGGCCACAAACAAGCATACTGACTGCATACCCATGAAGCTGGCCCTTGTCTTCATGTCTGCATGTGTTACCTGAATCTGCCTCACCCATCTTGAAACCACAAGGGGAACATGGCTAAAGAAGAAAGGGGAACAAGCTAAAGAAGGAAGACAAAAAGCACCCAGGTCTTTAAGGTTATTAAGCTACTAAATTAACCAACCTTGAGAACTGTCCAGACTCAAGAATTCTTGCTATATAAGAATCCCTTGTTTTATATCCCTTGTTTTATAGGCCACTTTTACTTGGGTCTTTCATTAGTCACAATTGAAAGTATTCTAACTGATAGGAAAAATTACACGTTAAATTTTTTCTTTTATTTTTGAGAGAGAGAGAGAGAGCAAAGGAGGGGCAGAGAGAGAGGGAGACACAGAATCCAGAGCAGGCTCCCGGCTCTGAGCTGTCAGCACAGAGTCCAAATCAGGGCTCGAACTCATGGACCGTGAGATCATGACCTGAGCCGAAGTCGGAAGCTTAACTGACTGAACCACCCAGGTGCCCCAATTACACACTTTTTAAAGTTTATTTATTTATTTTGAGAGAGAGAAAGAGAGAGAATCCTAAGCAGGCTCTGTGCTAACAGTGCCTGATGCAGGGTTAGATCCCATGAACCTTGAGATTATGACCTGAGCAGAAATCAAGAGTCAGATGCTCAACAGACTGAGTCACCGAGATGCCCCAGGAAAAATTACATATTGATGAAAGAAGCCTACAAAGGGACTAGAAAGCTGTTAAGCTAGAGGAATTTTGCTCTGACATTCAAATTTATAGCCACTGTTCTAGAGAATGCAGTTCTTGCTTTTCTCCAATCACTCTGCAGGGCATGAGAGAGCCTGTGTGTGCATTGGAGCCCAAACACAGGCAGTGCTCTCACACCCCACCCCCTCACATTCCTTCACTCTTAGAAGACTTAACAAGTTTAAGTAGGGCAGATATTGGCAAACTATGACACAGGGGATAAACACCCACATCGAGTTTTAGGTGCACAAGAATGGAGATAATGGAAAGAGGTCACTGTGCGCTTTAGGAACAATTTGAGGCAAAATTATAAAATAGATGAGGCTTGTTTTAGGCTTGCCTACTCTCCTTATGATAGAGTTTTTTTATCTTTAGAGACTCTTCCCTACATAAATATCTTAGATCCTATTCTTGGTTATTCCTACTTAAGGTACTAACTAAAAATTCACGGTGACATTTTACATAAAGTTTTGATTGTCTGGCCCCTAAAGTTCCTTCAAACTTTGAGTTTTTATGATTCTTCATTGGATGCTCTGTGGCCCTCCTACATAAAAATCCTGGGAAAGTAGATTTTTTGGGGACTTCAAGAAGTTCTAAATCCATAAAGCTCTTCCTTGAATTATGGGTTTATAAGAAGAATAAATACCCTCTGAAAAAAAAAACAGCTTCATGGAAAAGGTATGAGAGGAGACTTTGAAGGATGTGGTTTGATAACCTATCTGGATGGAAAGGCACTCTATCTAGAAGGTCAGCAGGTGTGCAGGCATGGATGGATGTGCTTCCCTCTGCCTGAGGAAGGGGGATATAACCCTTAGAAGTCTCTTCACCTCCCTTCTCAGGAATGGTTAGGCATTAAGCATGCTTTTTAGACATTTCTAGGGATGAGAGCAGGGTCTACAAATTGTGGGTCACTTTTCTACTTTTATAGGTTATGCTGGGTTGAATAGCATCCCCATATAATTTATGTCATCACAGAAACTCAGAATGTGGCCTATTTAGATATAAATGTACTTAGTTAAGATGAGAACATACTGGATTCTAGTAGACCCAAATCCAATGATGGGTATCCTTATGAGAAGGTATGTGAAGACGCACAGGGAAGATGGAAACTTGAGGATGGAGGCGGAGACTGGAGTTATGCTGTGACAAGCCATGGAATATCAGAAATCACCAGAAGCTGGAAAAGGCAAGGAAGAAATATTTCTTAGGGCCTTCAGAGGGAGCATGGCCCCTTCAACAACCTGATCTTGAACTTACAGCTTCCAGAACTGTGAGAGAATAAATTTCTGTTGTTTCGACCCACGCAGTTTGTGGTAATTTGTTATGGTGGCCTTAGGAAACAAATACACAGGTAAATGATGGAGGTTGCCTCTCACGGGGGCCACTGACCAGGGAGAATAAGGCTTGAGAGCTGACCATTGACTGGGCCTTGAATTTCAGAAAGGGAAATGGAAGAGGTCCTTCCTCAACAGACCATCTACTGACTGCTCTGTGTGTGTGGGGGGGTGGGGGGAGCAGGGCTCACCTTTCCATCTGAAAAGAGCCTGTGATATTAGGTAAGTGATATTAGATTGGATGTTGTCTTAAAGGTCAGCATTCCTGACTGCTGCATGCCCATGGATATGCATCTAGGTTTCTCCCAGTTCCACTTTTTCATCACAGCTGTCTGCCAAACCAAGTCAGACCACAGGTCTTCCTGTTTGAACCAGTGAGTTTGTTCAGTGACATCAGACAAGACGGCTGAAAGCTGTTGGAAGTTTCCTCCCTACTAGATTAGCAGCACGTGGGTGAACCATGCTCATACATTATTCAGAGGGGAAAAAATGTGGGCTTTGACTGAACTTTGAAGGCATCAGCAGCTATTCCAGAGGAGAGTGACCTATTGTTCTGCTTCACAGAACACAAAGAGCAAGCGGAATTCCTTACAGCATAGCTAATGGAGTGCACACAGACACTGTGATGAACTGGCCAGCAGACATCTTTTACGAGCTCTGAGAGCCTGTGCAGCATGCCACACTGCTGATCAGAGGAAGGATGTTCACACTTTTTCTATTTCTGTAAGGTTACAACCCAGTGATACTAGGGTCAGGAGTTTCTGGAAGAGAAAATGGTGTCATCTGTGGAGTGTGTACTTCTCAACAGCACCAAGGTCCCCTCAGAAGGCCCACCAGGAAGAAAAGGTTGGCCTTCATGGTGTCGTCTGGCAGATCCTTCTCTGAAACATGGGAAGTCCTTCCTGTATCATGGAGGAAGAAGAGAAATGGTTGCAAAATTCACTTTTTAAAAAACTGCACACCACGTGTTTCAAAGAAACCAGAAAATCGCTTTCTAAGAATGGGAGAAAGAAACTCTGACCAAAAGGATCCAATGAAGGCTAATAGGGCCTCAGTCCAGAGTATCTATAAGGGTTCTGAACTAATTCCTGGTGAAGGCTCTTTTTCAGTCAATAATTAAATTTTAAATATTCTGGGGAGAACATAGAACAAACCATGATAAAGCTATTTATTTGTTCCCTATGTTATCACTCTGGCTTTCAAGAAAGACTGAGGAGGGGTTGGAGTGGGGAGAGGAAGAAGAGAGAGAACTATCTTGTTTATATTTCCCTTGGCAAACATTTCTCAATCTGTGGATTAAATTGATCTGTATTTATTAAATCTGCTTGATGTCAAAGGTGGAAAACTGATTTATTAACAAAAAAATATGCTGATAGTACAAACTTGATTTTAAAAATTCCATTTTCTCATAGTAAGTTCTCGTGATGTTCCAAATATAAAAAGTATAGTTCAACGCATATAAGACTTATAGAAAGACAATAAAATTACTTATAAACTTATTTAATGATATCTATAATGTTTAAGCTTATTCTAAAAAGTATGTTTTAGTAATTAGGTAATATTTGGGGAGGCTACATGAGTCATTTCAGGTCCCAGATTGGCCTTAATAAAGATCTTTAACAATTTTAGGCATAAAACTTATTTGTAATTCAATAATTCATTCAACACTTAAATCCTTCATTTACCCAACAGATATTATTGAGCTCCTATCATGCTCTAAATACTGTGTTGATAAGTAGGGTCAATGACAAGACTGGAACAGATGAAGCCTTCACAAGAATCTGTGAATTAAGAAATATGTTCCCAACGTTAGCAAAGTATCTCTCCTCTTTGATGATATATTTAAACTTTTAATGCTGAAAGATAAATTATTATTCTAAAACAGGAAGCAGCCATTATCAGAATTTCATAGACAGTTCATTTCTAAGAACATAATTTGTTTGATTCCTTAAGTCTTATTATAATTTTGAGCTAACTATTTTGTATAGCCATAAATAAAGTAATGGACAAGTATTTAGTCTCTGTATTGTGTGGACTCATATTTATACTTTATCACTCAGTAGCTTTTGATGAATAACCAGACATCTCTATTCCTCAGTTTTCTCATCTGTACAATGGTAATGATGGTATGTACTTCACAGGTTGTAGGGTGATGATTAAACAATTTAATAGACAGAGTGCCTGGAACAGCTCCTGGAACAGAGTAAATTCACAGAAACATTTTTATTTGATTTTTTTAAACAGTGAGTGTTTTCCTTTTTTAAAAAAATTTTTAATGTTTATTATTATTTTTTTTTTGAGAGAGAGAGAGTCAGAGTGTGAGCGGAGGAGGAACAGAGAGAGAGGGAGCCACAGAATCTGAATCAGGGTCCAGGCTCTAAGCTGTCAGCACAGAGCCCAATGCTGGGCTCAACTCACAAGCCGAGAGATCATGACCTGAGCCAAAGTCGGACACTTAACAGACTGAGCCACCCAGGCGCCCCAATTTTTTTTTATAGTTAAGACATGATTTCAACAATACAATAAAATGAGGGTAAACAAGCAGGTTGTGGGTGAGAAGAACTGGCCTCAGTTTCAGGAGACCTGAGGTTGAATCTCAGCACTGCTGCCAAAGAGTCCAGGTAGGTCAGTAAACTGGGTTTATTTTTACTGTGAAGACAGAGCACACAGATCCCCTTTCAATTATCCACTCCCTCTATCATACGAACACATCCTGCTTTCCGCTACTCAATGACAAACGAGGGACTTGAACTACATGGTCACCAGCACCCTGTCCACCTCTAAAATTGTGTGACACTGTGATTTCAACAGGATCATAATTCAAGCCTGGGAAATGTTTTGATAGTGAACCCCTTAGTTAGAAAAGTATTTTTTGAAAATGGTATCTGTAGACATAGTTGAAGGAAATTCCTCCCACTGAAAATTACTTCTATCCATGAAAACAAGGTAGTAGAAGATGTTCAGGCTGGTGAAATGAATTTTGATATTTAATGGACAGTTCCAAATAAACTCTTTAGAATTCAAGAGCTTGGACATAGTCTAAATAAAGAATTGAAAAGCTGTTCTGATAAAGAGTGCCAAATGTGTATACAATTTTTTGAATTCTTCAAAGTGGTTTTGTATCTATTATTTCATTTTCTCTGCCTTAACTGTAACTTTTGCAGAAGAGCTCTGCACTAGAAACCGGATATTCCAGGTTTTCTACCAGCCATATCATTGCTCTCTGAGGAACAGATACCTAGATGTTTGGGTCAACTTACTTATATGAATGTCTTTCTCTTGTGAGCATTTAATTTTTTTTAAAAGTTACTTGGGGAAAGTTCATTTTCAAAGAGCCAGTTATAAAAAGAAATATGAATTACACACCCAAGCACGGTCTTGAGACTTAGCAGTCTTCATAAGCAGCAGTTTTATTTCCATACATAGATTTTTAATCATTGGCACATCCTACTCAACAACTATACATTGGGGAGTATATAATTATTTGCAACATTACCATGGTATTTAGATATACATAAGCAAACACATTGGGCTAAAAAGAAACATACTTGTGGGATGACAAAATATCTAGCATTGCCTTGAGATTTTCTTATTAAAAGTCCTTAAATTATTGTGAAACATTGAGGACACATCTAAAATTTGAAAAGGTTAAGGAAGTTTAAGTTTAGTAGTCTGGGTCTGTCTTGGCTAAATATCATTGTACCTGAAAAATCTAACAAATAAATTGTCAAGTACCCATCATGATGATGAAGGGAAATATTCAATGAAAAGAATGGTCAATTCATCCAGTATATATCATCGGCATTCTCTCTTACAAATCATTCTTTCAAATAAGCGACAATAAAATTAAATTCAACCATTTTGCCAATAGCTCTATATGGAACATTTGCTATGTGCTTTTACCTGTATAGTACCTCCTGGGTTAAGATACACCACTTGTCTCTGGTGGTTTTTTAATATGGTAGGAGAGGTCACACATAAACACATATAACAATTCCTCCAGTTCTGAGGTGCCTGGGTGGCTCAGTTGATTAAGTGTCCGACTTCTGCTCAGGTCATGATCTGGTGGTTCACGAGTTCAAGCCCCATGTCAGGCTCTGTGCTGACACCTCAGAGCCTGGAGGCTGCTACTGATTCTGTGTCTCCCTCTCTCTCTGCCCCTCCCCTACTCATGCTCTGTTTTTCTCTGTCCCTCAAAAATAAATAAACATTTAAAAAATTAAAAAACAAAAACAATTCCTCCAGTTCTATTACTATTACCCTGGCCTGAGACAGCCATCATCTTACCCCTGAATTTTTTTCGTGTCCTTTTTGTTCCTCCTTTTGGCCTCCTACAGTCTTGTTCTACATAGAATTCAGCGTTCCTCCATTGCACTTACAATAAAATCCATACTATTTAGTCTTGTCATGGAGGTGGAAAGAGGGGAGAAGTGGAGGAGAAATCATCGTGCTATTTTCCTTAGCTTCTTGTTTTCAAATTCCTACACAGTCTGGGCCTGCCTATCTCTCTTACATCACCTCTTATACTTCCTCCCTTGTCCAGGGTGCAAGCTATATTCTCCCACCAGAATTAGGGTCAGTGAGAGTAGGTGTACTTACCCATCTTGCTCTTTGTATCAGTGTTGTTTACAAAAATGTCAGGCATATTGCAGGTACATAGTTAGCATTTCTTGAAAATAATGAATGAATAGGAGAGTATTATATCCTTTCCGTATTTTGATATGTTAAGTCTGCAAACTGTGTGCAGACATCAAAGAATAGGATAGTCTTTCATAAGGCTGCCATACATAATAAATTTAAACAATTATTTCTTAAAAATGAGATGGACAGGGGCACCTGGGTAGCTCAGTCAGTTACGCATCCAACTTAGGCTCAGGTCATGATCTCCCGGTTTATGCGTTTGAACCCCACATTGGGCTCTCTGCTGTCAACATGGAGCCCACTTCAGATCTTGTGTCCTCCTCTATCTCTGCCCCTCACCAGGTTGCTCTCTCTCTCTCTCTCTCTCTCTCTCAAAAATAAATAAAAACATTAAAAAAAAATGAGATGGACAACAGGCATTGGGTAGATGGTCACAAGAGGCTGAGACTCGAGATGAGCTTAGAATAAAAATGTGAATTTCAATAGATGAACAGAGAGATGAAAGGCAGCCTTCTAGGGAAATAAAAGACCAAAAGCGAGCCACGAGTATGAATAGGTGGGTGAATATAGTTGGAGGAGGACATTAAGGAAGTCAAAATGATAGACCCCAGCATCCAGACTGAGGAAGAATAGAAGCCACAGTGTGGTAAAGAATGGCTAAATTATCAAAGGACTTGAACAGATTAGCAGAGGAGATGAGAATTCATTAAGTAGGAAAACAGAGGGTTTAAATGTTTTGGGGGAGATAGACATCATGACAAAAGTAGTGTTTTAGGAAGATTTGGGTGAAATAAAGGAGGTAAATAACCCTAGGCAAGAAGACTTGTAGCCAATGTCAATCTTTGGGAATAGGTGATATTATAAGAGCCAGAGTGTGAAGTTACAAGGATAATGGGGAGGAAAACTGTGAACCAAAGAGGACAAAAAGAACTATTGATGAGAATTTGGATGAGTGAGAAAGGAGAAAGGCAATTAAAACTACGAATACACCATGTGCACTAGAAAACACTTCTATCCAACAGGAAACTGAAGAAATGTGAAACCATATTGCTTAAAGGTCAGCATTCTATACCCAAACATAAGGACTTCCTATGTGCTCAGTTTCCTATGTCTTTCTCTATATTTGGACAAAATCAAAGTATGTCACTCTAGAACCCTGTTATTAAAATATGGCTCTTAAAAAAACTGATGGTTATCAGAGGGTTGGTGGGGGAGGGATGGATGAAACAGATGATGGGGATTAAAGCCAGCACTTGTCATGATGAGCACTGGGTGATGTATGGAATTGTTGAATCACTATATTGTACACCTGCAACTAACACAACACTTTATGTTAACTATACTGGAATCAAAAATAAGAACTTAATAAATAAAAAATATGGCTCTGTCAAAGTCTCTCAGTGAGTTACCCATGTATATTTATAGTTGTTTTTTATTATCTGTCAACAAAATGTTTCAAAAGTACACTGTGTATGATGAGCACCCGGTAAGATGTCTTCCAAGCACCTGTTCTGTGCCCACTCCATTCACAGAAGAGGTTCTGTCTGGTAATACCTGATTGGACACTGAAGTGGATACCTAACTCAAACCGGTCCAATCAGAAACCTGCCTTAAGACTCATAACCAGCAGACAATAAGGAGAAAGGAACTGATGTATGTTGATTCTGGAAGGTTAGAGGAAAAAGCTCATGAATTTGGACCAGATCTATCTTCATCTTTTTGAATGCTTCATTGTCCAAGTCTTCTCTAATGTCTTAGAATCTATCCAACACATTTCTTTTGTATTTTCTTATCTTTCAAAAAATCATCTTCAGGTTTCTATTGCATATAACTCAAAGAAATCTAATCAATTCCTAGAGTAAAACACTTTCAGAACAGGTATCAATTATAGATGCAGATGTTCCTAGTGGAAATGGTAAATGAGGGCAAGATAAATGTAACTTTGGAGGTTGGAAAGAAAGTTTGCACATTAATAAAACTCTTCACAAGATTCATCTAAGAAAGGCAAGCATCACTTGACTCATGAACACAGGATTAGATTTCTGCTCGTCTTTCTCCTCCCAGAGAACTGATATTTTTGGTAGGAGATTTTCTTGCATTTCTCCATCTTATCACCTCCTTCCTCAAAGGGAAAATTCTAAACTTGGAGGATGTAGAACAGATCAGCTGTGGTCCTATTTAAAAAGGTATAAGGGTGGTGTGCCATTCGAGGAAGCTGATAAACTGGGGAGAAAAGATGACATAAGTTCCCACAGGGTAGGTTAAATTACCAGAAATAACATGTGAGTTGAGACAGATCAGCTTAACCAAAGGTACTGCTGGCTTCCCCTGGCAATTGGGATTCTAACTGCACAAATGCTTAGCTGGGTTACAACACCCACTCTCCTGCAGGTTGAAAGCATATGAAAAGAGCAGTCTATTTTTGTGAGTGACACCCAAGGAGGTTTCTACTTAGTTCAGTACTTTAGTTCATTAACACAAATACATTTATGTTATGGTTTATTGGTCTTATGTTCTAGTTCACTTCAGAATAGTTTGATATGCTCACAGAAGTTCACCAAAAAAGCTCTTTTAAAAGTAAGAATCAATAAGAGGGGGCTAGTTGTATTCCTCCATTTGTTCATTCATTCAAAAATATTTATTATGCTTCCAGGTATCCTGCTAGAAAGTGGTTTTATAGGTTGTTTGTTTTAAGGATGCAGTTCTTGCTTGCATGAATCTTGCTCTGATACAGAAGCAAACACTAAATAAAGAACAGTATAAAAATAAGATTACAAATTACAATGAGTAAACTGAAATATGAGAAAATATGAGAAACAGGTAAAGATTTAATTTAATTAATAAAGATGATCAGGAAAATCCACTCTGAGGATACTTATTTAAGTTGAATCTGGAAGACTGGCTGTGCCTTAGCCAAGAAAAAGGGAAGAGTGGGGTGGATTTGGAGGCAGGAAAAGGGCATTCCAGAAGAAGTGGAAAGCATGTGCAAAGCTCTTGTGGAAGGAAAGAACTCAGTGCCTTTGAACAAATGAAAGGGTCCAGGGTGGCTGTGGCACAGTGAGGCAGGGATGGCATGCCATCAGAGGAAGATAAGAGGACATAAGTCTTTCAGGCCAGGCTAGGGATTTGGGGGTTCGTATTGAGTATGACAGGAAGCCATTGTAGGTGGTGATATGAATATCATTTAAATGTTGTAAAGACTACTCAGACTGCTGTGTTGAAAATGGGTGTTGTAGTAGGTCAGCAGTAGAAGCAGGGAGACCAGTTTGAAAGTCAAGGCAGTAATCCAGGGGTTGCACGAGAGCTATTGATGGAGGATGGTGATTACAAAATGGCGTTTTGGAGTTAATCTACCTTAAATCTGCTACAGTCTGTCCACTGCTTGACTTGGAAAACTACTTTAAAAAGGCATAAGTATAGCCAAATGGTATGTCTTTGGTCACAACTTCATCCGAGATGTTTTTGAGTATTTTATGTTGCTTTTAATTTTTAAAAAGTTTAAAAATACAAATGTGCGTAGAAAAAAAAAAAGAAAAAAAATGACATCATTTAGATACACACTTACACATGTATTTATCTAAAATATAAAATCATGGGGTGCTTGGATGGCTCAGTCGGTTAAACGTCCGACTTCGGCTCAGGTCATGATCTCTGGGTCCGTGAGTTCAAGCCCCACGTCGGGCTCTGTGCTGACCGCTCAGAGCCTGGAGCCTGTTTCAGATTCTGTGTCTCCCTCTCTCTCTGACCCTCTCCCATTCATGCTCTGTCTCTCCCTGTCTCAAAAATAAATAAACGTAAAATATATATATATATATATATATATATATATATATATATATATAAAATCATATTATATGGACTGTTTTGCCACTTGTGATTTACACTTAGCAACAGGTTATAAACATGTTTCCTTGTCAAGACCCGAAGATCCTCATTCTTCTAATGGCTTATTGATATTCTTACTGTATGAATGAACCACAATTTATTCAGTAATTTCTCACTGATTTCCTAATTTTTCACTGTTACAAATAATGCTGCAGGGAACATCTTTATATATTTCTGCACACATTTAAACACACTTTTAGGAACAGTTTTATAAAATTAATTACTAGGAATAGAACCACAAGTCCAGGGGTTGGGATGCCTGATGTGGGACTCTAACCACTTGCTCCTTGGGGACACATTCCATATTTGTGAAATCCCTTTCACATGTGGGTTGTTCCACCAGGGTGGGGTTTTTGGTGAAACTGTGTCTCTGCCTCTCCTACTTATCTTGATGTGGCTTTTTTATTCTTTGTTGTGGAGGAGCTGTTCAGCTAGCTTTCAGGTCTTTTTCAGAGAGAACTGTTCTATAAGCAGCTATATCTGGTAGGTCCATGGTGGAGGTGAGTTCAAGGTCTTTCTAAACCACCATCTTGAACCCTCTCCTTGTTGAATATTGCACAGATTTTAAGAATTACCAATTTTGGGGCACTTGGGGGGCTCAGTCACTTAAGCATCCGACTTCAGTTTAGGTCATGATCTCACAGTTCGTGAGTTCGAGCCCCATGTCGGGCTCTGTGCTGACAGCTTGAAGCCTGCTTCAGATTCTGTGTCTCCCTTTCTTTCTGACCCTCCCCCACTCATATTCTCTCTCTCTCTCTCCGTCTAAAAAATAAACATTAAAAAACTTTTAAAAAAGAACGACCAATTTAAACATGCTACCCCAGCACATCCATTTGCCTTAAAAACATTGATTTCATGTCACTCTTCTAAGATGAGTAAAAAGTCTGCTTTTCCATAATCTATTTTGAGATTAACTATAAGCCTGTCATGCTATTTACTATCTTTTCTAAACCACCCTTTACTTTCTCCTTCTTCATCCTTTCTTCATATGAAAATACTTGGGATTTATGTCTTCACTGTACCAGTTCAATTATTTATGTATATATTTTATTGGTCATTTTGTTGTATTTATTAGTAGGTTTTTATTTTTATTTTATGTTTCTCACTAAATCATTATTATCTTTAGGTTAATAAAACATGTTCTCTCCTTTTTATGAAACAATTCTCCATCCTCCACCACCAGGACACACACAATCTAGAATAGTTCTCTGTCCAGAGACGATTCCAGAAAACATAGCTGCCTGACTTTATTTGAGAGCAATGTGCAGTTGCTGTGTGGGATGCATGAGTAGGAATCCGCGTGTGTGTTTGTTAACGGTGACTGCCTCCAAGGGCAATACCTAAAGCAGAGCAGAATCAATATTCAGCCGAGTCATTTCTTTGGCAGCTGAAATGAAACTGCAGGAATCTTGCTGTCACTGATACATTCTTGGATGCCTGCAACTGTAAATTTACCCACCCACCTGCATAACTCAATAGAAATAATTTCCCCAGCTTTGGAATACATCCCCCTCACTGTGGGTCGGATAACAAGCCTTCAGGGGACACAATCATAAGTAATGAGAGATTGAGAGAGTTGAAGCCAAGTGATATTTACAGGAACCTTGGGCATAGTGTAATTACAGGATTCAGGCTTACATGTTGCTCTTGATTATTCATTTTTGGCCACTTCTTACCTCCTTCTTTTGTCTCATCATCACCAGACAATAAACTCTTTTATTTGAGTAACTAGAAAAGGGAATGCTACAGTTCATCAAATGTTCTGTTTCCTGGGTACTGCCACAATAGTTTAATAGTTAATTTTGATTCACAGATATTCTGCATTTTACTCTAAGTATTTGGAAATACATACCTGGCTGAATCACAAAGATATTTAAAGTCTTGCAATGAGAGGGGCGTCCTTAGGAAAACCAACACTTCGTGTCAAGTACTACACAGAAAACAAACTGAAACTGTTCTGACCATAGCACATACCTTAGAAATAGTTAATTTGGAAAAAAAATCTTAATAATGTTAATTCACTTTGTGTCACTCACACAAATTGAACTATCAGCGAACCTACTTTCTATGCAACTTAGTTGATGTTTCTTGTTTGGTTACCATATAAAATGGGAGCCTATTTTCAATTAAGTGGTTTTTGTGTGACAATCATGGGTCTATCATTGCTTTTTCATTTTCAACTGAAATGTTCTCATCAAAGAAGGAGGTCATTGTCCAGAATAGGGAATTGTCCCTTCCTGAGATTCTCTTGGATTTCATTGGAAGTGAGTTCCTCCAAACACTGACCCAGCTCAACCCCACTTAGTTTCTCAGAGAAGATGAGCTCATATCCTGGTGGGGTGGTGCTCTGCATGGTACAGTCCCAATAATATGACCATTGCTTGTGTATAAAATAAAGCTAAGAATTTTAGATTGTACAGCTAGCTAACAGAGGAGGGTACTGTCTGTGTGGGAAACACTACATGATTCATATTTTCTTTGAAAAATTAAAGTCATATTTCTTTGATGTGTCAACAGTGATGACTGAAAGCAGATTGCAGAGTCTTTGTACTAAACTGAAGGGAGAAAGTGAGAAAGAAAGCCAGAGAGCAAATGAGAGACTTTTCTGAGATCAGGCAGTAAGAACAATACTGCCAGAAAATATACCTAAACCAAGTGCACGGTCCTTGGAATGTAATAGCATAAACTAATGGTGTGAGAGAAGCAACAGTAAGAGGAAAATGTGAACAGAAATAATTGCCCTTGAATAGCTATGAAAATAAATGAATGGAGGGCACTGAGAGCATCTGAATATTTGTGTGAGGCAAGAAAACAAGGACACACATTGAGTGAGAGAAGAGGCAGGAAGAGGAAGATACTGTTCCCAAAATAATTTGGTGCCATGACTAGAGTGCTGTATTCAGACTCTCTTGTCTTCCCTTTCCTTCCTCTGTCGTCACTCTGTTGTGATCCCATCAGCGTCACTTCAAAGATTTAAATCTCAATTTATCCCCATGAAAAACATACATCATATTGGCCAAAATAAGAGGTGAGAAGATCAGCTCTATGTACAAAATAGTTTCTCTAGATCCATTAAAAATAGAAAATCCAATTTTATGGTCCTTGAAGGAAGTGGGTGGTAAGTAGCAGGTGGCTGTCCTTTCAAATTGGAGAGAAATTGGGGGAGGAGGTTAAAGGAAGAAAGGTGATTGGTCCTCTTCCTTAGGGGAGTAGCCCTCTAAGTAGTGTCTGCCTCACTGATTCCCATGGTTTGGCGTTCTAGCTATGTCAGCAGAAGCTATCACACCACTTTATTCCCCTAATGACTATGTTTCCCTACCAGGCTTTTGGAGGCTTCAGTGGACATATTACTGAGTGGTCTGAGTCCTGTTGTCAGTGATTTTGCACTCAAGCCAAGGAAGGCACAGAATTTGGGAAGGGCTCAGGGAAACCACCTCCACCCACTTCCGCAGCAGGGAGCACACAGACTAAGAGAAAGAAAAAACTCCCTGTTCCTTCCAGGACTACACAGAATCCCCAGCATTTCGTGAAGAACTCAAGATGCTCCAAGGCAGCTGCTGCCCTGCTTCTAAACAATGCGCACTTCCTCTAAGAAGGCTCTCTCAACTTTCAAAAAAAGGGGGGCTATTGGTATTAATTATTAATAGTAACATGGGCAGTCAGAATCTCGCCAGAGAGACAACCTAACTGGGAAAACGGATCAAGCAGAATGCAGAAGTTGCAACTAGGGTGGTGAATATGAAGGCACTGTAGTGACTCTGAGTTGAATCAAATGTAATTTCCACGGGAAAAAATTGAATGGTACTGTGAACGTGGGGATGCCCCCGCACATCAGTAGTATAGAGCTGTTCTTACTGCAATCTGAAAATACTCTTATTAAATGGAGTTAGAAAGAATATCTGGCAAGGCTCCCTCCATTGCTTTTCAGGAAGTTTCACAAAAGGGTGAGAGTGGGAGCCATCCCAAGTTAGAGAATATCACGCTGACAGCCCTAGCGTCATTGGTTTGCAAAGACCTCATTGAATGTGACAGGCTGGAAATCTAGGTGGCATAATGAGGCACATACACAGTATTTTCAAGGGTGCTCGCAGCTATTTCATGGCTCTTCTCCCCTAAGGCAAGTAAGGTTCCCAAATTCATCTGTCTATTTTCATATATTTTCTTTTTCTTCATTGTTCCTCCCCCTATATCTAATGCATTGCCATTCAGTGGATTGTGCCAGATTTCAAATATAAACATACCTCGAGGAAATAAAAGACACTCAGACTTCTTGACCACCTGAATTAAAAGTGAACATCTTACTAGAGGATATATGATCAAAATAGTTGTTTTCTAAAGATAGTCTCCTGTGAGGTGTATGCTGGCTTTATTCAGGAATTATATTTTGTTTGAAATCATTCATGTTATCTTGCATCGACACTTCAAAGTTCTTCTAATTAAAGTAACAAATCATCAAAGTTCATCTAAGAACAAGTACATATAAGATCTCTTATTTTAGAAACGGCCAATACAGAATAAGATCGAAGCTGTAAATAATAAGGATGGTGTGCACTGAACAGGGATTATATAATTGAGATGTCCCAGTTTTCTGCAGAGGCTGACCTCAATTACACACAGAATGAAGTATCAGAGTTTGCAGTTTCCCGGATGCACACTTAGGAAAAATGGTATGGATATATGTAGAACATTTTATGCACATATACACAAAGGGAAACAGAAAAAGCCACGAAGTTTATGTCTTTATTTTGCGGATGATCTTTCATGTTTAGCCATACAGTTTTGTTGTTCAATAAATGAGTTTCACTTGTAAGATAATACTATATGAGACTACAAATACTCTTTTTTCCAAGGAAAACTTTTAGCCACGTAAACAACCACAGTGGATCAACCATAGGGCCATTTTTTTCTTTGTGTAGTAGCTGGTAGTTCAGAGACCCATGATCTATCTGGCATTTTAGGTAGCCTCATTGCTTTGTGGGAAGGAAAGCAGAATTTAGTACAATGGGAATGAAATTCTGAGTTAGTAGATCTGTGTGGACAATCTGTTTCTTGCCCTGTTCAATCTCTCCAGCTATAAAATGGGACTCATAACGCCTTTCTCCTAAGGTGCTGGCTGTGAGAAACTTTCTGAGTGATCTCTGCCTTATTCACTGTCTTCCTCTTCTTTCTTCTTCTTGTCACTTTTGTTCTCTCACTTGTTCTTTCATTCTCCTTGGGACCAATATTCTGAGGGCAGCAAGGGGTTCCTCACTGGAAGCTTTCAGCCACCACCTCCTGGCTAGGGGTCATGGAGTGAGAGTGTGTGGATAGACCTAACAGTATAGCAGGAGATGTCCCTTAGGAAACCATCCTGCTAATATGTCCCCAGAGCTTCGATACTTAACCTAACCCTGGGATGAGCCTGACTGCTCCATTCACCTGAGGTTTTGATGGATCCTGGTTTCACTACCTCAGGCACTCTGTGTGCTAAGTCTTCCTGAGGATTTCCTGAGGATTTCCTATAAAACATCATTTTATATGAATATTACACCTTCCAACCTCTCTCATCCGGAGTATAAGAGATGCAGTCATGATTTCAACTTACATAGTTAGCCAAAATGTAATTAGTCTAGGGATAAAATAACCCTATTATCATCATCATCATCATCATCATCATCATCATCATCGCTAACATTTTACTAAGTCCGAGGCGCAGTGTTAAGCACACGGCATCCAATATATTATTTAATACATCAACACTATGAGACAGGGAGTATCGTCATTCCCATATCACAATGAAGCCTAAATTTTCCCCAAGCTCACACAGGCACTCCACCTCCAGATCTAGCACCTTAAACCACTGCACTCTTAGCAACCATGAACTTCTCTTTCACACAGAGAAACCATCCTGCTTCCTCCCACTCCTGGACTACAGTAATTAGCAACAGTAATTAGCGCTAAACCGTTCCCAGCCTGTTGGCATTATCTGAGGCAGCTGGTTGACTGTGGTAAGTTTCGTGGCTCCAAGTTGTCAGCGATGCCAACTTCCCTCTCATCTCTGGCTTTGCTGTTTTCCTTAAGGTGTGCCCTTTCTTCGCTTTCACCTTCCTGCACCTTTGGCCTATATCTCTGGTCTTGAAAAGTCATCTGAGTTCTGCTTTCCCTTCCACCTTCGAACGGGATCTTCTTTTGAAACACCTTTGTTGCTGCTGGTTCCTTTCTCCCCTAGTCTGCCCTTTCTGTCCCTTTTAACTAGTCTCCTAACATTCTCCAGTGCAACAGTTAAAGGCTGGGAGAGTACTTTACAATTTATAAAGTACTGTAAGAATGTGAGTTGCTAATAATGAATTAAAATGTCATTATTCTGAGAAGCAGTGTTGTATGGAATACAATCAGCCTGTGTATTGCTGTCAGCCTGAACCAAGTTTAAATTCTGGTATTACCACTTCCTGAATGTTTATACTAAGTTATGTGACCCATGCTTTCTGAGCCTTAGTTTTCTTATAGCTAAAGTGGAGATAAAATGAAAATAATCATGCTTACTTCACAGCATGGTTTTTTGAAGATCATACTCAATATATGTTGCTAGTAATAACCAATGTTCACCAGTGTTACTAAGGATCTGACACTGTGCTAGGGACTACACGTTGAAGCCTTAGCCCCCAGTCTGATGTATTTGGTCATAAGGCCTTTAAAGAGGTAATTAATGTTAAGTAAGGTCATAAGGGTAAAGCCTGATCCAATGGAAGTAGTGTCCTTGTAGGAAGAAAGTCCCTGGTTCTGTACTGCACACAGAGAAGAGGTCATGTGAGCACACAGCAAGATGGCAACCATCCGCAAGCCAACAAAGCCCTCACAAGAAATCAAATCCACCAGTACCTCCATTTTAGATTTCTCAGTCTCAGACCTGTAAGGAAATTTCTATCCTTGAAACCACTCAGTCCTTGGTATTTTGTTACGGCAGCTGGATCAGACTTATACAACACCTACCTGTGCTATTTTACAAAGAGACGAAAAGAAAGTAGAACTGCAGAGCGATTAAGCAAAATGTTTAAGCTCCCATGAAGGGACAGACACATGGGAGATTTGAACTTAGTGCAGTCTGATTCAACACGAGTCTTTGTCACAGCCTATATTTACTCAAATGCACCAAGGTGTCCTACGGTGTTCAAAGAAGGTGCTCTCTTTCCCTGTAAAATGTGGCCTAGATGTGTCTGTTGGCCTTTACAAAAACTGAAGGGCTGGCATTTTACCAATGCAACATCAAGGCTTCCATAAGAAATCTTTACCTTTTCTTGTATACTTTGTCCAAATGTTATCCAAGTTGGAAACAGTGAAATGATAAGGAGTTTTCTCTTACTTAAGAATACTTTTTTAAAAAACTTATAAAAGGTAAAATTCATAAAAAATAAATGCATAGTGAGTTTCCTTAGGAAATCTGTGTTAAGAAATATTAGTCACTATTATATCTTTTGGCATTTTTTTTCTCAGATATGATTTGATACTGGGTAATGTGACAACATGTGAATCATGGTGTGCTTTAATTGAATGTTGGACATTGCTCAGCTCGGCTGATGTTTTTGAAATATATGTTCCCATCAGACATAGCAGTACCACTCAGTATATATTTTTTGAATGAGATTTATAAATAATACAAATTTTACCTATAAGTATAATCTCAGAAAGGAATATAATGTCACATCTATATTAAAAGAAGAATTTGTTTAATCTCTAATAATATAATTAATATCTCAATGTGATTTCGATAGAAAGCAAAATGAAACAGATGTTTCCTTCTCTCCATAAAATTGCCATGAATTTGACAGATACAAATGTGTTGAATTGAAGAACCCACTACTGTAAAGGGATTATCATCAGTGATGGAGTTTTCTAAAATAGTCAAGTTCCAAAATGAAACAAAGAACCATAAAACACAAGATAACTCATTCCTTAAGTAGCAGACATGGATGAAACAGGCAATTTGCCCCCGTTTTCTGCCCAATCCCCTCCTCAGCTGAAGGTGGGCTGATGTTCTTCTCTGCTTGATGGTTGAAGACATAGATGCAAGAGCAAAGGCAGGCATAAATATAGCAGGCAGCTTTATTTAGGGAAGTAGTGGGGAAAGGTGGATTATTCTACTGGGGTCATGAACCAACTGCTCAGGAGATTTCTGGAATGCTGCTGCCGTTCTGGGAGTTCAGTCAGTCACTGAACCCAGAATTGTCTCCAAAAATACTAAGCTGGAGCAGACAAATGCTTGAAAGTAGAAGCATACTGCATCTGAGACCCGTATATATTTGGATTGTGTGTCTTGCATGTAAGTCAGTGGAACCATTATTTCCCGACTGACTGTACAGTTTCACCTTGGTCATTTAATTTGCAAAAACATCAGCAAGCATTCTACACACTATCAGATTTTTTTAGACCCTACTTATCAATTACTATGGAGCTCTATGTAATCTCCTCTTGATTTATGTGTTAGTTTAATTCTTGGAAAATTCAATGTGTATTAAAGCACTACAAAACTTTACATATGTGTGTCACTGGAGTTAGGTTCTAGCTTGAGACAATTTATAAGATTTTATTCCCCATTTGGATACCTGGAAGTAATCTCAAAAGTCTTGGGGGACCCAGAATAATTCTTTGTTGTGTGGGATTATTCCCACATGTTGCTGGATATGTAGCATCACTGACTCCCACCCACTAAATTCTGGGAGGTTTTTCCTCCAAACCCCTACCCCTCACACTGCTTCTATTACTTACATGCTTTTTAGAATACAGTATTTTCTCCTTTGAGAACCACTAATAGAGGTTAATAATATAGGCTTTTGAGTTAAGAAGAGCTGAATTATAATTTTAAGTTGGACTTTGGGCAAGCTATCCAAATTAAGACTGGCTTGGAGTTCTACTCTATGGTATAAAGTCCCTTGAAATACTTGAACTAAATACCAAGTCTCTTTTACTTAGAAATTGAATCATTTTCTTCATTTAGCAAGTTTCATGACTTTTATGTTCTCGGGCCTTTAACAGACAGTGGGGGCAGGGAATGAAACATAAAATAATTTATGCCTGCTTTTGGGAAGGAACAGGAATCATGAGAGAAACAGGTATGTAAACCTATTATTGTAACAATTGAAAAAATACTTTGTTAGTCTAGAGTTCCAGATTAAAAAAAAATTAAGATAGCCAGTTACATTTGAATCCCAGATAATTATTTATTATTTAGTATAAGTATGGCCCGTTCATGGGGGGGGGGGGTAATTGAATTTTAGGAAATTCCCAATGCATTAAATACTCACACTGAAAAATTATTTTTTGTTTATCTAAATTTCAAATGTAATTGGCTTTTCTGCACCTTATCTGGCAACCTTGTTAGTGGCTGATACAATCAATATATTAGCATTAATTCATGCCCATGCTTAGTTGAAATACTTCAAAATAATTTAACCATCAACATGTAGAGACTTTTAAAGCCTAATATACTTTTGTGTACAGATGAGAGTTTATTTAAAAAATGGTCCATTTTGCAGGTAAGCGAGCTCACTGAGCACCTAAAAGACAGAAAAAAATGGGACTTGGAATTTAAAAAACAAGTTATTTTATAAAAACAGGTATTTTTAAAAACTCTAAACTGTGTTTCTTTGTCTTGGGGGCCCAAGCCTAGGTTTCCTTATCCCTCTGAGATAGTAAGCAACATTTTGCATATCTCTGTTACTTTTCTGGAAAAAGACAAGAGCATCTGTCAAATTCTCAAAAATTTTAAAGACCAAAACATATTAGGAATAACTGAACTCAAAACAAAGTTCAGAAACAACTCAGAGAATAAACCAACGACCTTTCATTCCCTTCCCCAAACATACATTTTCCAAGAATTTCACTCCTTTCAATGAAAGTCTTCATTCCAGAGAGAGGTCACTTAGGAGGACCAGACAACCACCTTATCATTCAACAGTGGACATAAAGGATGGCATTTTCAATGACTAAAGCACTTTCCCTGGAAATTTCCTTTTCTTATCTCTATGCTAAATGAAATGAAATGGAAAGACAGTACAAATAGATGGGTGATTTTATTATTCAAGCATTATCCTTATGTCTTCTAAGCCTTTATTACCTATGTCCTTAAGTATTTTTTTTCTTCTTTTCTTATTTATTTTTTAAAGGGCAGCATTACTATTATTCATTAACCAGCATGATGACTAGTCTGTCAGGGTGTTATGCTCTTAGAAAGATCACCATCTACTCCTATATACGTCAATAATAAAAATTCTCTTTCACAAAAAATCCTATTGTCCTAGCCACATTTGTTAATTTCTTCCATCTGAAAAATGGAACTAATATTGCAAATTCTGAAGCTGTCATTCAGTTCAGGCTTCCATAAAAGAATATCATAGACTGGGTGGCATGAACAACAAAAATGTATTTTTATGGTTGTGGAGACTAGGAAATCAAAGATCAAAGTCAGTCAATTCAACTTCTGATGAGGGCCCTCTACCTGGCTTGCAGATGGCTGCTGTCTTCTCATATCTTTACATGGCAGAGACAGATTGAGAGAAATCAAGCCCTCTGGTGTCTCTTCTTAGAAGGGTGCTAATCGCAACATGAGGGCTCCACCTTCATGACGAATCACCTCCCAAAGGTGCCATCTCCAAATACTTTCATATTGGGGATTAGAATTTCAACATATGAATTTTGGGGGTGAAGGAGGGAATAACCATTCAGTTCGTAGCAGAAGGCTATTGTGCAATAAATATGTGAAAGGGCTTTATAAACTCTAAAGTATTATATCAATTGCAAGTGTTGAAAAAATAAGGCATGAATAAAGTCAGATGTATAGTACTACTAATAAAAGGAGCTAACCTTCCTTAAGTGCTCTGTTCATGCAAGCCATTATATACATTATTTCATTAACCTTCAGACACGTCTATAACAGCATTTTCATTATTATTACTAATAGAAAATGCCAAAAAAATAGATTGGCCATGCCCAGATCATGTTCTTGGGCAAGAGCAATAATGTAAACAAATTTCAGACATGTTTGACCAAGCTAAAACACAGAGAAAACACAAAAACATTAGGAATGAAAAGATGATAAAATCATAAGATGGCAGAGATTATAAGAAATTGGAAGTGATTGCTGTTCACTAATATAATCCGTGAATGAACATGAACTGCATGAGGTTACAGCTAGATACAAATTACCAAATTCAAGGAGAAGAGGAAATAGAAAATAAATTAAAATGAAATAGACCACATTTGTTAACTCTGAGGGGGTGAAGGCGAGGGAGGTCTATCACATTTTGCTCTGCATGCATTAGCGGTGGTTCACTCTTGTTCAAGCCTTTTAATCAGCGGCATATTTTCGGATGCCCGTTTTTATTTTTAAGACACATACAAAGAATTTGGGCAGCCCTGCCATGTAAAATTTAGTTCCAGCTTTCTTCTGGGACAGCTACCAAAATTCTGAAAAGCACCACAAGCGAAATGAGGAATAGAAACCTAATCACAACACAGTTCACACCATCTCAAAACAAAATTAAATTCTCTAGTTAGATACAGCAGAAACTTTTACTTTGTTTCAATCATCTGAATTGAGTTATGTCTGTCTGGAATTAGTTCATATGTAAAAACATTCTTTAGTGAATAGATAAATTCCTTAGGATCTGCTGGCATTTGCAGCTCTCAAAAACATTACTCTGTCCTGGGAATAATTATTTAGTATTTATATGGCCTTTTTCTCACATTTGAAGAATGTGCTTTATGATGACTTTATGAGATAAAGAACAGTTAATTGCATATTTACAAGGTGCTTAAGGAGAAATCCCGGCTCTACCCTTCTCCATTACAATTACCGTCAACTCCTGGTAGCTGTAAGAATAGCTGTTGTTTTGCATAGGTCTCATATTTTACATGCTTTCTATTAGTATCCACTGGTTGCCAAAAGCACAAATGAGTAGAATCAGTTTGAGTAGGGTTTTGGGGCTTGTTTGGAGGGGGGAAGACATTATCTCAGTCAAGTTCATTCAAGTAATCCTTTCTAGAAGACAGCTTTTCCACTTTCATGATCTGTGATAACCCAGATAATTAATTAGCCTGCATAAACTAAGTGGCATTAGTGTTCACAGAGGGCCAAAGGATAATGAAACACTGATAACTGAGTAGTAAGAGAGAAAATATCTATTAAACACTTAAACTCTGCGCCGAACACTTTACATGTATTTTCTTAGTCCTCATAATAACCTACCAGAAAGGAACTATTTTATCTCTATTTTTATGAGCAAGCAAACTGAGGCACAGAAAAGTTAAACAACTTGCTCAGGTCACATAGTTAATAAGTGGAGGCAATCTGAACCTCCCAGAGAGTCGAAACCTAAAATCTCTACTTACAGCTCTGTGGTAGTCAGTATACATCAGAATCACATTACTTCCATTATCTAAAAATCCCCCCCCACCCCACCGTATACCAGTTACACATACATCTCAGTCTTCTGAAATGATTACATTGCAAAATTACCACAAGCTCAGATTAGCTTCAAAGACAATGAATGACGTAGAACATTCAGGAAAAAACAGCACCAGGTGATGCCAATTGAGGTTCATGAGTTGTGACAGCCAACACAATACCGTATGTGAGGCATTAACTTACTGGAATGTACATATAAGCTTCCTGGCACCCAGCCATCCTATATGTTTTCCATTTTGCTCACCTCATGGCAGATGGGCTTGTTTTATTAGGGGAGATGCCTGAATGTGTGACCAATAACATGAAAACAGAACCTGGCAGCTGTCTGCGTTACAGAAGTCTTTATGTGGCCCATGCGTGGGTCCACAGATACACAGAACCCACGTGTAAAAACATCAAGACAATGCATACCACTTAGAAGAAGTCTGCCAATTAACAGCACCACCTCTACAGTGCCAATGATTCAGATACGGCTGTGTCAGGTTAGATGCTGATGAAACGACTCATGTAGGAAAATCAGCCAGGGTCCCAGCCCCTTTCAAGTGCATTCATTGATGGTCCTTACTTTAATATGGACTTCTCTGGCAGAAATACTATTGCAGGATGACAAGTAAAAAATACAGCCCAAATGCAAACGGAATGCGACTGGCATGAAAATAAGCCTTGTATTTTAAATATTTTGGAAAACTTATTAGAGAGGGAGAATTTTAAGTTACGACTTAAGGTCAGCAAATCAAGGTTTTGCCTTCCAGAGACTGTAGAAAACCCCACAGACAACATTTTATCTTTTATATGTGTGGATGTAATGGGTTTTTTTTTTTTAGTTATTAAGTCTTTTATTTTTAGTGTAGCTAACACGCAGTGTTATATTAGTTTTAGGTGTACATTACAGTGACTCAACAATTCTGCGCATTACTCAGGTGTTTATCATGATAAGCATACTCCTCAATCCCCATTGCCTACTTCACCCCTCCTCTTTTCCCTCTGGTAACCATCAGTTTGTTCTCTATAGTGAGATTCTGTTTCCTGGTTTGTCTCTGTCTTGCTTTTTTTTTTCTTTTCTTCTTTTGTTTTGTTTCTTAAATTCTACATATGAGTGAAATTATACGGTATTTGTCTTTCTCTGACTGACTTATTTCACTCAGCATTATACTGTCTAGCTCCAGGATGGCTATACTTTTGAGATGCATGTGGGTATATTGTGTGTGGGTGTGTATGAAAAATATCCTCTAAGAGAAGAGAGGAGTAAACCTCCTGTCAACCAACTGAGGGAAACAATAGCATAAATGTTACCAAGCTACAGATAATCTGATCAATAATTCTCTGCAATAAGTAAGAGTACATTTCACACTAAGATGTGCAACACAAACACACTCCCTGCAATGTAGATCTTATTTATAAATCCAACTTGGACACAATCCAAGAGAGTTGACTTGCTGAAGTTAGAAAACATAACTGCATTCCCAATCAGTTTGGCCTCCGTGTACAATCTATGGCATCACGATGAAAATGACAGGGCTTCTAAAGTGAAATGGTACATTTGAGGATGACACTTCAGTCACCTGAATGTGTGGGGATGATGAAGAAGACATTCTACATTGCAAACGCATTTGGCTCAAATTCCAAACTCTGCGTATTACACTGTGCACCCTTGGCTCAGACTGAGTCCCCCTTGTTTCCTTGTACCTCTCTCCTGATCCCACCCAACACTGATCTCTGCAATTCCATGAGGTCTGACCCAACCCATTGGGAAAGCTCAAGGCTATTGCTATTCCAATGCCAAGAAACTCCCCAAAGTAGGGCAGCCTAACATGCCTCCTGGACCCCTGCCTCTACTCTCAGCTCCCTCCAATCCATCTTCTATACTTGCTGCCAAAGTGATGGTTCCAATATGAAAAATCTAACCGTGAAACCTTGGCTTAAAACCCTTAAAATGCTTCCCTAGTGTCTACAGAGTAAACTGTAAACTCCTTTCCTTGGCATACAAAGAACTTCAAGATCTGGCCACTGCCTAAATGTCAAGTCTCATCTGTCATTTCCTGCCTTGCTCTTTGCAAGCCAGCAATATTGAACTACTTAGAGTTCTCTAAATGCACCAAGCTCTGTGCTGGCACACTGCCTTTACACATGCTTTCCCTGGAACAGCCTCCCCTGCCTGTGTGACTGACAGTCATTCTTTCCGCAAGCTTCAGTTAACATGCTGCCTCTTCTGAGAAGGCTTCTTTGACTTCCCAAAAAAGCCTGCTGTGCACTGCTCTGGTGATCTCACTTGAGTATGTGCTTAGATTTTAAAGGAAGCATCTTATGGTTTCACACTGTTTAAGTTACTCGAGGGCAGGGACCACATCTTTCCATTTTTTATCCCCGGCTTGAATATTGCAGGCACAGAGTGAGGTTCAATGCACGTTGTTGAATGAATGAATGCAGCATCCATCTCCCCTCAAGCGAGCAAGAGAACAGTTCATTAAATAAAAACAACTCAGGGCCAACTTGGTGGCTCAGTCAGGCCTGACTTTGGTTCAGGTTATGATCTCTTGGTTTGTGAGTTCAAGCCCTGCGTCAGGCTCTGTGCTGACAGCTTAGAGCCTGCAGCCTGCTTTGGATCCTGTGTCTCCCTCTCTCTCTCTGCCCCTCTCCCTCTCCCACTCATGCTCTGTCTCTCACAAATAAGTAAACAGTAAAAAAAAATTTTTAATAGAAACAATTCAGACTTTTTAAGGACTTGATTTAGATACATAAGGCAATACATCCAGTGGTCTAGTTGAGCCAGTTTCCTGTGTCTACTTAGTAATCTAACTAGCCAGAAAGAGCATTTTACAAATGACAAACAGCCCATTCTAACTATGCAGTTTCTTTGTAGGGGAGGTTTTGAAGGATATTATCCAGTCTGTTGAGAGTCATCTGGTAAAGTTACCTATAACTGACCACCAATACCCATTCCCTGTGAGAGCACCACTACCCATTACCTTGGCAATGAATGGGAGGCAGTATAGCACAGGGGTTAAAAGTACACA
The DNA here is from genome assembly GCF_018350195.1 of Panthera tigris. NCBI lineage: Eukaryota > Metazoa > Chordata > Mammalia > Carnivora > Felidae > Panthera > Panthera tigris. The sequence continues at coordinate 140,075,749 of NC_056667.1, forward strand.
TCCAGGGCATTTTGACTAATCTGGACCCTGCCACATACTTTTTACGCCTCTGTGTGAATCAGTAAATGAGAGATACTAATAGTACAGCCTCAAGAGATTTGCTGTGAAGATTAAAATCAGTGTAGGGGCGCCTGGGTGGCACAGTCGGTTAAGCGTCCGACTTCAGCCAGGTCACGATCTCGCGGTCTGTGAGTTCGAGCCCCGCGTCAGGCTCTGGGCTGATGGCTCAGAGCCTGGAGCCTGTTTCCGATTCTGTGTCTCCCTCTCTCTCTGCCCCTCCCCCGTTCATGCTCTGTCTCTCTCTGTCCCAAAAATAAAAAAAATAAAAAACGTTGAAAAAAAAATTAAAAATAAATAAATAAATAAATAAATAAAATCAGTGTATATATGTCATAATTGCTGGGAATAATGTTTGTCACATAATAAATTCTAAATAAGTGTGGTTATCATTACCATTATTATTATATATTTTTAAACCTACCCCATTCATCCTGGCCTTTATACAAACTGGGCAACAGCAGCCCTGTTCTGCATTGTCACAAGTCCAACCTCCCCACACACTGAAAGTAGAAATAAATATCAGCCACAGACACCCAAAGCTACATGCAACAATTGCTGAGGGTCTTGTCTCTTGGTCTCCACAAGTTGCTACTCAGGTCTGAGTTCTGTCTGGCCTCAAAGTCTTAGATTTTCAGCTAGAACTGGATCTGGCCCCTGGCCCTGTGGGATTGGTATTTGTGTTGTAAATCTAAAACTTTGCCCACAGATTCTGCTGTGGCTGGCCCTCTGGCTCTCCAAATCCATGTTAGCTCAGGAAGAATTCATAACAGTGGCTCCTGGCTCCTCAGAACTCAGCCAGGAGAGTCCCACCATTATCAACAAGCAAACCCCTGCCCACCAAGGACTTGAGGGCTGGACTTGAGGAAAAGGGGAAGATTCTGACTGTGCAGGTGAGAACTGACTCACAAAGAGAGTGAAGCATGGCCTCTGGCAGATGTCCTTGTATAACTTTTTTTTCCCCCTAAAGTTTATTTATTTATTTTTGAGACAGAGGGAGAGCGTGAGCAGGGGAGGGGCAGAGTGAGAGGGAGAGAGAATCCCAAGCAGTCTATGCACCTTCAGTGCAGAGCCCAATGCAGGGCTCCATCTTAGAAACCATGAGATCATGACCTGAGCCAAAATCAAGAGTCAGACGCTTAACAGACTGAGCCAGGCACTCCCGCCCTACTGTAACTTGTAATCACAACCAACTTTAGAGTTGGTTTAGATTTGCTTCAAGAAAAAATCAAAACAAAATAAAAACCCTCCAGGAAGGCATACAGATGGACAGGTTTCTTTAAACACTGTACATATTGGGCAAAAATACTTGTTTCTGTTGTATTTCCCCCTGAGTGAAATGTTCTGGACTTTTCCTTACTATGGGAGTGATAAAAAGCTTGAGAATATGGTCCTAGGAGAAAGTTCCAAAGTGGCAAATTTTTTTAAATGGTACCAATTCTGTTGCAGCCTATACCTTCAGCCAGATGTTCAAACAGAGTTCATGTGCCCAAGCCCAGCTCGCCATGGATCCAAGTCTGATAACTATAATGAAAGTATACATTGCATTGATTGTCTACTCTGGGAACCTTCCTCCTGAACTTTCCACAGTGGTAGGTCTCATCAAGAATTTGAAGGTTTTGAATTTCAGACAACACAATTTTAGAAACAGCTATTGTTTGAAGTTTGGAATTTCATCTATTTGGCCCATGGGCTGTTTGTTCAGAGAATCATCTTATTTTCTGAGATGATAAAATTTCACGATTGGAAACTACCTTAAAGGTATACTATTGGGTACAGTTCCAAGTGTTCTTTTGGCTGCTGCTACTGAGTCCTAGCATTACAAGTCTAGGGTGCCTGTTCTTAAAGGTCTTCATTTGGCTCTCCTGGTCTGATGTGCCAATGGGCAGGTGGTTCAGTTAGCAACCTGTATAAAAACATCCTGGAAGGAAGACCCAGTTTAAGCTAAAAATCTATAAATTATAATCATTTCACAGATGGTGTATACTAATTTCATATTTAATATTTTACACCTTTTTTTTAGTATTCTGTGTCTGAGCCCCTAAAGCCTGCTGCTTAAAATGTTTTCTTTTGTTAGTGCCTTGAAAATAATGACCAAAACATGTTTCATTCTGAGTTTATTCATAACCTTCTAATGTTTTGCCAAAGGCCCAGCCTTCTGGACATTGGATGAGAGTTTTGTCTGTAATTCATTCCATCTCATTCTATCATATACTTAGGTTCAAATAATTTCAAGTACTGGGATCCCTCCTGGATGAATCTAAAGTCCAGTCATAAAATCTAGATGCCTGGAAAATTTGAGTAGAAGTGAAAATTATAACCTAGCAATACTCTACATCTTGATTGTTGCATACTATTATCTCTCATTCAAATTGGCTCAGTATGTACACATCCATTCCAAAATGACTCATGTAAATGTGATAAGGACAGGTGGTAATCTAATTAAAATTTAGAAATGAATTGGCTAGATATTGGATTGTACCTCATAATGGACAGGGGAAATACAAAAGAAAGATTCAGCTAAACGTTAACTAAAAATGAAAAGGCTTCAGAAGATTACAATCATCCAATGTTCCGACTCAGTCCAAATTAAATTAGAAGTAGACAGTCAATAACCTTTTTGGTTTCTTCAGGGAATGTTTTCTCCAATAAGATTCTTGGCTGAAGTTCCTAACATTTTTTTCCTAAGGCCAGTCTCATTGCTAACTTTATAAAAACAAATTTGTGAAAACCAAGTCTGTGAATTCTGAAAATTAATATGAGTTTACAAAAAGACAACTCTTTACATGTATTCTCCACAAATAGCTACCTTCTGGACAGGTTATTTGCACGGAACAATTTAAGACTTCAAAAAGAATTCAGCCATTTACTATTAAATAAAGCTATACTTTTAATAACAAAGGTACCTGAACTGTCTAGTCATAAAAGGCACATTACTATACACCTCTTTACATAAAATCAAAACATAAAAGTAACGGATGAGTTATCTGCCCACTCACTTGGAGTTGGAACGATCTTATTTTTCTAAACTGTGAGTGCCAAGACTGAAAGTCCCATCCACGCAAGACAAACCAAGGTGAAACAGAAGATTAAATATTTGGGAGGCAGTCTGGTTTGACCAAGCAAGCAATGGCAACTAAATTCCTGTCAGAGTCTGATTTAAAATGAGGCTGAATCGACTGATGAATGGATAAAAAAGATGTGGTATATTTATACAATGTAATACTACTCAGCCATCAAAAAATAATGAATTCTTGCCATTTGCAATGACATGGATGGAGCTAGAGTGTATTTTGCTAAGAGAAGTAAGTCAAAGAAAGACAACTACCATATGATTTCACTCATGTGTGGAACTTAAGAAATAAAACAGATGAACATATGAGAAGGGAGTGAGGAGAAAAGAGAGAGGGAAACAAACCACAAGAGACTCTTAAACACAGAGAACAAACTGAGGGTTGCTGGAGGGGCGTTGGGTGGGGGGATGGGCTAAATGGGCAATGGGCATTAAAGAGGGCACTTGTTGGGATGAGCACTGGGTGTTATATGTAAGTGATGAATCACTGAATTCTACTCCGAAAATCAATATTACACTATATGTTAGTTAGAACTTAAATAAAAATTTGGAAGGAAAAATAGAGGCTGAACACAGAAATCCCAACCACCTCATGAATCTTCACCTGTTTGTTTTAAATATAATTCAGATGAACATATCTCCAAAAGACTTCTTTATTCTTCCTCCACCCCATTTTGTATACATTTTGTACCCAGCTTGCTCTTCCAGCTCAGTTATAAAGGTGTCACCAATTCAACACCCATGGGAACTTAGCATACAGTAAAAGTGCACTTCTAGTCAGTACGAAAACATATGTTATTCGATAAATGGTGGCAGAAAATAACAAGCCATTTGAAGTAAAAAGAAAAAGTTGGATACCGACTCCACTCCTTAAGTAACTTCAAAAGCTAAAGAGGATGAAAAAGAAATCATGGATGACATTTTATTACCATAGAAAAGACACTCAACGCAAACTGTATTAAATTTTTCATGATCAATAGAGTGACACGCAACTGAGAAATTATATGCAGCACATTTAAAATAATGATTATTTTTAATCTTTAAGTCCTTAATGTATAAAGAGTTTCGACCTATAATCCATCAGGAAAACAAATAGGGAAACAGCATGAATAAGACTATAGACACACATACATCTATAAGTGGATTATTAACATAAAAACATGCTGAAACACCCTTATAATTAAATGGATGCAAATTAAAATGAAAAAAGGCTACTACTTTCTACTTAATAGTCTACTAACTCAGTCTGATTATAGAGTTTTTAGAAATCAGGGCCACCATGTTTTCCATGTTGCACACCTTCCCCCCCCCCCCCCCCCCCGCCAGGAGCTTCCAACCACATAGGACTGTATGTTCACATTATGAAAGCCATGAGGAAAATAGGCAACCTCAAACATTCCCTGTTAATGACATTGTAAGTTGATAGACATTAACGTCTTAGATGGTCTAATCTTACAACTTAGAAAACATTTCATCTTTAGGAAACTGTCTTACAGCCACTGAGAACTATCTTTTTTTTGTTGTTTTTACATGTTTATTTTTATTTTTGAGAGAGAGAGAGAGAGAGAGAGAGAGACAGAGTGTGAGTTGGGGAGGGGCAGAGAGAGAGAGAGGGAGACACAGAATCTGAAGCAGGCTCCAGGCTCTGAGCTGTCAGCACAGAGCCCAATGCAGGGCTCCAATTCCGGAACAGTGAGATCATGACCTGAGCTGAAGTGGGACCCTTAATCGACTGAGCCAGCCAGGAGCCCTGCCACTGAGAACTGTCTTACTCACAGCCACTGCAGTCTATGCACTGCATAACTTCAGAGGTGCCATTCCCATAGTTTGTGGAGTGAATGCCACCCCCGCAGGAGTTAATAAGTGGCCTCTGACTTGGATAACTTCTCACACATATGTGTGTGCAAGGATATGTGCAAGGATGTTCATTTCTTCAAACTTTGGAACAACCAAAACCAATGAGGAAAAAAATATGTCCTCCAATAAGGAATTTGCTTAAATTCCATATACATTGAACAGAGTAAGAGACAGCTATTAAAAGAATGAAGACACAGAGGGGTCTGGATGGCTCAGTTGGTTAAGCATCTAATTCTTGATCGGAGTTCAGGTCTTGATCTCTAGGTTGAGTGTTCAAGCTCCGTGTTGGGCTCTGCACTGGGCATGAAACTGCCTAAAACAAAAACCAAAACCAAAAAAAAAAAAAAAAAAAAAAAACCCAAAAACAAACAAAAAAAAAGAAGTCATAGCTCTCAAGAGTCTGAAGTAGGAGAGAGTACTTATTTATCAATGTATTTGTTTACATGTTCTTTGAAAGTGTTTTGAGTACATGTTATTACCTTTCAACAAAATAAACAACTTGATAAAAAACAAATTTCATTTCCACCATTCAAATTGAAAAAAATTGAAAAAAGGTTAGCAATAATAGGGAGTCTCAAAAAAATTACAGAAGAGATAATGCAAAGGTGCCACAGTTATCTCATTGAGTCTGATTATCCTTCCAGAGAACATCCAGGCACCATTCCCAACAGCATAGGCATAGTTAGCAAGGAAGGGCCAGAGAAAACCTGATTGACCTCAACAACTGCGCTTATAGTAAGCTAAAGCAATTGGGTGGGTGGGTGGGAGGGTGCAATGGTTTAATAGGACATTCCTGAAGCAAACATTTCCATACAGTTCAGTCTTCCAAAATTCCAAAATCGCAAATCACTTAAATTCAGAATTTATGCACATAAAATCACTCTTCTGTGATTTGCAAATTTTGGATCATAAAACATTTTTTTTAGAACATAAAACAGCCGGGTGCCTAAGTGGCTCAGTTGGTTGAGTGTCTGACTCTTGATTTTGGCTCAGGCCACGATCTCACTGTTCATGAGATTGAGCCCAGCGTTGGACTCTGCGCTCTAAGCACAGAGCCTGCTTGGGATTCTCTTTCTCTCTGCCCTTCCCCCATGTTCTCTCTCTCTCTCAAAATAAATAAATAAACTTTAAAAAAAGAAAGAAATTGGCATACTTAGTCTTTCTTACATGCATCTTCCAGATTTTTTTCAAATGTCTTATTATTTTACATTGTCAAGACTGAAGATATTATTATTCTTCATATTTATTTCCAACAGAGATTTTGTCCTTGCATAATATGTTAATGGATGTAGTGCTTACCTCCTACCTCATTTCTGAATAACTACATTTGATATATCCTTTGATGTCTTTTATTTATTGAATTGCGTTTTCATAAGGGAGCAGGGATTCCACATTTCCTCAGTGCTTGACTTAAGGTATATTTCTCTGATGGAGTGCCTGGGTGGCTCAGTCGGTTGACATCTGGCTCTTGATTTCCCCTCAGGTCATGTTCTCACAGTTGTGGGATCAAGCCCCATGTTGAGCTCTGCCCTGACAGTGTGGAACCTGCTTGGGATTCTCTCTCGTCCTCTCTCTTTGCCCCTCCCCCACTCAACTGTGCACTTTCTCTCTCAAAATAAATAAATAAACTTAAAAAAAAAAGATAGACTGGGCGCCTGGTTGCTCAGTCAGTTGAGTGTCCAACTTCAGCTCAGGTCATGATCTCCTGGTTAGTGAGTTCATGCTGCTCATCAGGCTCTGTGCTGACAGTTCGGAGCCTGGATCCTGATTTGGATTCTGTGTCTCCCTCTCACTCTACCCTTTCCCAGCTCATGCTCTATCTCTCTCTCTTTCGAAATAAATAAACATTATTTTTTTTAAAAGATAGATTTCTCTGAAGGACAGGATAGCCAGAATATAAGATATTTCTATCACATACAATTTTCCTCACAGTTTTACAAAAATTCTCTATTTTTTGCCAAGCCTCTCCCTTTAAAAAAAAAAAAAAGAATTAATGTTTTATTTATTTTTTGAGAGAGAGACAGACAGACAGAGCACAAGCAGATGAGGGGCAGAGAGAGAGGGAGCCACAGAATCCAAAGTAGACTCCAGGCTCCGAGCTGTCAGCACAGAGCCCTACGCAGGGCTTGAACTCATGAAATGTGAGCTCATGACCTGAGCTGAAGTCAGACTGAGCCACCCAGGTACCACTCCCTTTTTTTAAAGTTTATTTATTTATTTTAAGAGAGACAGAGAGAGCACAAGTAGGGGAGGGGCAGAGAGAGAGAGGGAGAGAGAGAATTCCAAGCAGGCTCCACACCATCAGCACAGAACCTGACACGGGGCCCAAACCCACATAACTGTGAGATCATGACCTGAGCTGAAACCAAGAGTCAGACACTTACCTGACTGAGCCACCCAGGGGCCCCCAGATCTTTCCTCCTCTTTAAATGACACCTTTCATCTCTGCCTAGATGCCTTGAGCCTCTCCTAATCCTTACAGTTCAGAAATTTTACTGCAATGATATCTTGGTTTTGATCATTTTGTGCGAATATTCCTGTTACCATTGTGTTCTTTAACTCTCACTTCTAAATTTCCTTCATTTCAGGAAAGATTTCTTCTACTTTTATCTTTAAATATTTTAAAAATAGTTTATGTTTCTTCCAAATATCTATAGATTATACAGGTTTCATTTTGTTCAATAACTATTACCTGGCTTCCGGTCACTTCATCACTTTTTCAACTGTTTTCAATTTAATTTTTTACATTTACTCAAGCCTATCCCCTTTAGTCACATCTAGACCCTCACCTCCTAAATGTTGTTCTTCAAATCTGGCCCCTTCTCAGCCTCTCTTCTAGGTAACTCTTCAGCTTTGTGGTTTGTCCAGTTTTTAGTTGTCATCAGTGAGAGAGGGCGTGATGGGCTCACTCAAGCTTGGCCGGCACTAGACTATAATGATGTTTTGAAACTATAGAAAACTGTGAAAACATTTCCTCTCTTTGCTATGATAATTACTTATATAATCTCAGTCAACTTTTCTGATTCATATATACTCTGTCACTCTTTCCCTCAAGTTTCTATATATAGGCGATTTTTTTTTTTAGCTGTTAATCATCTTTGAATGATGGTGATACCAGTTATGGGCTGAAAAATAATATGGTAAGATCACTAGAGTGAGTTAGGGAAAACTGCAGTTTTCATTCAACTTTCTTATCTCAAATGTGATTTCTGTTCCAAAATTTTCCATATTCAGAGATAGGTATACTGTGTCATGCATCTAGAATAACAGGCACTGGGGAAACAGAAATAACAATGTTTACCATTCATAAAGCACTTTCTGTGTATCAGTCATTATGTTAGGTGCTTTATACATTTATTCTTATTTACTGTGTACAACACTGTGAGCTAAGTATTTTCATACCCGTTTACAGAATAAAGAACTAAGGCTTGTCACTGTGTTAAAATTCATCTCTAGTGCCAGCCAGTTAAATGACAGAGCCAGGACATTAACCCAGATCTTCTCAATACCTATTATTTGGTCTTGAATACTCACTCAAAACATACCTCACTTCTTTTTATTTTTGCTCAGAATGTGACAACAGAAGGACAGTAGGAACTCTCTGTGAATCCACTTTGTTAAAGAGGAGAATACTGCCGTTTCCGGAAAGGAAAAGAATCACTCCTAAATAGGAATCCTGAAAACATGCTGTATTTTTATCTAAGGTTAATCATCAGGGACAATTAACTTTCTCAGAGAAGCTTTCATTGACTTAGCTCAGCTGCTGGTAAGCTCCTCTCTGTTATACTCTCATCTTATTCTGTATATCTATCTTGTAGTATTTTTCAATAAGAATTAGTTAAATTAAAAAAAATTAACGTTTATTTGTTATTGAGAGACAGAGAGAGACAGAGCATGAGCAGGGGAGGGGCAGAGAGAGAAGGAGACACAGAATCCAAAGCAGGCTCCAGGCTCTGAGCTGTCAGCACAGAGCCCGATGCGGGGCTCAAACTCACGAACCACAAGATCAGGATCTGAGCCGAAGTCAGTCCCTTAACCGACTGAGCCGATCAAGCACTTCGAGAATAAGTTAAATTTAAATAATACAATTGATTTGTTTAATGTCAGTCTTTCTGATAGACCTTGTCTTGTCCTCACAGTATTTCCTCAACCCATCCGAATTTCTCTCACATTGTAGCTTCTAGGTTTATGTTAGTTAACAAATCACTTAAAATGTCATCAACTGAAAAACAAAACAAAACAAAAAACAAACACACAAAGCAAACAGACAAAACCCAGAAAGTATGAAGGAAATTGGCTGAACCCATCTGTAAGTGTATAATTTAATATTCTAAGAAAGCAGGATATAAGGCAGCCTCAGACCTGTTATGTTAGGACTCCCATGCTGCTTCTCTATTATCTTGTACTTTCTTTCATAATTTGTTGGCCTTGGCTTGAGGCCCGTAGCAATATATGTACTATATTTCAGAGATGACAATATCCAGAGGCAGAAAAAGTGCTATGTCTTCAATGTTTATCTCTCAGAAGATAAGAGTAAGCATTATTTTCCCCAAGCTCTTAGTGGTTTTCCCCTCAACCCTTATTGGCTGGAACTAGGACATGTGCCCAGCTTTAAATAAATCAGTAGTGGGAGTAATAGGATTATCTTTGGCTTTGATAAGTCAGAATTTGCCCCTGGTAAATGAATGGCCACCAGGTCTATAGAGACAGGAACAGTGGTAGGGATGGGTCAAGGAACTTGAAAATTGTTGTCCATTTGTATCCTACATGACTGGCAATGGTGGGAATATTTAGAATTTGAGTTAAGTGAAGTCAACACTGGTGAAGCCCTGTGAAAGAGTTCTGTGGATTCGGGGTACCAACAAAAATTGTAATGAAAGTTCTTGGGGATTTGCAAAACAGTATTTCATTATTTATGGAATTCAAATAAACTAAAGTTTAATGATTCCACTGAAATCTTTAGAGAATCTTCAAAGACTAGAGTCTAGCAATTATTGCCACCAATAATTAGCAAAAAGCATTGGGAAAGCCCACTGATTCTGACCTCTTCAAAATTATCTTAAATGTAAGTGCCTACAGACAGAGTTTTGGCTGACTGAACTAAAAACTCATTATGTGTTCTATTTCTTCTGGTAAACTAGATCCTTATTCCAGGGCAGGGACCAGGATAGGCTCAACAACTGTTTCGTGCTGATCACAGAGTGAAGATGGTGGCGTGGCATTTGGAGATGTTATGGTTTGAATTGTGCACTCTCCGAAATTCATACGCTGAAGTCGTGAATTGTGAATTTGGCTGTGTTTGAAGATGGGGTGATTAAAGAGGTAATTGAGTTAAAATGAGGCAATTAGGGTGGATCCTAATGCAATATAATCAGTGTCCTCATAAGAGAGGTTAGGACACAGACATGAGCAGATGGAAGACCGTGTGAAGACACAAGGAGAAGACAAGTAAGTGCAAGCCATGGAAAGAGGCCTCAGAAGAAATGAACCCTGCTGACAGCTTGATCTCAGACTTCTACCATTGAGAATTATGAGAAAATAATGTGTTCTCTAAGCTACTCACTCAGTCTGTGGTACTTTCTTATGGTGGCCCTAGTAAATAAATACGGACCTACAGGAGTTAGTGGCAGTCTCAATGGGAGAAATGCTGCCCTTGTTGAATGACACTACTCAGGTTCTAGATTATGGTAGCCCATCCCCTGGAGAGAATACAGCCTAGTGTGATAGGATATGGAAGGCTCCATGGACCACAGAAAATCTACGTTTGGGCATTATAGAACCAATAAGATATGAAAAGTCTTGGTTCCTGGAACTATATTATGTGCAGAGGCCATAGACTGCATGAACTTTATTCCCTGAATTCATGGAATGCAGTTACTGGGGAGGGAAGTTAAGTACCTCATAGGGAAGCAGGGATCATGAAGAGTCTTACTACAACTGTAGTTAATCATTCATTCATTTATTTATTAAAACTATGGTTTTTATTTGACAATTTTATGCTAAGCACTATGTGAGATGCAGGGAATAATAGTAAACATGATCCTTAGGGCTTACAGTCTAATGCGAAACAGAGCTGGAATAATGATATGTGGCTTCATTGGACACTTATCCCAGTCAGTATCTCCTTTGTAGAAAGGATAATGTAGATGGCTGACCATGATGAGCTCAGAGTTCTGGGCTTGGTGGTTTTTGTTGGAGCCATTATGGTTGAAACACTGTTTACTTTCCAGCCAGTGCTTCCTTAATACAGGGCAGCCCTTATTGACAGTATCAGATATCACCCTGAGTCAGAATTAATACTCAGTTCCCAAAGTTCCATAGATGGTTAGAGGAAGGTGTATTATTAAGCAATAGGAGGAATTCAGGCACTGAGCATTCAGCAGCCTGCAGGATACAGACCAGGCAGAGTAGGGACACTCCACCAGTGGATCAGGTTCTGCCACCAGGGTAATCTGCCAGCAGGTATTAGGTATGATCAGGAAGCTGGCTTCAGAGTAATGCAGGAGCAGGCCTCCGGTTTGAGAACCACAATTTTAGGGGTTGACAATCAGGTTCAAAAGAAATAGGAGAGAAAGAGTATTAAGTAATGACTTCAGACAGTGACTCAAGGTTGACAGGACAAAAAATTATCATATTTTGATGGACATCACAACATCCTGAGAAGCTTCTTCACACACTTGTGCCTGGACCTCATTTCCAGAGATTCTGATGTAGCTGTTTCCTGGCTAGCCTGGACACTTATATTCTTAAAGAACTCAGTGAGGTATTATAATGTGTACCCATTATTTGAAATTATTGGATTATAAGAATGGAAAGCTAAAGGCAAGCAGATTATTACCAGGCAGGTGTATCGGTATGCGTATGTGTCGAGAGAAGAAGAAACTGAGCAGACCTTCGCTAAGCAGAATAACTTCAATACATGCTTCTCTGCTGAGAAGGGGAATAAGTTTTGTTTGAACAAAGGAAGCTGAAGAGGATTCAAACTGTGCTAAATATCTCTATGTAGAAAAGTGGGCTGCAGGGTTTCTTAGGGAAGTCAAAGGAAATACTAATTGTATCACCATAGCAACAGTCTGCCTAATTCTGCCTCTTCCTTACACTAGCCCTCGTTGTTCAGATCCTTATATGTCCCTTGTATAAATAAGCACGAATCTCATTATGAAATAATAACCACACTTTCCTTTCTCTCCTGTTCTATTGGAATCTGTGTAGAATATCTTTTAGATCCAAAATCAAAGCCTCTTTTAAAAAAATTTTTTTTTATTTAAACGTTTTAATTTATTTTTGAGACAGAGAGAGACAGAGCATGAGCAGAGAAGGGGCAGAGAGAGAGGGAGACACAGAATCCGAAGCAGGCTCCAGGCTCCGAGCTGTCAGCACAGAGCCCGACGCGGGGCTCGAACTCACACACTGCGAGATCATGACCTGAGCCGAAGTCGGACGCTCAACTGACTAAGCCACCCAGATGCCCCCAAAACCTCTTTTTTAAACCAGAGACAATGATCAGGTAGATTGAATCTACCTCAGGTGGCACAATCTTACAAGAAACGCTTTTTCTCTGAAGGGTGATAATGTTGTACGTTATATAGCAGACTGAAAATATGCTGTCCCAAGATCTGATTATTTCCTAATTCCTAACCTATGAATACTACTTTATATGACAACAAAACAAAACAAAACAAAACAAAACAAAACAAAAACCCCGTTTACTTTAAATGGCAAAAGATGTGATTAAGTCAAGAATATTGAAAGGTGGAACTTACCTTGGATTGTATCTAGGAGGGCCCTAAATGCCATCACAGTGTCCTTATAAGAGAGAGGCAGACAAAAATCGGACACAGACACAAAAGAAGAGGAGGGGATATGAGCACATAAGCAGAGATTAGAGTGATGTGGCTATAATCAAAGAATGCCAACAGCCATCAGAAGCTGGAAGAAATAAATAATGGATTCTCCCCTAGAGCCTCTGTAGGGAATGTGCTCCTGCTGTTCCTTGATTTTGGATTTCTAGCCTCCAGAACTGTGAGAGAATAAATTCCTGTTGTTTAAAGCCACCCAGTTTGTGGTAATTTGTTGCAGCAACTCCAGGAAACTAATACAGATTTTGGTAACAGAAGTGAAGTGCTACTATAACAATACCTAGAAATTTAAAAGTGCCTTTGGAATTGGATAATTGGTAAAGGCTGGAAGATTATGAGTGCATGATGGAAAAATTCTAAGTTGACTTAACAGGCTGTTGGTAGAAATATGGACATTAAAGACACTGCTGGTGAGCACTCAGAAGGAAGTAAGAGGCACCACAGAGAAAGTTTCTACATATCATCATGAACAGGACGTTGGTAGGAATATGAACATTAAAGGCACTGCTGGCAAGGATTCAGAAGGAAATGAGGAGTATGTTATTGGAAATATGGGTAAAAATGATCCCTATTACATAGTTTCCAAAAACTTGGCTGAATAGCATCCTAGAGTTACATGGAAAGCAAAATTTGTAAGTCATAAACTTGGACACCCAAGCAAAATGTTGAAGATGTGGTCTGGTTTCTTCTTGCTGCTTAGAGTTAAATCAGAGAGGAAATAGATAAGTTAAGGAAAAAGCTATTAAGCAGAAAGGAACCAGCACTTGATGATTTGAGAAATTATCAGCCTATCCTGAATATAAATGGTGCCAAAAATTGGGAGATTCATTGTCAGAAAAGCATGCTCTGGAGAGAAGGCTAAAGATGTATTTGGGAATGTTTAGTTGAAGAGATTAGGTGTGTGACTCATGGAACCACTCAATCATCTCAAGGAAGCTGGGAATCAAGATGGAATCACCCAGGAAAGATCTAGATCCATGGAAGGCCCTCTTGTTAAATGGTATGAATACACTGAAGACCCACAAAGCTTTTGAGAAGATTATATCAGGAGAAATGCTGTCAGCTTGGCCTGAAAGAGACAGAATTATGACAACATGAAAGAAGGCTGCTGGATTCCCAAAATTCTACAAGCAGGAAACAGGCTGATAAAACTAGTCAGCTGCAAATATGTGCTACCCTTCAAGAAAGAAGAAGAACCACTCCAAGGGTGGAGCCATGGGTGCAGAAGGCTACACAGTTGTGTTACATAGAATTATTCCCAGGCCTTGAAACCTGGTAAAATTTGCCCTTCAGGACTGTGAATTACTTAGAACTGGTAATCCCTTTATTCTTTCCGTTTTTTCTTTTTAGAATGAACATGTCTATAACTGTTACCTTATACCTATCCTACCACTGTAGTTTAGAAACAGATTGTTTTCTGGTTTCACACATACACAGATGGAAATTAATTTTGCTCCAGGATGAATAATATCCAGATTATCACCTAAATCTGGTTTAAACGATTAAGATGGCTAAGACTTGAGACTTTTGGCCAGATATTTAGATGAGATTTTGGACTTAAGTGGATGGCAAAATGGGTTGCAAATTTTGAAGATATTGGAATAGAGGGCTTGTATTTTGCATCCAGGATGAATGTAAATCTTTGGGTGCCAGAACTGTAGTAAGCTGAAAAATGATCTCCTGAAGATAAATTCACTTCCTGATCCTTGAACCTATGAATGTAACCTTACATGGCAAAACAGTGAATACTGTATTTTATGGGGGGGGGGGGAGGATGTGATGAGGTTAAGGGTCTTGAGAGGAGAAGCTTACCCTAGATTATCTATGTGGACCCTAAATGCCATCACAAGTGTCCTTATAAGAAAGTTAGGGGGCTTTGGTCAAGACTCTGCCTCGTCCCACCTGCTTTTCTTCCCCAGACTACCAGACTCCACTATCTGCTTTGAGATAATCTGATAATCTTTTATGTTTTCCACTGCTGTAATGTTAGCCACCTGAGGAAACCTTGCACTTTGAACACACCCCTCGACACCCAGAATCAAATTCATGCCAGGCTCTATATATTCCCCTCCTCAACTTTCCAACTCTTTAAACCTTTCCAGTACTTTCTGCAGAACCTTCACTTTAGTGATCAATAAAACCCTCATATCCTCAAATTCTTCTGAAGGTCCTCTTCACTGCCTTGCTCTAATGGAGATCTGGCTCCCATAGAGGACTCTGACTCTCTTTGATCCCCTAAAGAGACAGCTGTTTTCTCTCCCACCTGCTTATCCCCCTCACTTCTGATGATTTTACCTGCTGGCGCACTATCAGATTGTTAAATATTACATACACTTCGGTTCCTTCATTACCTGCATTCCAATATTCTGAACTTTCAGATCATTTACCCCTGGTCTGCAATGTCCAAGAAGGAATACTTTGTCCTCTACCCAACTTGAGCTACTCACTCCCATGCTCATACTTGTGCTCTGTCATAACCAAGAACTAACTGCAACCTCTCTATCTAAACTCAATTTCAAGCACCCTAATTTCTTAATGCATTCATCTAGTTTCCTTCTGCCTTGTTATTGTATCCTGATTCCAGTAATCCTTCAACCCTACTGAGACCTCCAATCCAATGATTCCAATTCCTTTTCATAGGACTTCACTCCTTATGTTTGATACATGTCCCTTTTTTCGTTTCTAGACTGCATGCTCAGTCTTCTTTGCTCATACCATCTCAACTCCTCAGAGATTTGGAACAAGATTGGAATCTCAGAACTCAATCCTTGTATTTCTTTTCTTCTCTATCCTTGCATCCTTGGACACCTCTCACTTCTCATTTCTCATATGGCCTTTCCTCTGTGCTTATGTGGAGAGAAAAAGATCTCTGGTGTTTCTTCCTCTTCTGTTAAAGACACCAACCCTATGGGATTAGCGTCTCATATTTATGACTTCGTCTAACCTTAATTACCTCCCTACAGGCCCTATCTCCTCCTAATACGATCACATTAAGGGATACGACTTCAATACAAATGTGGGAAAAACTGAATTTGGTCCATCACATTGTCCAACAGGAGAAGCTAGTGCTTGGAGAAACTTAAAGTCCTAAAAAGAACTGTACTGCCGTATCAACTGTATTTGTAATGGATAGTCACATACAGCTTTTCAATTAATATGTCATTCAGTTTCTATTCCTACTTGGAGATCTCCTCCTCCCAAACCAGTTCTCATCCCTTTCAGTAGTTAGCACATTCATTGATCTATTTGCCTTAGTGTTTATACTCAGGGAAGAAATGTTTACAGGTACTAACTACTGCCTACTAAACTCCAATCTGGGTCTTGTTCACTGTTGTATCCCCAACCTCACCTTGTGGCAGGCACAGGGTGAGTCCCCTTTTAAGGATTTTATGAAGTGAATGATCTGATGCAGCTCAACCAGGTCTTTTACTCCTCTGGTTCTCAAACTGGTAGAACAGCCCCCTGGGAGGTTGCCACACACGCTTGGGCTTACAAGAAAACACGGGATAAACACATGCATCTCACTCAAGCACAAATTTTACCTACTGTAAAATTTAAAACATGCTGTGATGTTGGGGCACCCGGGTGGCTCAGCTGGTTGAGCATCTGATTACAGCTCAGGTCATGATCTCCTGGTTCCTGGGTTTGAGCCCTGGGTTTGAGCCCCATGTTGGGCTCTGTGCTGACAGCTCAGAACCTGGAGCCTGCTTTGGATTCTTTGTCTCCCTCTCTCTCTGCCCCTCCCCCTCTCATGCTCTGTCCTTCTCTCTAAAAAATAAATAAACGTTAGCAAAATTTAAAATATGCTGTGATGTTAAAACAAACTTTTTTTTTTTTTTTTTTTGCAGAAAAGGAGAGCAAAATTCACATAAATGTTAAAGTGAAAGGGATTTCTTTAGGCACGATCCTCCCTCACTTTCCCCAAGGATCTATGTTAAATCTGGGTTGTCCCTATTATACTAGGTGCTATCAGATGCCAGAAAGGAAATACAGAAGACACTTACATTTATTCACAAATCCATATAAAGAAATGTATGTCCAAGTTCAAGGATGATTAAGAGGTCATACAGAAATTGTTTCTACTGTTTCCTCTTAAAATCCAAACAAAGAGAAATTAGACAAAGTATAGGGACCATATAAGTGCAGCTTTACAGAGACTATAAAATGTAAAATGTGAAGGCTTTTAATTTATAAGAGGAGATTGGGAAAAGAGCTGCTTAATGTTTCACAAAATTAGTTGCAGATGGTAGGAGCTCCTAAGGTCTCCTGGGTCAGCTGTCTTGACCCTGCACTGATGTTTTAAAAATATATACTTCTGTCTAGATTCAGGAATAATATCTCAGTGACTTGCTCTAAATTCTGTTTCAATGGTTAAGTGCTCCTGCTAATGCTAACAGATATATCCCACATTGATCTTCCAGTACTCTCTGAACATTTCTCCTTTGTTATGCCACTTCAATGTACTATGGCAAATTCCTAACCAAAAATTAGTCCTCTGCCATAACCTATGTAAATCACAGTCACCTACTTGTCTCCCTTTCTCTGACCAGATAGCTCGACACATTTTGTAAATTCACTAAGGAATTCCTTCTTTGTTTCCAAAAGCACTCAGACTGATGGTGATTTGCAGCTTTCTGTCATTCACATTTCATCTTCATTGTTTGCTGTAGTGATTTCAGTCTAGGTTCTACTGGATCAGAAAGACTTTTTCTGTTTTCACCGCAGCGATATGATTATGATTCTTAATCACTGACCCTCAAGCATCTTGAGGACACACTGTTGTTGTGTTAGTTATATTTACGCATCTTTTGTCTTGTTCCAAAAAATGACTTTAGACAGCTCCTTTTCTTTGTAACTACTCTTGATTTCTGTGCATTTTACATTTTAGGTTTGTCTCTAAAATAGACTCACACCTTCGCATCTGCTTCAAAATCTTTTCAATTTGCCCTGTGTCTGTGTTTGATCATGTTTACTTTGGATTTGACTTCCAGTTGTCCTTGCTATTTGTAAAACTCAAGGAGATGTTAGCACTTGATGTTTACTGAATTCCTACTATCAAGAAGATCTTGATAGATATGCTCGGTCTCAAAGTGTATCTATAAACAAAGAAAATACCCTAAATGCAGTACTTGTGTACTTATCCAAACTACCTCTGGGCTATCTCTCTACGTACACAGTAACAATGAAAGGGAATTGTGTCTGTGCCATTCAAAATTATATCAAGGGAAGACTTTGAGGTGATTTATGACTTCTCGAAGCTGAATGGCTTTGCTGAAGTGCAGAATACAATCGAGAAACATGACTTTATCTGTCATGGCAAGCACTGCCTTCCACAATTTAAAAACAAGGGGAAAAAAGGAAAAGCAAGAAAGAAATTTTCATCTATGACAAAAATAAATGACTTATGACAGACAGAATGCTCTTTAAAAGTAATGGCTGATGCAGAAAGCTGATGTCAAATACGTAAAGAGATCTATCTCCATGGATAATCAGTGAGGTATTAATTTACATAAGCATAATGTGAACAAAATTTGTAAACCATCAGCAATGAATCCAAATAAGTTTTTGTTACATTTACTATAGTTACATAAATCAGTCTAAATTGTAATTTTGCTTCAGAAATCTCCAATGGCAAACTGGGTGAAACATCTTTTAATGGCACTGAGACCAGTTTTAAAAATCAGGGTGGTATTAGCATATGCGAAGAGAAATTCAGTGATGATTTTAAAAAACATAATTGGCAACCAGACCTATTAGCTTGTGTATGTGTTCATGGCATCAAAGATATATTTCTAAAGTTTGCTTTTTGAAATCATTCTCAAAATGTGTGACCTAGGAACCTGATACTATGTCAGTGCACACAGCTAGCTTATTGACATAAAATATACCACTCTTGAAAAGTCTATTGATCTCTCTTTTTTTTTTTATGTTTTTTTTTTTGAGAGAGAGAGAGAGACAGAGCATGAGCGGGGGAGGGCAGAGAGAGAAAGGTAGAGGATCTGAAATGCGCTCTAGGATATGAGCCTGACACAGAGCTCAAACCCATGGATGGTGAGATCATGACCTGAGCCAAAGTCAGACGCTTCACTAACTGAGCCACCCAGGTGCCCCAGTTAATCTCTTTTACAAATTAACAATCCAGGAGAAAAAAAATAATTGGACAAAGGGTTTGAAGCAACAATTGAAAAAATAAAATAAAACCCCAAATATACAAAATAATGCTAAGTTTCCCAATAATGCAAATTAAATCAACACTGAAATAGCACTTTGAACCCATCAGTTTTGTTAAATAATTTGTTTTTTAAGTATTGGCAAGGACATAGCAAAAACAACTGTCTTCCAATAGTAGGAGCAGTGTAAATTGATATACTTCATTGAAAAGAATCTGGCAAAATCTAGTGATGCAGAATAGATACATATCCTATGATCCAGCAGTAAATACCCTCCTATGTTTAAGGAATGCATAAAAAGGGATACAAATATTCAATGCAGAAATATGTGCACTTAGCAAAAAAAATAGAAAAATATTGTATATATTTATTATATATACTATAATACATATAGTATATTCTTATAATAATAACACAACAGCCGAAATGAATGATCTAGAGCTCCATGTATTAACATGGTTGAATCTCAAAAGTTGAGTGAAAAAAAAGCAAGGTGCAGAACAATAAGTATGATGCCATTTATATGAACTTTAAAGTATGAGAAGAAATATATTTGATTAGTGACTCTATCTAATAAAGAGACATCCTTAAAAGTAATAAAAACTAAATATAGGATAGTGATTACCTTGGGGCCAGTGTAAGGAAGAAAATATAATAGAAGAGGGGTGCACAGAGGGCTTCAACTGTTTCATTAAATGGATTATCTCTTAAGCTAGGTGGTTGGGTACACTGGAGTTTATCACATTAGTCTACGTTCATTTTTTGTGCACATATATATGAAATAATTCATAAAAATCTGCTGAATCCAGTGTTTGATTACACTGGTGTTAGGACTAGTTTTATAAAGTCCAGTAAAAATGGCACATCAGTCTCCATATTTTCTATTAAGGTGCATATGAGACTTGATACTAGTTGTTTTTTGCTTTTTCTTTTCTTACAGATGGAGAGTGCCTGAGTGGAGATTAATCCAAATGCTAAAAATCTTAAACAAACAAACAAACAAACAAAAACAGTTGAGAAGAGCTAAGCCCTTCATAGGATGAGCATTCTTCAGCAAATCATTTATGCTAATTTGGATGTGCAGACATATAAACACATACCCACCTTGACCACCTATCCCTTCTGTCTGTAGAAAGGCAAATTTGCCCTAGCTTTGGGCTGAGCCAGTGTCTCATTTGTGGCTCTGTATCATCTTCTATCACCCTCAGCATATTTCTTTTATGCTCTGTGCTTGTAAAGATCACACATGACTATTGCATTTACTAACAGTCTGGTTATGAATGTTTAATAGCTTTCCAACCTAAATGAAAATCAATCTGTGCCCCCGTTGCTTGTTCCTCATTTGTATTTCTGTCTTTGTGCAGATACAAAGGCACAAAGACAAAGATATCCAGCACAAGAGAACTGCAAATTCACATGTCACAAAGGCCAGGCAAATAACTTAAATAAATGATGCAGGCCAGAGGTAAAGCAAAAAATGGAAAATTTATGTGTCTTCTTCTAGGCAGACACTAGTCTGGTCCAGGCTGATTTTGGAAAGTAAAAATACAGGTTCTGTGTTACTAGATCCTCCAATTGTTCAAAGATACAAAATTTGCAGATCTGTATGTTAAATCTCTTGATTTCAAAAGTTGGCAACTAATTTAGCATATCATCTTAACCCTGCTTGGGCTAAAGCAAACATTTCTGCAACCATAATTAGCCCCTGGGCTGCCAGTTGGGAGACTTCTGCTCTATCTATATACTATGGAAACTGCTGATAAAGAGAAAACAACTGTCCTTGGGATTAAAAAAAAAAAAATGTTTTTCAACAACCCAAATACTTGATTTTCCTAAAACAGAAGGCAGAATTCAGCAGTTCCTTAGAAGAACACATGTGGAAGACTCATCTTTGGATGCCATTTGGAAGATAGTCATCCCCAGGAAACCACGGGCCCCTCTGCTTCAGGACTGTATCTTGGGCTTAATGCTTGTCATCCAATTGAAATGTTTTAATCAGAGGTGGGGTGACCCTGGACCAGAGGACCACAGATGTCGTTCTAGGTAAGTGGCTGCCCTAGATGACCCTTCCACTTCTGTCATTAAGTGAGCCTCGATTTCTTGCTGTGGTTTTTAATTTTTTGCTTTAAAATTCTTTTATTTTTTAAATACTCTTTTATTTAGAACAATCTGTCAATAACCCCCAAACAACTTCTTTGGAAATAACCTAAATGTCTAAAAGTAGAAAGCAGTTAAGTATGTTACATACATCAAATGGAATATCACACTGGTATTAAATGCAATAGTTATGAAATCTAGATTCAAGATGGAAAGTGTGATAAGTACTAAAAGAAGTAGGATATTTATAATATGATTATAGCTATGTGAACTGTAAAAAGCATTAGTTCATTAATATTGTCACAGTTGTGTTAAGGTAGAGGGATTAATGGTCATTGTTTCCTTTCTTCTAAATTTTCTCTTACGAAGTTATATTACGTATACTACATATATAACTATAATTATTTTAAAATCAATATTTAAAAATAAACCTCCTTTTCCAGTGTTGTATTTGAAACAGAGGGATTATCACTTACTTTTCTCCTCCCCCCCAGGTGCTTGGGGTGTTACTAGTAAATCTCTCTCTGGGTAGAAGATACAAGAGCCTCTGGTCACATCAGGATTCACAGAAATATGTCAGGGAAGGCCTCATGGCTGAGAAGTGCTCCTGAAGAAACTGCATAATGTTACATTTTCAGATCTCTGTTTTCCCCCAAACTTCCTCTGGAGTGGTATAATTCACGTTCACACCGAACACCAGAGGGTTCCTGTGGTAGGGGAGGGGAAACTGGTTTGCTTTAATATTTTTGTGAGTTTCCTTACTTTCTATTTCTAGGTGAAAGAAGCAACGCCTGGTGGCATTCGTAAAAGGTTGTGTTTCTCTGCAGGAACACAGGCAATATTCCTGAGACAACTTAATCCCGACAGACATAAAACATAAGGGCCAAAGGAAGCTCAACAAAGTGAACTCCTAACTCATGGTCTTTGCTTCTTACCTAGCCTGCTTCAAACATTAAAATTCAATAAACAAAGAAAAGATTCTCTATAACAAAGGCCAGATGATCTGCCAGTCTAACGTTATTCGCATTAGTTGGAAGAAAAGTTCATTTGCGTAGGGATGGTGAAGTTACATGCATAAATTGTTTTGAAATATATATGACCCCATGTGGTTTTTGAATTCATTGGATAAAATCTAGGATGTATTCTAAGCACTGCTTCCAGATTAAATTACTACATATGGCAACTAATTTGAGGGGGAAAAGAAGAGCTAATTCTTATTGAATATCTGCTGTCCCCTAAATTTTTATCTATACTACTTCCTTTAATATTCAGAACAGTCCCACTTGGTAAGACCATTACCCTAATTTTATAAATGAGGAAATAAGATGAAGACAGTCAAATAACTTGCCCAAGGTCAAACAGCAACTACATGGCAGAAACAAGATTCAATCCCAGGACTATCTAATTACAAAACCCATACACGTTTTCATGTTATCAAGCTTCCTTGACTGAAATCTATTGAAAACCTGTTCCAAATTAAGAAACCAAATCCTTTGTTCAGAAATGTGAGATCAATTTCTGAACTCCTTTTCACATGTATCGTGTCAATATTTTGGAAAGTATATCATGCTGAGTTGTTTTTTCTTAAGTGTTAGGATTTGAATAGCCAGTAAAAATCAGGTGCCTATCTCATTTGCTGCTTTAAGCTACACTTTCCCAAGTGAATGTTCTAGAAGTGTTTCTGGCGGAAGGGACTAACAACTGCCTTCTATCCTCTTGAGTTCTGTGGCAGGACCTGAGATTTCAACTGACATATGACACATTAGCAGAAAAAAAAAAAAAAGCACACACATTAAAAAAAAATTTTTTTAATGTTTATTCCTTTTTTGAGAGACAGACACAGAGCATGAGCGAGGGAGGGGCAGAGAGAAGGGAGACACAGAAACCGAAGCAGGCTCCAGGCTTTGAGCTGTCAGCACAGAGCCTGATGTGGGACTCCAACTCAGCAACTGTGAGATCATGACCTGAGCCAAAATAGGTCACCCAACTGACTGAGCCACCCAGGCGCCCCTTATTTAATATTTTTGATGTGTATATGAGAGTCCTCAGAAGAGAAATAAAAACCTGAAGAAGCTGTTAGGCTTAAAAGCCTATGTGCCTTTTTACACACAGAACAAGAAATTGTGGGGATGCGACAAGACAAAGGGGCTTGGGTTCAGGGCAGTCAACTGTGGGACAGTAAACAGGAAATGAATGAGGGAAACTAATAGAAGTTCAAGGGTCATTTTAGTAGGTTTGTTTGTGCAGGTCCCTTGCAGTGTTGACTCCTAGTCTCGGGTGATAAGATGTTCTCTTTCTGGAACAGGGAAGGCAACTTTCTCGTGGGAGAAAGCAGGTGATCAACCTGCTTTTAGGTAGAAAGGGGCAAGTCAGAGAGCCTTTCTGCATCTGCAGTTTCTCAAGTACCTTCAGCTCAAAACGGTCAATATGCCAAAGCCGCGTATTTTGGGGTGGCATGTTCTGATCCCCTTCATTAGCTTTTTGTCTTTTGCTTTTTTGAAGCTGTGTTAGCAGAACATGGTTCAACCATTTGTGTTTGATTACAAACAAGTAAGACAATGGTCAATTCAGGATTTCAGAAGAATGTTTTAAAAGCCAAGCAAATGAAGAAAGCTTAGTCTGCTTAGCTTTGCCAAGTGTTTTTCAGGTTGTTGTTTTTTTTTAAACAAGAAGTTAGTATGGTAATACCCCTGGAAGAATAGACAAAATCTCTACAACTGGAATCTAGGCTCGAAACGATTATGAAATACAGACGTGGTCATATTTGCCAGAGCCTGGTTCTGGTTGTAGTGCTCTACCTCCCTCCAGAGAGGTCTCAGAAAAATGTATATTTGGCCAAAAGAAAAATTTCACTCAAGTTACCTTTTTTTTTAAAGTTTATTTATTTATTTTGAGAAAGCATGTGAGAGAGCACAATCAGGGGAGGGGTACAGAGAGTGGGAGAGAGAGAATCCCAAGGAGGCTCCATGCTGTCAGCACAGAGCCCTACCAGGGGCTTGATTTCATGTACCGCGAATCACGAATCACGACTTGAGCCAAGACCAAGAGTCAGTTGCTTAACTGACTAAGCCACCCAGGCACCCATCCCCCAAGTTTTCTTAAGTGGTGATTCACTACAGCACCTTCTAAAAAATCTTTAAAAACTACCAAAGCAGTATTAAAATTATATCTATATAATGATAGATACAGACACAGGTTGAGGTGGAGATATAGATATCAATGCAGATGTAGAATTAGATACTGATACAGATATCACACACACACACACACACACACAAATAGGTCCAATAATTTGGAATTTACTTCTTACTTTCAAAAACAACAGTACTGGCATTTCTAAACTAGCCAAGGCATGCACCTGCTTTAAGATGATAAAGGGTGATTCCATAGGTGTCTATAAAAATGACTTCTAGATCATGTTCAAGATGAAATGGCCCTAGAATAAGAATCCTAGAACCTCAGTGAGGTTGATAAGTCCATCAAATATTCCCATATGTCAATTCCTTTGTTGAAAAACACAGTGATAAAAGTATACAGGGAAGCATTTGACAATTATTTTTCATCCAACACTTCAGAAATTAATCTTTATGTTCCCACAATTGGTAGATGGTAAGTACTGGACATTCCTGGCACCTCGTTAGATAAAAGTACAATAGATGATTTACCTCTGAAAATTTTTATATAAATAGCTAATGAAGCTGGTCACCATTAAGAAGATCTTATAAGGGGCGCCTGGGTGGCTCAGTTGGTTGGGCAGCCAACTTCAGCTCAGGTCATGATCTCACGGTTCGTGATTTCAAGCCCCGCGTTGGGCTCTGTGCTGACAGCTCAGAGCCTGGAGCCTACTTTGGATTCTGTGTCTCCCTCTCTCTCTGCCCCTTCCCTGCTCACGCTCTGTCTCTCTGTCTCTCAACAATAAATAAATGTTAAAAAAAAATAAAAAATAAAAAAGAAGAAGATCTTATGTTGAGCACATCTAGGACCTGACTTCATCCAGCATGTGATTAAAACAGACTCCATATAGCCCTAGCATCTTGTGGATGCACTCACAATACCATTGCATTTTTTTATTAGGTGGATTAACAGTTTTGCCAATATTAAACACTGAATAGCAGTTGTTACCCCCCAAATTACATGAAGGCTCAATAGCTCTGTGATCATACTTTTTGATCCTCAGAATCTTGTCAGCAGCGTTGGGACTGGTCCCTTACAGTATCACCAAAATTGCATGCAGTTCAGATTACTACTCCATGAACTATATAGAAAATCGTGTTTAAAAGTAGTATTGCTGGTAATCATTTACAAAATCCCTTATGAATAATTTTCACTGTTTAGGTGTCCTGGAGTTGAGACTCCTAAATAAATAATATAAATAAACAATAAACAAATATAAATAATGTTTGAATAGGTCACTGAATTCTGATGTTCCCAAGTGCCAGGAAATCACAGGCACTTGAATCTTGGCTCCATTCTTTGTAATTTATACCAATCTAGACATGTTTTGAAGTATAAATCAAAGTTTATTCTTCACTGGTTATTTCAACCTGCACAGGCTTTGTAATGGTCTTATTCCCACAGCCATAACTACTAGTGCCATTTCGTTAAAATATTTAATCAGAGACTGCTTCCTATTATCACTTAACAGTTTACATAGGAAATTTAAGTATTCCTAGATTGCAAGTTCCTTGAGGTCAGGTCCTATAACTTATATTCTTTTCTACCACTCAGTCACCAATACAATCCTAATTTCACAGTATATGCTTAGTAAATAACAATTAAAATTTCATCTTTTTGAGTGGGCAAAAGAGATATGATCAATCCTCACTCTTCTTATTTGGAATAGTGGGGAAAATGTGTAATGGGATGCTGAGAGGAACTTTCCCTATTTTCTTGAAATTGGCTCTAGAGCACGGATTAGTAAAATTTTTCACCAACACTGGGGACAAACTGATTTCTTCAGAGCTTAATTGAAGGGAGCAAAATCTACTCAATCAACTATCTATCTATCTATCTATCTACCTATCTATGATTTAACAACCAATAATCTATGTATCATTTATCTACTTCTCATTGAACATCTGAAATTGAGAAAAATTCAATTATCTAACATTTATCATGTCTCCATCTGTCTATTTCTATCTAAAGATTCAGGCATGAAGAGAGAAGAAGGGGTCATTAGCTTCTTTGGCCTAGGCCTCATGAGAAATGTTCTATTAGTCTTCAAAGATTATTTCATACCTTCTCTAAAGTGTGAGGCGTTGTGTGGACATGGAATTCCAAGGGAATGTCCCACAGAGATTGAAAGATGCCTTCAAAAAGGAAGACTGCATCTTATTTTCCATTTGGGTATCTGCTTTGATGGTAGACTTACAGCCTGACCCTATAGGAAGCAGAGAAGAGAATGAGTGTGTGTATGTGTGTGTGTGTGGGGGGGGGGGGTAAGGGTGAAATTTCCATGGAATGTCATGAAATGTAGTTGGGTTTGAGCCAGCATGCTGACACTCCATCTAGGACCTAAGAGTAAGAATTTATGGGGTATACTTACGGGGGGGAGGAAATGAAGTGGAAAAATTGGTATGCAGTTAGAGGTCTTTCAATGGTTTCCAAAGAACTCACCCTTGTATCCATGAGTGCCACTATAATCTGGCTGGTGCCATAGTCCTGACACCTGATCTGGGCTAGTGAGAGAAGAGGTGGCTACTGACAGAATGAGGACCACAACAGGAGACAGTTAAGTTGGGAATATTCACTATTTTCTCTCATTCTCCTCCCCAACAGCATCAACATAGAGAAAGAACTGTACTTTGTAGCAAAGGGTGGAAGATGTGTCTCAAAAACATCCACTGACACACACACACAAACACACACACACACACACACACACACACTCCCCAAGCAGTTACCATCCCAGCTGAAACCTGTCCTGGAGATGGGGGAAGAGATGCATTTTCAACTAGACTGAGTGTTGATAAGTGTCCAAGATGTTAAGGGAAAAGAACAAGGATTTGCCCATGTACAACTGAAAGCAATGATTGGGGGAAAGTGTTTCACAGCTGTAACTTACTGTGTAGAACCATATATAATTTCTTTCTTTCCTTTCTTCCTTCTCTCCTTCCTTTCTTTCTTCCTTTCATTTTTCTTATCTTCTGATAGATGTGTCCATAAACATTTAACTTCAAGTCTTTCAAGAAAGACTTTCTCATTGTCACTGCTAGGACCTGAAGTCTGTTAGAGGAACCAGGAAATACATTATCTCAGATTGGTTCCCCAGAAGCAAATCTGAGGGGATGATTCCAGTTTAAGTGATTTATTAACAAAGTGCTTCCAGGGGAAGCCAGTCAGGGAATGGGAAAAAGAATGGGGAGAGCAGGACAGGGAAGAGGAAGAAGCCGAGCACGGGGGTGATCTCAGGGATGGTCTCCCAGGGGTTAGTTTCAGCCTAATCATGCAGAAAACTACAGACTGTGGGTTCTGCCTCTGATAGTCCCCATCCCAGTCAAGGGAATGGGGGCTGTCATACTCCCACACTTGGGAGTCACCGGTTAAGGGCCACCCTTGGGGGATGCAAATACCCGGAACTTCTGGCTCTCTGCCCTGAAAAAGAGGGTTCCAGGAGCCCACAGGCACTCTTATCATGGGGAAACAGAAATTGTAAAAGTGAGATCCAAGAGGATCTGGATGGAGCATCAAAGTTAACGACTACACACAGTCATTATAGAATGTCAGAGTGGAAGAGTACTTGGGGAATGCCAGACCATGGCATACCTTGGTTAGCTGTAAGCTCTGTCCCATGCATACACACACACACACACACACACACACACACACACGCACATGCATACATGACGTTACCAATAATAAAGCACAAAAATTTGTAAAGAGGTGTTTTTGTTTTGTTTTAGCTTTTTAAAAATTTATTTCAATTCAAGTTAGTTATCAGACAGTGTAGTCTTGGCTTCAGGAGTAGAACCCAGTGATTTGTCACTTACATATAACACCCAGTGCTCATCCCAACAAGTGCCCTCCTTAATGCCCATCACCCATTTAACCCACCCCTCCACCCACCTCTCCTGCAGCAACCCTTAGTTGTTCTCTGTATTTAAGAGTCTCTTATGGTTTGCCTCCCTCTCCATTTTTATCTTAATGTTTATAGAAGCACTTTCAACAATAGCCAAATTATGGAAAGGCCTGAATGTCCATCAACAGAAGAATGGATAAAGAAGATGTGGTTTGTATATACAATGGAATACTACTTGGCAATGAGAAAGAATGAAATCATGCCATTTGCAGCAATGTGGATGGAAATGTAAAGAGTTTTTTAACTAATTTGTTTAGAATTTCAGGTTATCCCTATAATAAATAATGTCACTCTTACCAGCAATCTCATGTGCTTTCTTTATTGGAAAAGAAAGGGTTGGAAATACAACTGGAACTCAGAATGCCCTGTACCTCAGGACTGCCTTATTTCTTTTTTTTTAACCTTTTTTAAAAGTTTATTTATTTTGAGAGAAAGAGAAAGAGAGAGACAGAGAGAGAGAGAGAGCAGGGGAGAGGCAGAGAGAGAGGGAAGGAGAGAATCCCAAGCAGGTTCCATGCTATCAGCAAAGAGCTTGATGAGGGCTCAGTCTCACAATCCATGAGATTATGACCTGAACCAAGATCAAGAGTTGGATGCTTAACTGACAACCCCCCAGGTGCCCAGAACTGCCTTATTTCTGCTACAATTCACCCTTAGATATTCTTACTATGGTTCTGATGATAGTTGTGGCAATTAGAAATGATTTAGAATTTACAAGTTCCGGCTTCATAATTACTTTGGAGTTTTAAACACTAATCTGTGAATAAATTTGGGTTGTTTCTAAATTGGCCTATAGGAAGGTCTACTGCTTGCTAGAAAAAAATGCCAAAAATCATTACTGTAGTAGAATCTAGCAAGCAGACTGGTATAGGAGTAAGGCAGTATATACTAATGATTAATAGTGTGCAGTTAAATTGCCTGGGGTCAAATCCTAGTTTTGCTAGTAACAAAATGTTTTTCAATGGACAATGTGATTAATTTTGTACACCTAAATACCCTCATCTATAAATAGGAATGAGGTTGGAAGTTGCTTTATCAGGCTTTTGGAGATTAAAGGGCATTGCATGTGAGGAGTGCTCAGACATGATGCTAGCATAGAGTAAGTGTTTCATAAATGTTCATTTTTATGAAAAACATGGTTTCAGGAGTTGGAAAGGCTCACCTAGTTCTATTTTTTGTCCTTGGGCAGGTGAGCCTAAGCTCTTTACAGTAAAGTGGAGACAATATTAGCATGACTGGATTTCCGGGGGATTAAATGCATAATATAAGAAATCACCTAGCAAACTTGAAGCACATAATAGGTGTCAGCTCCCTGTCCTTTCATTGATGACACAAATACTCTCCACATGTGAAGGAAAAGTGGCTGTACATCCTTAGCATGAATGCCTTCACATTCACTCTTTCACTCAATCTCTTTTGCATACGTACAAATGGAAGACTCCTTTAATCTTTCGACTTTGAGAAGGTGACAGCAGGCCCCATTCCACCTCCACAAAGTTCTGGTGTTAAAATATGTTCCCTTAAATTGAACTAAGATTTGTATCCATCTAACCATAACCCTATTTGCTCCTGGAACGATATAGACATGAACCATTCTTGAGTTAATTCAGTTGGCCAACAGAACTAAAAACTTTCCCTTAAATTAAGAACATACTAGCAGAGATGAAATGCTCATGGATTCAGCAGCACATTAGGTGGAGTATTTCCTGTGCCTTGACTATAGCAAGGCTTCAATGCAAAGGAAGCCAAAGTATTCACAGAACAGTCCAAACTGTTATATTCCCTTCAAAACCAGTCTCTTGAGTCTGTTCTATAGCTTCTGGCTAGTTGATCCTCAGACCTCATTTTTTTTTGTTCAAAATAGTCTGGATTTTATTAACTGGATTGAGTTGAGGTTGGGGTTGGATAATCAGATACTTCCTATAGAAAATTGCTTAATTGGGGGTGAAGGTTGTTGCTTAGAGTATGAAGCATTAAAAAAAGTCATTTGTTTTACTCTCAATTGCATTAAGGGCTTAGAACAAAACATTACACAGAGAGCAAGTCCAGGGTCTCTATTTGAATTATACGGGCAGCCTCATGAAAAGTAGATGGCCTCTGTGTTAATGACTTTCAGCAATAGTGTGACAGGCAGGAGAGTGAAGGTATGGTTCCTGGTTCATCCCTGTCTTCCAGAAGACCCATATCTTTGCAGCATTATTCACAATAGCCAAGATGTGGAAACAAATGTTCATCAGTTGGAAAATGAATAAAGAAAATGTGGCATAGGTGTGCCTGGGTGGCTCAGTCAGTTAAGCGTCTGACTTCGGCTCAGGTCATGATCTCATGGTTTGTAGGTCCACCTCCAGCTCTGTGCTGACAGCTCAGAGCCTGGAATCTGCTTTAGATCCTGTCTCTGTCTTTCTCTGTTTCTCTGCCCCTGACCCACTCACTCTCTGTCTCTCTCTGTCTCTCAAAAATGAATAAACATTAAAACATTTTTTTAAAGAAAATGTGGTATATACATACAATGGGTTTATACAACCTTAAAAGAGAAGTGTGCAACAACATGGGTTCCACTTATATGAGGTATCTAAAGTAGTCAAACACATAGAAGATAAAGGCTACAAAAGCAAAAATAAACATGTAGGATTATATCAAACTAAAATGCTTCTATACAGCAAGGGAAACAATCAACAAAATGAAAAGGCAACCTATGTAATGAGGAATAATATTTGTAAACCACATATTTGATAATAGGTTAATATCCAAAATATACAAGGAACTCATATAGCAAAATAAATAAACAAATAACCCAATATAAAATTAGCAAAGGACCTGAACAGACATTTTTCCAAAGAAGATATACAAATGGCCAAGAAGTACATGAAAAGGTGCTCAAAGTCACTAATCATCAGGGAAATATAAACCAAAACCACAATGAGATGTCATCTCACACTTGTTATATTATCAAAAAGCAAAAGAGAACAAATTCTGGTGAAGATGTGGAGTAAAGGAAACTCTTATATGTTGTTGGTGGAAATGTAAACTGGTGTAGCCACTATGGAAAACATATGGATACTCCCAAGAAATTAAAAACAGAACTACTAGGGGCGCCTGGGTGGCGCAGTCGGTTAAGCGTCCGACTTCAGCCAGGTCACGATCTCGCGGTCCGTGAGTTCGAGCCCCGCGTCAGGCTCTGGGCTGATGGCTCGGAGCCTGGAGCCTGTTTCCGATTCTGTGTCTCCCTCTCTCTCTGCCCCTCCCCCGTTCATGCTCTGTCTCTCTCTGTCCCAAAAATAAATAAAAAACGTTGAAAAAAAATTTAAAAAAAATAAAAACAGAACTACTGTATGATCCAGTAATCCCACTTCTGGGTATATATCCAAAGGAAACAAAACCATCATCTTGAAAATATATATATACTGCCATGTTCATGGCAGCATTATTTACAATAGCCAAGTATGAAAACAGCCTAAGTGTCTGTCAACAAATAAATGGATAAAGAAAATGTGGCAACCATATACAATAGGATACTATTCAGCCTTAAGAAAGATGGAAATCCTGACATTTGTGACAGCACAGATGAAACTGTAGGGTATTCTGCTATGTGAAATAAGCAGACAGAGAAAGACAAATACTGCATGGCATCACTTATATGTGAAACCTTTAAAAAACAAAGTTGAATTCATAGAAATAGAGAAGAGAAGTGATTGCCAGGGATGGGGTCGGGAAAATAAAGAGAGGTTGGTAGAAGGGCACAAACTTTCAGTTATAAAATGCATAAGGTCTGAGGACCTGATGTATAACATGGTGACTATGATCACACTATATAATATAAATGAAATTTGCAGGGAAAGTAGAACTTAAGTGTTCTCACCAAGGGAAAAAAAGGTAAATATGTGAGGTGATGGATGTGTTAAATAACTTGATGGAAGAAAACCCTTTCACAATGTTAACATATACCAAATCTTCACATGGTATACTTTAAATATCTTACAGTTTTGTCAATTATACCTCAATAAAGCTAAAAAAAAAAAAGATAAAGGGGACTATGGTAAAAGGGATGGTTTTCAAAGAGACATAATATTTGCTAATCATTTGTTATGGAAGTTACAAATCAAGTGTTGGCCACTTATAGAGTATCAGGCTATGGGTGGGATATGGTATTCAAACCAGAATGGTAAATGGTGTAAAAACAGGGAAACAACACAGAAGAGCATTCAGCCTTTAACGGAGTATTCCTTATTGTATGCCTGCCTAGCACCTAGCCTTATGTGCGGCTTTGAGGAAAGGCAAAGATCCTGTTCTCCATGAAGTCACTTTCCAGGGCAGACTAATAGGACATACCACATAAACACAATGAGGTCCCATGAGGGTTCACAGAGTCCATTTTGAACTCAGTAAACCGTAGCCAGTCCAGCCCTCAGTGTTTTGCTAGACAGTGCACTAGATGGAACTTGAAGATGCATAAGAAGTAAGGCGGTGATGAAGAGTAAAGGGAACTATTGGCCTGGAGACAACATAAGAAAGGCGAGGAAGTGAGAACTGTCTGATGGCAAAGCTCTCCAGGGGACTTCCCGGTGCTCATGTGGAGCGTGGGATAGGGGCTGAGGCATGGAGGTTGAACGACCAACTCTTGGAGCCACTGATGAGATTTTGGATGGTCCTGTAGGACTTGGAGAGGCTTTAAGGGGACTGTTACACTAAGGAATCTTCTAGCAGCAAGTGGCCTTAAACCTAGCCCCAAATGAATGTATTGGCACCTATAACTGAAGATATCAAAGGAAGAGAAAACTGAAGCAAATTAAGTTTAACATACCCCCTCCCAAAAATAAACACTATATGGACGTAGAGTGGAATGGTGGTTGCCAGGGGCTGGGTGGAAATGGATATTGGGGATTGTTAATCAAGAGGTATAAAGTTTCGGTTACATAAGTCCAGAAATCTGCTGTACAACATCGTGCCTATCATTAACAGTACTGTATTGTACACTTAAAAATTTGAGATAAAAATTTATCTCATGTTAAATGTTTTTACCACAATTTAAAAAAAGAAAATAAATCTTAATTGAAAACTCAATGAAAGCATCAGAAGAAGTCCCAGGGAAGGCCGTCACCAGGCACCTATGCTCTGCACTCACATTTCCTTCTTTCAGACAAATGGAGTGATCTGACATTCTTCCATCCACCCTTTCAATTCCTGGCTCAGTCAAAGACCAACATCTAAACCCGTGTCATACGTCAGAGACAGTCATGTATGTTAGATTTTCTTCCCTTTCCCCAGCCTTGACCAATCTCTCCAGTGGAAACTTCTGATCTTATTCTACCCTAAAGCAAAGTGCTTTTGTGTAGCCCCAAATTGCTTCATCAAGCATACAGCAGACTCAAAATTATTTCTTTCTTATTTCTATCATTAAAGTGCAATCTTAGTCTGCACAGGGACAAAAGAAATCTTTCTGTCTCCAGGATAATTTATATAATTGTGTTCCCATAGCCATTTGTCTTTTTTTTTTTTCCTCCATAATCCCCTTGCCAACTTCTGTTTTAAGGGAAGTAGGGGTATCACAGACCATTAGGCGTTGGAAAGAGTCCTGGAGACTTCTCATCTAAGAGTCTAAAATTCAGGAAGGATAAAGATTTACCCTCAACATAGTCACACAATTATTAGGAACAGAACTGCTTTGAGATGCCAAGGTCCTAGAAAGCCCATTCTCCATCCAGACAGATCCAGATTGTTTCGGTTGACTATGTCACAAACTGGTCCTTCCCTGCTGATGCAGCTTTTTGTAGCATTCCCTGATCACTCTTGATGAACACTATGGGCACAGAGCTTCTAGGTTCCTATTATGTCCCATACATTCAGCTTTCTCTCATCTTCTCTTGTATCTAAACTGATAAACCCAGAAATCCCATCATGTCTTCTCTTCTAGGAACTACACAGGTTATTCTCCTGAGAAGCACCCAGAGCAACTCCTCGTATGGAATCCATCTTTTTCCTACTTTTGTCCTGTTCTTCTGCCCTCTTCAAATCTGCTCCCGCCCTTCCCTGTCCTTTGGTTTTTGCGTTTCTCAAAACTCTGCCACAGTATTTCAGCATTCCCCACATCGCCATTAACTTTGCTTTTAAGAAAACAAAGAGGACAAATATGAGGAAGTATTAAATTCCAGAACCTTACAAAATTCTCCCAAGTCCTGTTTCCAATTAAGTTGAATCCAGTTAGATTCTAGCTTTTCTTTTGTATCCTGAGACTGGAATGTCTCAAAAGCCATTCTGATTTTTCCCATTTTCTGCATTTTATATATATATACACACTTCTCCCAGAAGCTTCCTATCTCCATACATAGGACCAAAGAAGAAATTGGAGCAGAAAACAGGGAGCTCCTGGTAACATACATTTCAATAATCTCAGTGGGTACAGATGCTGTACCTTTAGATATTTTTAATTCTCTTCACTAAAGGAAATAAATAATTTTATCTCCATACAGATTTTGAAAATAAAATATTCTCATTTTTAAATGGGGAAACAGAACATATTATACTCCCTCTTGGAAGATCAAAGAACACATAAGCATAGTCTAGGCTCCAAGTGGTTTTGCCACAAACAAATGTAAGTTTATTTAAACCATTATTTACTAAGTCTGTTTGACTGATGCTGGAATCTCTGGAATCTAGAATGTTAGTGCATATTAACATCCTAAACCATCCATGCCTGGAAACATTTGTCTAATACAAAGGCAGCACTGACTCGTTGTAAATATTTCCTGCCTTACAATCCCATATCCCTTACCCACTCCTTCAGAAAATAATTTCTCTACCTGAAATGTTTAGTCTCATTCGATCCACATGTTTTACATACCAGACATTATATATATCAGGTATTGTTTCCACTAAACAAAGAAATTTGGATTAAACAATGTGTTGGCTACAGAGTTTTTGACTGCAAATAAGAAAAATCTCAACTCACAGTGGCCTAAGCAATTAAGGAATTTTTATTACCCCACAAAGCAAGAAATCCTGAGGCAGAGTGATTCTAGTCATGATTAATTCTTCAGCCCTATGACATCATCAACAATCTGGAATCTTTCCATCTTGCTGTTATTCCATCTTCAGCATTGCCACTTTGTCAAAGACCAGCTGATCTGAGGGTCATACATATGCTGTGAAGATATGACATCATATAATAAAAGAAGAAAAAGTCCTCCTGTCATGAAAAAATCAGACCTTCCATAATCGGATATTACTACAACTTTGTAATTGAAGGAGAAAAGTTCAAATCTCAGGAAAATAATTGATTCTTAATATCTTACTGAGCCAATTGAGGGCCAATTCCTTTCACATTTTTCTAATCATGTTATTCAAACATTATTTTTTAAAATCTTCTTAATTATCACTACAAGGTCTGTCCTTACCCCTCCTGCCATGAGTTTCTACTTTCTCCTATCTGAGTGCCACAAAGCTCTTCACTGGCATTGACCATAAGACAATTCACAGAGGAGGTCTTAGCTTGTACCAGTGTACAAAAGAAAGTCTGTAATTTTGATGTCTTAAAAGAAGTGTACTTGATGAATGCCCAGCTACTGGCTGGTTTAACATTTCCCTTCATCCTTCCCACAATGAACTCTTAATAAACAATAAGGTCTAATTTAAAATTCTTAGTCTGTGGTCTAATTTCTGAGTAAATGATGGAGCACAAACAGAACTGGGGTTGCCTCAGCAAGAAAGAAATGAGGAATGGCTGTTTGGTCAGCATCCAATAATACTTGCTCTAAGTATCCTATCATCTGAGTATTAAGCACATAGTTAATTGGTTCCTTGGTCAAACCCGCCCATCTATACTTCTGTATACCACCTTGAGCTCAACTGACTACTTGGTAATGAAAGAATAGTGTTACCTTTCTAGGGCCCCAGCAACAAGGAACTCCAAGAACAACTGCTGGCCCATTAGAATTAGAATACCATTAAACATTACTAGTACATATTTATATTGTCATTCATTCCCTTGGGGGTTAAATAACATTAGCTTTAATTGTGCAAATATCAAATGCTGTGAAGTTATAAATAAGAGTTACTTCATGAAAGAATATCCAATCTAAATATTTGTAGTTTAAAATATATATTTAAAAAAGAAAAATGAACTATTGGGACCTCATCAAGATAAAAAGCTTCTGCACAGAGAAGGAAACAATCCACAAAACTAAAAAGAAACCAACAGAATAAGAGAAGATATTTGCAAATGACATATCAGATAAAGGTTAGTATCCAAAATCTATAAAGAACTTACCAAACTCAACACTCAGAAAACAAACAAAATAGTGAAGAAATGGGCAAAAGATATGAACAGACACTTTTCCAAAGAAGACATCTAGATGGCTAACAGACACATGAAAAGATGCTCAACACTGCTCATCATCAGGAAAATACGAATCAAAAACACAATGAGATACCACCTCATATCTGTCAGAATGGCTAAAATTGACAACTCAAGAAACAACAGATGTTGGCAAGGATGCAGAGAAAGGGGAATGCTTTTGCACTGCTGGTGGAAAGGCAAACTGGTGTAGCCACTCTGGAAAAGAATATGGAGCTTCCTCAAAAAATTAGAAATGGAGCTACCCTATGACCCAACAATTGCACTTTTAGGTATTTATCCAAAGGGCACAAAAATGTTGATTTGAAGGGGCACATGCACCCAATGTTTATAGCAGCGCTGTCAACAATAGCCAAATTATGGAAAAAGCCCAAATTTCCATATATTGATGAATGGATAAAGAAGACATGGTGTGTACACACACACTGGAATATTATGTGGCAATCAAAAAGAATGAAATCTTGCCATTTTGCAACAACGTGGATGGAACTAGAATGTATTATGCTAAGCAACATAAGTCACTCAGAGAAAGATAAATATCGTATGATTTCATTCATATGTGGAATTTAAGAAAAAAAAAGATGAACATAGGGGAAGGGAAGGAAAAATAAGATAAAAACATAGAGGGAGGCAAACCATAACAGACTTTTAAATACAGAGAACAAACTGGGGGTTTTTGGAGGGGTGTTAGGTGGGGATGGGCTAAAATGGGCATTAAGGAGGGTACTTATTAGGATGAGTACTGGCTGTTATGTGTAAGTGTGAATCACTAAATTCTACTCCTGACCATTATTACACTATATGTTAACTAACTTGGATTTAAATAAAATTTAAAAAGAAAAGAAAAGAAAAAATGTGACCCAGAGACAGGCCATTTATTACCTGGTCCAATTCAAATGCCTTGAAATTTATTGGCACAATTCACAAACCTAAAAGATTTTGAGTCTTAAAAACATGAAAGCCCCAGATGGTTTTATTGGCTCAGACATCTTTCTATATTATATTTTGTCAAAGCAGTCACTGAGAGCATAGATAACACTGATTTAAGTCAGTCCCCTCCAAACGTGTCCGAAAATGATGGAATCAAAGAGAAGAATAAGGCATCAATAAGTTGATATTTCAGTTTGAAATGCAAGATGATCTGCATAGTTCAATAAAATTTCAGGGCCAGAAATAACTTCCATGGCAATAGATTGCAGAAATTGGCTTAACATGATCCAAAAAATTATTGGGTGAAAGATGGTTTAGGGATGATTCAGATGTTCACTAGCTTCCAAATACTTGCACTTAAACAAATGGAAAATCTATATGTGCCATTTCTCCAAGTCCACCTGGCTGTCTAAAGCTGACAGCCTAAAAACCAAAAGGGAGTTTTCCAGTGATAGAAGGAAATTAGAATTTTTGTGGGTTTTACACTTTTTTTTCAGAGACATCTGCTTATAGTCATCCTTATAGACTCACTATTTTTATAGGTTTAGAACAACTACTTTAAATTTGGGGGCCAAAATATATTTTCTTCCTTCCAATCTATATTTTGTAGAGAGCTGGGCAAAGTGCTAAGTTAATATGAAACAAATTGCTCACTAAGATAGGTAATCATGGTCAAAACTGAAACATAGGATTCATTCGCTTTCTTCAGAGTCCCCAGAAAATCCATTGTTTTTCTCTTCTGTGTCTTCTTTCCATTTTGGTTAGCCAGTTTGCCCTCTTAGCAAAACCTCTTCTTGACGAAAGAAGTACAGAGACACACACATGTATAATATGCATATAGTGTGTATATACAATTACGTAAGTCACTTATATCTTAGCCTTAATGGATGTTTGCATTTAAAAGCCTTTAAATAATCGTAAATTAAATGGCTTTGCATTTAATATACAAATATCTCTGGACCTCACCAGCTTTGGGATGTAGGGCAAATTAATCATTAATTTGAGGACATGTCTTGTCCTCATCTGCTAACCAGGATTTGTGATCTCCTGCAGATTCTTCTCCATCTGCCCTATCATCTCTAGCAGATTTTCCTATGTGTTCGTGAACTGGGCCATCGGCCACAGTAACACTGGACCATGTGGTGTTTTCTGCATTCCTCCTGCCCTCGTCTAATTCTTCTCAGTCAATATCTCTTCCTCCTGAGACTCTGGCATGCCTGATCTCTGCCATTGCTTGTGTAGCCTGCCAGGAGAATGCAAGTGCTATGCTGAGACTACGCTGCCAACGGACCCCAAATTTTCCATCCTTGCAGTGCTTAGAGTATGTTGGCATTTGGTAAAAAGGATATGGTTCTCTGTATTATTGACACCCGCTATTTCATCCAGAAACCCCAAACATGATACCTACATTGGCCTTATTTTTCTTCTTTCTGTGCACCTTTTTATTTCCCCTAATTTCTTTAGTTAAAAGAAATAAACAAGGTCCCTATTTAACTTGATTCTGACAGTTAGGTCCTAGAGAGAGTGCCTTCTGTCCTTGGGACATTTATCATCTTGTAGGAAGACAGGTGTAACACATATAAAAATAATTGTAATAAAAGGACTGATGTGTGATTTTAAAATAGACATGCAATTTGTGGTACAGAAGAGGAAACAATTATTTTTGGCAAACTCGGTTGAAGATTTGAAAGCCAGAAATGTACTAAACAAAGAAAAGTGAACCAGCAGCCCATTGAGAGTGGACTAGAATGGACAACAGAATAAAGAAACAGAGGTGGGATGTGCAGTGTATAAAGGGCACATGAGTCCTCTTATATGGGATCTTGGTCACTGAAGGAAATATGACTAGAGAACCTGAGCTTTCCTCTGTGACAGTTATATTCATTACATTTTGTGCCATGCCTCCAGCTCAATGGAACTTATACTTGATGGTTAGTATCCAAAATCTTTAAAAGGGAAAAACAGGTTTTCATGTGTGCTTATTTATATTGAAAAGACTGTAATCACCAGAAGCTTCCCAGAATAGGTTCCTGGGTGATCTCTCTCTCTCTCTCTCTCTTTCTCTCTCTCTCTCTCTCTCTCTCTCTCTCTCTCTCTCTCTGTCTTATTTAATGTTTTTATTTATTTTTGTGAGAGAGAGAGAGAGAGAGAGAGAGAGAGAGAGAGAGACAGAGCATGAGTTGGGGAGGGGAAGAGAGAGAGGGAGACATAGAATCTGAGGCAAGCTCCAGGCTCTGAGCTGTCAGCACAGAGCCTGATGTGGGGCTTGAACCCACAAATTGTGAGATCTTGACCTGAGCTGAAGTCAGGGGCTTAACCAACTGAGCCACCTAGATGCCCCATATTCCTGATGATTTCTGAGATACTTGATGTAGATTGTGTCTTCATTTACTCTTGATAGAAAGGTATCACTTTGGGGGCACCTGGGTGGCTCAGTCGATTGAGTGCCTGACTCTTGATTTCAGCTCAGGTCATGATCTGGCATGAGATCAACCTGGGATCAAGCCTCGCGTCGGGCTTCATGCTGAGTGTAGAGCCTGCTTGGGATTCTTACTCTCTATCCCTCTGCCCCTCTCCCCCTTTGTCTCTCTCCCAAAAAAGAAAAAGAAGAAAAAGAAGAAGAAAAATAAAAAGTATCGCTTTGGAAATGAGAGTAGGATATAAGTAATGCATAGGACAGTGCTTTGCAAATGGTGGGTGCTCGGTAAATATTCAGAGAAGAAAGGAATTGACATTAAAAAAGATTTTGCTTAACTTGACCATGGCTTGCAACGCTGGTTTTCAAGCTGTGCTCTGGATCTGGATCTGGAGCCATAGAAGTGTCACCTAGAGAAGGCCTCCTTCCCCATACCTTCCCCATACCTTCCCCATATCTCCCCCACACACGTACCCCCTCCAACTAGAAGAAATGCACTTCTATATATTTTGTATGTAAGGGCCCGAATGAGATTTCCTTTAAAGAAACTAAGGTTTCCATGACTTAAAACTTTTGAAAATTATATTCTTACAATAATTAAATTTGATCCCCTAAAAAGGGACAAAGAACATTTTAAAATTTCTAAGAAAATTGTGGTTCCAGGAAATTCACTAACTTGATTAAGACAGCATTAAAGTAATATTTTCAGGACAGAGAGAAAAAAGAAATATTATGGTGAGCAACAAGAATGATATATAAATAAAGATGATTACTTGGAGATTTATAGTAACAGAAAATAAGAAATGCTCATTGTCTCTAATTTTTAGAAGCTACTCACTGAATAAATATTTTAAATAGTCAAAATTAAATTTTAGATACTAACAAGTAAATATGATCTTATGTAACATTCATTCTTTATAGTAGGCATTCATGGATAAGAATGCAGAATAAGAGAAAATCATTTTTAGACACAAACATATCTACTAATGGGGGAGTAATTAATAGTACTATACACCAGGGGCTCCTGGGTAGCTCAGTCGGTTAAGCATTCGATTCTTGGTTTTGGCTCAGGTCATGATCTTGCGGCTTTGTGAGTTCAAGCCCCTCATCGAACTCTGCTCTGGCAGTGCGGAGCCTGCTTGGGATTCCCTCTCTCTCCCCTCTCTCTGCCCATCCCCCAGTCATACCATCTCTGTCTCTCCCAAACAAAACAAAACAAAACAAAAACTTTAAAAATGGTACTATACATCAAATTCTATTCTCAAGAAAAATGTCTGAACTTGATAATGGAAATTCATGAACAGAGTATCTTGTGAAAGTGTACTACAGGCAGTTGGCCAGATAGAAGCCTTGATCAATGTCCTTTGTGGGGTGGTTAGACAAAGATAATAATACATTTGAATGAGGAGGAGGAAGAAGCCTGGAAAGAGGATAAATTCTACAATGGGAAATGTCCAATGAAGGTAAGAACCAGATGGAAATAATAACCATATTAAGATTAGTTTGGCCTATGGGAAAGAATTTGGAACAAGACATATAACCACAATATAAGCCGGGATCATAAATAAAAATGAATATAGATTGGAAGAAGAACTATCTTGGTGAAGGCTAAACCAACTGGGGAATTGGCTAAGTGCCATTGATTGCGGGAGTTTAAAGGATACATTTTGAACAAAGTTGCCATAATTTTTAAACCAATAATCATGATAATTTATAATAATGATAAGACAGTTAATGGAAGTATTTGCAAACTAACCTGTTATTAATAATAAAATATGATTATGTTTTATCAATTAAAGATTTTTACTTAAAACATGCACGCTGCTGCTCATCTTCCAAGTACTATGATAACATACATAATAATTATGCTATCCTTGTGTCCTGAGAAGGTGAGTCATGCTCATCTCTCTCTATGAAAAGTAACAAATAAGGGCAAGTCAATGTCACTTCTGCATGATACTTGTCCTTGAGAGTCTTTCAGCAGCACTTAGCAGGTGAGTTGATTAAAAAAGGAACAACAAAATAAATTCTACCAATAACAATCGTAGTGTTGCACATCAGGATGCATTAATGTAAGAGAATTGGTCAACAGCCTAAAATATTTGGCTAATGCCAGGAAAGTGAATCGCTTTGCCAAAAAGTTTTGCCAAGATAGAGGAACAGAATATGGAGTTCTTTATGATACGGAAGAAAGTGTTTTTAAATATGAGCTTGATTAACTTTGGATAGAGCCTTCAACCTCCACCCACTCACTGCTCTTTTTATGTGATAGAAGAAATCCACTCATAAAATCATTTGGCACAGAGCATGGCTTTCTAGATTGGCTCAATTTACAAATATTTTCAGCCACAGGAATAATGTAAACCTTTACATTAAGGCCCTATATTCAGCATTATAAATACTGTTTTGAAACTGCGACATTTCGGCCAAACACACATTCTGGAACAAAAGATTGGAGACAGACAATTCTGAAAACTTCCCTTGGCTGGAGGAAGTGATGCTGTAGGCTAAAATCAAAAGCAACAAAGCCCTGTCAACTTTTAAGCAAACCAAAACCTACAGACACTTGAAAATACCACAGAGATTTTAGAAGGCTACATCCCCTCAAATAACCTAAAAATGAAATGTGGATTCATAATCCTTATTTTGCTGACTAGTAGGCATCTCCTTGACCTGAGAACAAAGGACAAGATATGATATAAATTCTACCTGAAGACCTTGGAAATTCTGCTCCTCATTGAAACAAGCCTACTCTCATCTAGCAAAACTAGTGTTTGGGGTTTTTTTTTTTTTAATGTTTATTTTTGAGGCAGAGAGAGACAGAGTATGAGCGGGGGAGGGGCAGAGAGAGAGGGAGACACAGAATCCAAAGCAGGCTTCAGGTTCTGAGCTGTCAGCACAGAGCCCGATGCGGGGCTCGAGCCCACGAACTGTGAGATCATGATCTGAGCCGAAGTCAGACGCTCAACTGACTGAGCCACCCAGGCACCCCTCATCTAGCAAAACAAGTAATGGGAGTTCTGATTCCATTGTTTTGCTATGCCAGATATTTTTCAGTCAGAGATTCCAGCATTTGTAAGCACAGAAATGAAAACTCAGAAATGGTTATCAAAAGATGCTTTTTACAGTCATACAAGTTCATTCAAGTTCATTACTTATTAAAACCAAAAAAACAAAACAAAACTGTGTTCTCATTGAAATTTAAACATGGTTAGAGTTTACATTTTCATTTTATACACAATTTGTATGGCTATAATTTTTAAAGCAAGTAATATTTTTCACATTAAGTTGAAAATAAACTCTACCCCTCCCTCATTCACGCTCTCTCTCTCTCTCACAAAAATTTTTTAAAAATTAAAAAATTTTAAAAAGGGGGTGCCTGGGTGCATCAGTCAGTTAAGGGTCTGACTTTGGCTCAGGTCATGATCTCATGGTTTGTGGGTTTGAGCTCCGTATCAGGTTCTGCACTGACAGCACAGAGCCTGGAGCCTGCTTCAGATTCTGTCTCCCTG
Source organism: Panthera tigris (assembly GCF_018350195.1). Lineage (NCBI taxonomy): Eukaryota > Metazoa > Chordata > Mammalia > Carnivora > Felidae > Panthera > Panthera tigris. The sequence goes on from NC_056667.1 coordinate 140,119,148, forward strand.
TCTCTCTGTCCTTCTCCTTCTCATGCTCTGTCTCTCTCTCTCTCTCTCTCTCTCTCTCAAAATAAATAAAAAACATTTAAAAAAAATTTTAAGGTTGAGAATTAGAGCCTTTTTTTTAGAAAATTTATTTTACATTCTGTCTCCATGAAGGAAATGAATATCCAATGCAGTAAAAGACAGTATGTGTGTGTGTGTCTTTTTCCAGAAAATAAACAAATAGCTTTCATAAGATTCTCAGAGATTTATGACCCAAAAAAGGTCAAAACTACTAATAGTTAGTTCACACTCATGTGCTTGATTCTATTCAACTTTGTAATAAATATTAGGTTGCACCATATACAACTGCCAATGTATAGCATTTTTGATCTACAAAAACAGCAATATATACAAGACTCAGCCTAATATCTTAGACCAATTGGTAGGAAGCATGAAAAACTAGGAAGAATAATATGTTGGACCCAGAAACAAGTTTGAAAGCTATCCGGGCATTCTGAGGTATGGGACAGAAATTTATTGTAATGAAAGAGAACAAAGATACATGTAAAACCTTATATTGACCAGGATAAATGACATTTTTTACGTATAGAATGCCAGAGATATTTCACCAGGCAGGTGAAACTCCCAACAATCTAAATGACAACAAGCTCAACATTAGATACTGACACGGAGGTGCTGCTAATGAATGCTAAAATAATCTTAGCATTAGCAGAACCACAGATGTTCACGGAGTACTCTTAGGAATTTTAATTGTGTATTTGTTTATTTTAATTAATTAATTAATTAATTTTGAGAAAGAGGGCATGAGCAGGGGAGGGACAGAGAGAGAAAGGAGAGAGAGAATCCCAAGCAGGCTTCACACTCTTAGCACTATTAGCACAGAGCCCAACGTGGGGCTCAGTCCCACGAACTGTGAGATAATGACCTGAGCCAAAATCAGGAGCCACTCAATGAACTGAGCCACCCACTTGCCCCTGTCTTAGGTATTTTTAGATTTACTTTCCCACTAAACCCTCACAATAGCACTTTGAAGTAATAACTGTTCCATTTCACTGGTGATGAAACTGAGCACCAGAAAACTACATAACTGGTTCACAGATAGTGTCAGGGATGGAAAACATGATAAAAATAACTATTATTAATAATAATCATTGATAAGTCCACCTAGGTGGCTCAGTCGGTTGAGCATCCAACTTGGGCTCAGGTCATGATCTCACAGTTTGTGGGTTTGGGCCCTGGATCGGGCTCTGTGCGGACAACTCAGAGCCTGGAGGCTGCTTCGGATTCCGTGTCTCCCTCTCTCTCTCTCTGTGTCCCACCCCTGCTTGCACTCTGTCTCTCTCTCCATCAAAAAAAAAAAAAAACAAAAAAACAAAACATTAAAAGTTAAAAATCGTCACATCATCATCATCGATAAAATTTACTGAGCTCTTTCTGCAAACTAGGAACTATGATAAAGCGTATTACTCTATTTCATTTAATGATATTAATATTGATAATAACCCTATTAGGTAAGTATTACTATCTCCATTTGTACAAATGAAAAAATTGAAGTTCAGAGATTGTATCTAGCTTGATAAAGGTCTTCAAACTCTAGCACTAGACACAAAAACACCAGCATAGGGAGAGTATTTAATCAGCTGTCTTTATTGAAAAAGGTCAAATCCCTTATTTTATGTACATCTCCAAATGGTTTTGCTTCTCTGATCAAACTGTGACTAATAGATGTGTAAGCCATGTTTAGGGTTATATAAAACTCTGGAAGAGTATATGCCAAAATGTTAAATGGCATATACTTAACATTTGCGTCTGAGAAACGGAGTTTGCAGTGATTGTTGACATTTTTTTGCCAATATTTATGCCCTAAATTTTTTTACAGTGAGCAATGTATGTTTACTTGAGGCCTAATAATTTTTTAAATAAAGTAAAATAAAAATCCTCCTCATTAGTGAGTCCATTTATTTAAAGAAATTAGTATAACTGAAACCATGAATTTGAGTTCTAAAGTGGTACCAAAAATGCATGCAAGTTCTCCAATATTCAGACACGCCAGTAAAGTATGTGGGAAAAGGTTTTAAGAGCTAAATTCTGCATTTAAAAAGCAAATTAGTGGAGCAGAATAGTACTCTGCCTCCTAAATGCATCAGCTCAGTTGTACTATTTCTTCTGCAAATGCACAAGGGAAGATTCTCCCTGCCACCATGATGCGTCAGTAAGCGGGAGGCCTGGCTCAAGAGTGTGGACACTGCTCTGCAGAGCACCGTCACACCTGTGGAGGCTGAGGGTAGCTATCTGCAGTGCCTGGAAGCAAGAAGGTGAAAGGCAAGTTGTAGTGGTACTTTGAAGGAGATGAGCCCAAGGTTTGTGCTGGGAAGCAAACAGTAAAGGAGGAAGTAGAAATGAAAGAGTCTGATAAGAAGTTCAGAAAGAAGCAGGGAATTAGATGCAGGCAAGAAATGGGCAACTGAGCCCGTGGGGGTGAACCAGGAGAAATGGGGAGAGGAAAGTGTGAGGAGCGGAGTGACCCCCCACTAATCACACATCCTCTCCTGATGCAACGAACACTACCTCCCTTTTGGGCTCGTCTCTATTTCATCTCTCACTTTTCTGGCCGCATTAGTTCCCTTCTCTCTGCCATTGTCTCTCTTGCTGTGTTGCATCAAATCAAAATCCCTTTTGTCCTGTGAAACCTAAATAAGACATAAATAGGGAAAGAAAGAAGCTTTGGAAAGGAAGAAGGGGGAGGGAAGAGGTAAAGAGGTTGCGGAATTATAGCACATACCTCTAGTGAATTAAGAATTTGAAACTACAAATAAATCTTACGCTTGCATAACACACAGAAACTCAGGTAGGGCTTAGGGAACTCCCGAACACTAGTTTAATCCATTGCTCCTTGTTTGCCTTGCACCACATAGTGAAAGACTTAGAGTCGTTATTCCAGCTGAGAGTTGAACATGTTCACAAGCATGTGTTTAACAAAAGCAGATGTGTCATTAGGATTGAATCTCTTCACAAAATCATAATCTTAGAACGTGCAAATATATATATGTATACATGTGTAGATATATTTGGAGGTCTTAAATATAAGATTATTGGGGTGCCTGGGTGGCTCAGTCAGCTGAGCATCTGACTCCTGGTTTTGGCTCAGGTCATGATCTTACAGTTGGTCATGGTATCGGGCCCACACTGGGCATAGAGTCTGTGTGGGATCCTCTCTGCCTTCTCCCTCTGTCCCTCTCCCCGCTTGCGTGCACTCTCTCTCTCTAAAAATAATAACAACAAATAAAAATAAGATTATTTTTTAGGGCAGAGGTCATACAATTACAGCCCAAGGGTCAAATCCAGTACTCCCTGTTTTTGTATAGCCAGTGAGCTAAAAATAGTTTTTATGTATTTAAATGATTGAAAGAAAATTTTAAAAATAATATTTGTGGTACATGAAATCTAAGTCTCAGAGTCCAAAAATAAGGTTTTATTGAGAAAGAGTGACACCACTCATTTATGTATTATCCATGGCTGCTTTCACTCTGCAATGGCGGAGTTGTGCCGTGTAGCAAGAGAGACTGTATGGCCCACTGAATGCAACATATTCACCATCTGGCCCATTCCAGGAAGTTTGCCAAACCCTGACTTAGAGAATTGCTTATTAAAAGAGAAAAGTGCTTTTTCCTACAATGATCCTCATGGTCTGAAAGATATAGGGTATTTCCAAAGAGTCAGGATGTCACTCTTCCAGTGCCCCGCCTTAGATTCCTTACTGTCTTTTCCCCATTATAGTGCTGTTCCAGAACCTAAGTAGTCTATGGATGCATTAGTCTGACTTTTTATTTCTTAAAGATTTTCTTTGACCTATAAACAACAGCACCCAGACCATCATCCGGCTGTTATTTCGTCTCTATTTGGTTACAAAAAAAAGTGGCAAATGAGTGAGTGAATAATAAACCACTTTAAATGCCAAAGATATTTCATTTTTGCTTCTCATGTTTACACTTAACATTTCTAGAGACTGACACATCACCAAACCAAAGGAAAAACCATCTTCTTCAGATAAACACCCAAGGCAGGAATACAATTAAGACTTAATTATTCAGCTTATGTTTTAAATTTTCTTGAATGACTAAAGCCCTTTCTGGATATTAAGGAAAACATTATGCTAAGTGAAAATACATGAGAGCTTTCACAAATGCCTTGAGATCTTCATGCTTACCTTTGGAATAATTCTTTTTTATTATTATTTTTTAAAATGTTTACTTATTTTTGAGAGAGAGAGAAACAGAGCGTGAGTAGGGGAGGGGCAGAGAGAGAGGGAGACACAGAATCTGAAGCAGGCTCCAGGCTCCGAGCTGTCAGCAGAGAGTCTGACCCGGGGCCCTGAACCCACAAACTGTGAGATCATGACCTGAGCCAAAGTCAGATGCTCAACTGACTGAGCCATTCAGGCACCCCTGGAATAATTCTTTTTTTTTTTTTTATGTTTATTTATTTTTGAGAGAGACAGAGACAGAGTGTAAGTGGGGGAGGGGCAGAGAGAGGGAGACACAGGATCTGAAGCAGGCTCCAGGCTTTGAACTGTCAGCACAGAGCCTGACGTGGGGCTGGAACTCATGAACTGCGAGATCATGACCTGAGCCAAAGTCGGACCCTTAACCAATTGAGCCACCAGGAGCCCCACCTTGGAAATTATTCTGATGCTCATAGCAGGAGGCATTGCCAGGTAAAGCAGCTACAATTTCAACCCAGAAAGTTTTTGTAGAATTTCCAAAACAGAAGATAAATAACTTGGAAAAAATGTTGCTTAGCCATGTGATTTTCATATAGTTTACAAGCATAGGAAGGTTTCAGAAATCACAGAAATAATGTACACTTAAAATTATAGTCTTTTCCAAAAGCCTAACTGAACACTTCACTAAAATTTACTTTATGAATTATACAGGAAATCTCATTAACTCAGCATATAAGTTCAACTAGAAAAATATATAAGTAATATTTCTTTTTTTTTGAAATGGTAAAGATTCAACACAACTATAGCATCAAATACCTTCTCAGCAGCCTTTGTAAAGCTTTATTTTCTATATTCACATTTATTGGGTTTTATGTAGATGAAACTATTGTTTCTATAAACAATGGAAATTGAAGCATGATGTTGATACTGGAAAATGAAAGCCAAAGATATTTTTTCTCTCAGTGCATTTGTTTGTTTTCTAAACAGATTACTCCACCGAACCCATCCCTTAGAACATTTAGGTAAGTAAAATAGCAATTATTAAACAATATCAAAATAATCAGAATTATAAAAACCATGAGTGAAGCTAAAGTGAAAGGTTCAGATGCTGTGTCTCACCCATATAGCTTCAAAATACAATACTGCTGCAAGCTGAGTCACCCCATTAACCACTAACCTTCCAATTAGAGCTTTGGGGGTAACCTTTTGTGTAATTGGTACAATATTTTAAAGTAAGCAGTAATTATATAATTTATAGAAGTCTCCACTCATTATGACAAAGCTACTCAGAGGAGACAGGGAATACATGTAACATAATATAATAGGCTGATTGTATAAATGGATTGGCCATATCACTGCTGTTACCATTTGCAGAACAGTAAGTAATGCTTCAGTTCAGTCTAAAGCTCATCATTTACTGAGTGCTTACATCTTCACTGCTAGTTCAGGTCTGTCTAAGACAACCAGTTGATGATGTCAGATGCAATAGAAAAGTAACATCCGTAGACCCTTACTCAGAATCAGTGTGAAACAAGTTTGTGTTTCAATCCATCAAAAAGAAGATTGCTTTCAAAATGGGGTTGGTGCCATGAATTAAGAGCAAATGGAAGTGGAGAGAAAGGATGTTGCTGTAATTTGAGAGGCCCACTGATGGCCTCCCTGCTCAATTGTTGACTCTGTACACAGGGGGATTGGTGGAAATGATGTCCTATTTTATGTAGAAAGTCACATCTAGCTTCCTTGTTACCATTAGTACAACTACTCTCTTGCAAACCTAAGAACTGTGATGCATGGATTGCATAGATATTTCCCAATTTAGCACATGCTGTAACTCCTGCATTCAAAATGTGTATATAAGTTTCATCTCAAACTGATGTTATTTATGATTGTTCAAACAACCAGGAAGATGCCCACAATGATATAATACAATTCTTAAAACCTAAATTGGGGAACAATTATTCCTTATCCTTTTGCAAGCCACTGTTTAAGCCTACCTGCTTTATAACTTAAGTGCATCAAATATTAGTATAATGTACATAATTACAAGGTATTTTTTGAAAGAGAGCAGGGGAGAGGGGCGGGGGGGGGGAGAGAGAGAGAAAGAGAGGGAGAGTCAGAATCTTAAGCAGGCTCCATGCTTAGTGCAGAGCTTGAGGAGGAGCTCAGTCCCACAATGCTGGGATCATGACCTGAGCCAAAATCAAGAGTCAGACACTCAACTGCCTGAGTCACCCAGGCGCTTCACAAGGCATTTTTTTAACTGGATTTATGATTTAGATATGGTAAGGCTAAGAGATCAACTAAGGATTTCCATTTGTCGATCACAGTTCCCAAGTGGAAGGGGCACAGAACACCACAGGGGACCACATGGGAAAGGAGGAGAAGCCAGAGTTAGTCAGGAGGCAAGAGCGTTTTTGGTGGCTTCCACAGGAAGGTTGTGAATGAAGCAGGGTAAACGGGCTTGCAATTGGCTAGTTTGAATAATTTTAGTGGGCTCTGAAGCATGGTGGCTATCCCTAATTGTGTGGTATCTGGCCCTGCAATGCTTAGGGCAGGTGGATGAGAGCCTGATAAAGGATGGCTGGGATGCTGGCTCTGGATTGGTTGATTTGCATTTGAAAAGCACTCACACTGACTTATGTATATCTATGTCTAAGAATATCTTTATTAGGAATTAGCTAACCCTGGGACAGGTAGTCCCTCCGGGATCAGCAAAGCTCTGATGTCAAAGCATTACAATACAGAAAATAAAAGATGTGGTTAAGGCAACTATTCACCCATCTTTACTAAAAGCATGAAATGCATTTGTTTGCTGTGAAAAAATGGTTTTGATTACTATTATTACTGATATGATTGAGACAATTCAGTACAAACTTTTTCATATTACTTTTCTTCTCTGCCAACTCTTTTGTATCTTCCTTCAATCTTATCTCATGTCTCCTGACTCAGAGGAAGAATCAACTCTACTCTAATTGTGAATATTGGTCTTTATCTTACTGCTTTAATGCCAATTCTAAAGCAACTTTCATGAATAATTCTCTCTTTTCATGTATATATTTTTTAAATGTTGATTTATTTTTAGACAGAGCACACGTGCATAAGTGGGGGAGGGGCAGAGAGAGACGGGGAGAGAGAGAGAATCCCAAACAGGCTCTGGTGTCAGTGCAGAGCCTGGTGCGGAGCTCTATCCCATGACCATGTGATCATGACCTGACCCGAAATCAAGAGTCAGACACTTAACTGACTGAGCCACCCAGGCTCCCCTCTCTTTGTGTGTATTTTGGATGTTCTTGTTTTTTCATCTCTATAGTCCCATCCCCTTATGTTTAGATCTTTATCTAAAATCTTTCCTTCTGTAGGGCTGGCCCATCAAGCAGTCACCCTAACAACCCTCCTTTCCTTCACTGTCAAAATATTGAAAATTAGTCTACACCTATGGCCCCCGAGGCCTTGGTTTCACTCCTTAACCCCTTATAGTCTGGTTTTAGTTCCACGCAGATACCTCTTTTATTATGATCAAATCCAGTAAGGTTTCCTATCCCCTCAGAGGCCCTTATTTGTCTGCAGGATTTGAGGTTATTGACATCTTGCTTAAATTGTCCATTCCTCATTAATATCATGGCATCAAATGATCTAGATTCCAGTCTCTTTCCACGGCTTTTCCAAAGCACTCTAATTTCCTTACAGAGAGAATCTCCTTCTCAAGTCCAGAGTCACACTGCCAGCCCCTCGTAGGCATTTGTCCCTGGATTTCCCTTCACGACCTTGAACTTAATCAGTCTCATTCTGGTGTCAGCATTCTCATCTCAATTTGCTCCTTCTTTGGTCTTACTTCCTATCAAAGTTATCACCTTCTCCCGGCTCAGAATGTTAGAATCACCTTTGCATCCTTCAGTTCTTTTGTTTGCCATGTTATACCATTTGGCAAATCTTGCCTGCTCTGTCTCAATGAGCATCTTCACATATGCCTCTTCCTTTCCATGCTCACAGTTGTCATCCCCATACGAGCTGTTATTTACTGGCATAAGCTCTTAATTTGCCTTTATGCTTCAGTTTCTCATTTTTTTAGTAATGGTCTATAAGGAATGTTTTAAGTTCCTGGCACACTCATAGCCTCACCATTTTGCAATTTGCCATTTTCAGTGCCTGCAGGGGTACTTTTCTTCTGTAACCTTTACCCTAGCAAATAGTCTTTATAAACAAAAAATCAACCCTAACTCTCAGACGAATGATATTGGGAAGATTATCAATGAAAATGATAAAGCTGACAGTTGTAATGTTCTCCTATGCCCTTCGGTCATTGTATAATTCATGTAACCTTCACTTCCTGCCTCTTTCCATGCCTCCTTGTGATAGCAACTGATGTAACAGTGGCAGCATCCAATCTCTGGATTTCCATTCTGACTTCAGTTCAAAAGAGGGCAGGCTTGGCCTCCGTCCATGCTTGTTAGGATTACAGTAATGCACATTATTCCATTCTTACACTGACCAATGAATATGTAGACAGAAATCATTTTGAGTCAACTTCAAAGGAACTGGAACCATGAAGTGAAGAACTGACTTGGAGTCTCTGTAGTTTGGGTTTTCACCAACAGAGGTCCTATCAATGAGGCCCTTTTTTGGCTGCAATTTAGATGTCAGAGCAGCAATGATAATGCAACAGTGATGGAAAGGAGGGTATGCTCAGAGCGTCCTGCACAGTCGGCTGAGGACACAGCTTGCTCCTTATCTCCCCTTGACATAATTGGTATCCTGTTGTAACAAGGGCTCCTTAGTTATAAAAAATAAATCACTACTTAAGTGACAGGTGGTTGGGATTACTAGTTTTTGTCTTTGGAAAATTTATATAGAAGGTAAGTCAACCCACATGGCATGAAGATAAGGAATGGGGAATATTCTGACATGGCCCTCACCTTTTGGAAACTTAGAATGTAGTGATGGTTAATTTTATGTATCAACTTGACTGGCCACAGGGTGCCCGTGTCCAACATTATCTCTGGATGTGTCTGTGAGAATGTTTCTGGATGAGATAAGCATTTGAACTGGACTCAGTCAAGCAGTTTGCCTTCCCCAGTATGGATAGGCATTATCCAATCTGTTGAGGATTGAATGTAACAAAAGGTGGAAAAAGGAGGAAGTCGCCTCTTTTTGCTTCCTATCTCCCTGCTTGAGTTGGGACATCTCATCTCATTTTCTCCAGCACTGAGGATTTAAACCATTGGCTCCCCTGGTTTCTCAGATCTTCAAACTCGGGCTGAATTATATCACCAGTTTTCCTGGGTCTCCAGCTTGCAGATGGCAGATAATGGGACTTCTCAGCTTCCATAATCGTGTGAGCCAATTCATCATAACAAATTTCTTTTATATATATAAAATATATTTACACTGCATGTAATATAAATATATTAAAATGAAATTAAAATATTATACATATTCTACTACTCTATTTCTCTGGAGAAGCCTGTCTGATACAGATACAGTGGGAGAAAGGACTATGTTTTTGAATAGTCTTTTTATGGCTACTAGGAGCCCTATAGATTTTCCTTGTTAACCCATCCTCTACACTGCCTCCTGCTGAGCTTTCAGCTAATGTCCACATTGCTCCTCTGGTAGTCTTTTCCCAAGAGCCCTTCTAACTTAATACAGCCACTTCATTCTGGCATTCAAGGCCCTCCTTGTTGTCAAAATCTTTCTGATACACTAGAGCCTTCTTAGCCCTTATATTAATCTCACAGAAGATATTCTCACTCAGTTGATCCACTCTGGACTTTATTTTATTTTTTTAACGTTTTTTTAATGTTTATTTATTTTTGACAGAGAGAGAGAGAGAGACCGAGTGTGAGCGGGGGAGGGGCAGAGAGAGGAGACACAGAATCTGAAACAGGCTCCAGGCTCTGAGCTGTCAGCACAGAGCCCAATGTGGGCCTTGAACTCACAAACTGTGAGATCATGACCTGAGCCAAAGTTGGACACAACCGACTGAGGCACCCAGGTGCCCCTACTCTAGACTTTATATAGACCATTATATGGCCCTTTTCTTACTCTACAGGAGAAGGAAATAAAAACATGCTGCCTATATGTATGTATGTATTGCATGATGGTGAAAATCACATGCTTTGGACTCAGACTATCTGGTTTCAAACGCCACCACCACCAATACTCATTGTACAGCCTTGGGAAAATTATCTTCAAAATGAGAGTGATACTCATAGCACCTACCTCACAGGATTGGGTGAAGATTAATCAAGCTGATATGTGTAAAGCATTTGAAACATATTGCACATTGACATGTGCCTCAAGAACCTATCACAGTCCTCAATCACATGGGAGAAGTTTGCTTTCACTTCTCAGGTTTTCTCTCTCCACTCCCCAGAATCTGGCCTCTGGCATCCTCAGGGTTCTACACAGAAGACATATGGCAAGGTCAGCTTCCAAACAGAAGGGTGAGTCATCAAGGGAAGTTGCAATATGGGGCAGAAAATTGGAGCACTAGACAGATGTAGAGGTCAGTTCGACTCTACATCTGCCGAGTTATTCCAGCTCTCAGAACCTCAGTGGCCTCAAATATAGAATAGGATTGTTGCAAAGATTGGAGAATGAGGCCTGGCCCTTATGGTGTAACTTCTAGGGCCCAGGGAGAGCCCTCTCTGCCTCAAAGTGCTCAATAAAGAGAGACATCCCTTTATCAGAAACTAAGATTCATTCCATGATAACATGATCAAAGGTTCTCTTTATACCCAGGATATATAGAAATTGAATTGTTCAGAAAGCAGAGCACTGTGTGATATACACTTATTCTCTGTCTCTGAACAAAAGGCCCGTTTCTTGCTCTCTACCTGAAAAATCCCTTTACCTCTCATGAAACTACTATTTTATACCTCATTTACTTTCCACATACATAGCCAAATTCTCATGTTAAGACTTTTTTTTAATTAAAAAAAGTTTACACCTACCTATTATCTTAGAGAAGTGTCTAGCAATTCTGTTAATTCTGAGAAATGCAGTATTACTTTTGGCATCTAAATAGCACCTTTGAAACAGAGAATTCGGGGCATATTTTTATGATGCCTCACAAAACCCTAACAGTGTGTTACTGTTTAGATGTCCTCTGGGAGCTTGTCCATAGTCAGTCGCTGCTTTTCTAAGACAAAATTTCAATGGCCTCAATGTGACCTTTCATGTCTATAAGCAATTACAATCCAAAAAGCTCAAAGCAAGCAAATATATGTATACACACACACACACACACACACACACACACACACACAAAGCTTCATAAACTAACACTGTCTGTGAGAAATTAGACAAAACTAGAGTAGTAGGAGCATGCTCTGACTTTTACAACAGTTACTTGAAATTCTGGAGCAGACACAGCATGCTTTCAAACCTCATCACTTTGCAGAATTTAAAAGGCCTGGAGTTAGATCTCAACACCCTCTACGGTACATGCTGAGTTCAGCTCTTTATTAGAGCCATGGGTATTGATTTTGATCTTTCCATATTTTTAATGTCATCTTGATTTGGATACATGGGCTCTTGTGGGCTGAAACTGATTAGGACTGATGCTAAGAAAAATTATTAAGAAGGCAAAATTTATTTATATTGGCCTTCCCCATCTTTTCATCAGCATCTTTTCTCCCATGCCAGCTCTCACCCACCAGGTTTCCTAATGCCTTCATGTTTAGAGCCCCGATTAATGCTGGACCAGCCTCCCTGGAAAATACTTCATGTTCTAGCCTTGTGAGATTTATCTGTTGAATGTAGCCATCTCTCAGCCTTTGCTTAGTGATGATTAACCACTATGATTTATACCACCCATTCTGATGGGCCAGTAAGCACTTGTCTTAATCAGCTCAGGCTATTATAACAAGATACCATAGACTATGTAACTTAAATGACAGGCATTTATTTCTCATGGTTCTGGAGGCTAGGAATTCCAAGGTCAAGTAACCCACAGATCTGGCACGTGGTGAGGGCACTTCCTAGTTTGTAAATGGTCATCTTCTTGCTATATCTTCATATGGCAAAGAGCAGAGAAAAAGAGAGAGGAAGCAATATCTCTCTACTCTTGTAAGGGCTCCACATTCTTGACCTCATTACTCCCAAGGGCCTCCCCTTCAAATACCATCACATTAGGGATTAACATATGAATTTAAGAGCAACACAAAAGTTCAGTAGACTGAACTATCTTAATGAGCTTTCTTTCTCTCTCTTACTAGAACACTCTTCATTTTCTGCTCCTTTGAAAAATTAAACTCACCCACCTCAAATTAATTTCTTTGAAGATTTCTGAATTCCTCCTAGGAATAATTACCCTTTATTCTATGCTCCCATAATACTTTGTGTAGGTAGTCTATGCTATTGCATATAAGACTTTATTATTTTATTTTAAAAATTATTTTGGGGGTTTGCATGTCTTTCTTTTCCCATTAAACTCTGAGATTTTCAAAAACTGAAGTCAGCTTTTTTTGTCTTTATGTTTCCACTACTTAGCATAGAGACTGGCACTTAGTAATTGCTCAATAAGTACTTACTGAATATATATATATATATATATATATATATATATATATATATATGCATGTGTGTATATGTATATATACATACACAACTATAGGCTACAATAATGTGAATTTGAAGTACTCTTAGTTCTCTCAAGATATCCAGTCTTTAAGAAGTTAAAAAGAAAACAATCTGGTGTTGATCCACAATAAAGGATGCTTTGAGCAGATCGTTTTCCTCAGAAACCAATCTGAGGACAACAGTTTGCTCAGAGTCATAGTCTTTTGTACCACACATACTTCATCATAAACCTTGGAAATGACAGAGCTCACAACCACAGATCCCTTTGTTCCAACCTGTTTCTCTGATCAGAGTAATTCTGTATTGTTGCTTTTTTTGTGCCAAAGAAAATTTAGCTATACAATCTTCCAATCTTGGTATCCCAACCTCCCTGTGAGTCAACAATAGATTCTTTTTTAAGATGTTTATTTATTTATTTGTTTGTTTGTTTGTTGCGAGAGAGAGAGAGAGAGAGAGAGAGAGAGAGAGAGAGAAGGAGGCAGAGAGCATCCCAAGCAATCTCCTTGCTGTCAGTGCAGAGCCTGATGACGTGGGGCTTAAACTCATGAACCATAAGATCATGACATGAGCCAAAATCAAGACTAGGCCACTTAACTGACTGAGCCACCAAGGTGCCCAAAAATAGATTCTTAAACAGGGCAAATAGGATATATTTTATCATAAACATAAAATGCTGTGTCTCTTGTCCTTTTGGAAAATGGCAACAATCAGTGATTCTGAAATCCCATCAGCTAGAGGGGAGAATGTTTGGGGGCATAGGCTTTTCTTCAGTCTTCCTCCCAGTCACATCACATCTGCAGCCATCCTGGCCACCACACAGCATGGGCTATGACCAAAGACATTCCATAGACTGAAATTACACTTCAAACGCAAATGAGAAGAAAGCATGTAAAATGAGATATTCTCATCATTCATACAGATGTGATTACCTCCCGGAGTAACAGAAAACAAAAGGATAATGCACCTCAATCCCTCATCATCAAAATCGCCTCGCTCCATGTCTTAACATGATGAGAAGAGCATGATGAAAGATATTTGTAGTGGGACTTTACTGGATACGGTTTCCTATTCCATAGAAAACGGTGTCAAGTAGCTATTTTTGTTATTTTTGTGGCCCCAAATATGTAATCACAAACATAAGATCTAAACTTTTGTGGGAAGCCATACACATGCTAAGTTAGCCATGAAAAACATTGATCTTCTTTGAATCATTTGCTTTGGCAGATGTATTTATGCAGTTCCTAGGTATTTCCAGAAAAAAATATAACATGTTGAATTGTGTAATATTTGGGATTGTGGTTAAGAAAGGCATAATATATGTAAAGCAAAGGAGGAAAAAAATCATCTGACTTTACCAAAATATTCTAGTTTACCTCAAACCTACCTTTTATTTCCACTGCTTCTCTTATTTATCTCCTCTTACAGATGTCTTTCTTTAACTAATTACTTTGTCTGCACGTTGATTCAGTTAGCTTTATTATCTGATTCCATATGTGTATAATCTTCTGCCTGAAATATTTCTGCTTGAGTTTCTTACATCCCATTTACTAAATGCCTTTAATTAATTCCTCCAGCAATACTCTTAATCCTATCCTCTTCTAATTTATCCAAGGCCCTGCCATCGATTATTGTCAGATAAAAGCAATCCTGTTTTTCTCCCCTGTTGTATTCTCTTTGTCCCAAATAGAAGATGGCAGCATGGGTGGTCACATCATCCCACAACTCCAAGGCCGTGTATAGAATTTAGTACAAGTTACCTCACTTCTCTGAACTTCAGTTTTCCCAATCTATTTTGTTCACTACACCCTAGATAAGTAAATAGCAGAGTAAAAAGAGAAAAGAATTGGTAAAAAAAAAAAAAATGTAGTAGCCCTGTGAGGGCACCCCTTACCTGATTTGTGAGAGCTCCATCCTGTATCTAACGCTTCCAGGATCGTCCTACAAGTGGCGCCATGTTCTGGGACCTGTTCCCTCCTGCCTGTCCTGTGGCATGCACTCACATCCTCCCTTCCTTCCTTGTCTAGCCGCCAGAGTGGCATCTGTGTTCTCTGAGGACTCTGAAGGTGGCATCTATGCCAGCACTGCCACTGCTGCCTTCCAGAGCCTGTAAGGTTGCCAATGCCCAAGGCTCAAAAGCATCCATATCTGTAGCAAGGCTGCTGATTGCCAAAGCCAAAGGCACAGAAGACATCAAGAGAAAGATACTTTTCTCTAATGTCACTGCCATCACCACAGCCAACCTGCTACTTCCCATGTTACTGCTTCTTCTCCAGGGACCAGTGATTCCCAATGTTGTTGACGATGTGCACATCAGTGTCCCAGGAGGATTCCAGAGAAATGACTCTTTAATTTACATAGCTCTGTTATTATGCCCCTCACTCTAGGACTTGGAAGGCTGCATGGGGATTGAACTGGGTACCATCTGACGGACACTAAGATGTCCTTGGAATCATTCCCATGTGTTCTCCACAAGTTACATTTTGACTCTTTTCCCTTAAAAGGAGACCCTCTCTTCACCCTTCCCCTGGTAAGTAGGCCTACCTCCTCATTTTCCAGGTGCACTCAGCACACACAATTCTCAATCCTAATTTGGCTTAACGCTATTGACTCTCACTACATGTAAATTACTGATAATAGTAACTATCCTGTGGTGAATAGTGTGTGTAACACATGTGAAGTGCCATCTGAAGAGGAGGAGGGTTCCAAGGGAAGAAGCAGGCACTCCAGGACTGGTGTCGGAAATGTGTCTCACCATAGCCCTGGTGCAGAGCAGAATTCCAGGATGGGTGTGTGATGCTCAAGAGGAAACCCCAAAAGAAGCTTCACTTGGAGACAAAATGTCTGTTTGGTGCAACTATGCACTCCAGGCTGTGCTTGCCCCACAGACTCCCCAACTGAAGTATGACCAGGAGGAAAGAGAAAGCTGCCAGGTTGGAAGGTCCTTGAAGATGGACCTAGAGACATCTCAGCAATGACCTGCCTGCACCCACCTGATCACAAAGTGGGAGGTCGCACATCCTAGGAGGAAGAGGTACAATTTATACGACATTTTCTCGTCCGTGAGAATTTGAACTAGAAACTACATGGAGTTATAAATAATATATATTACCCCTTATAAAAGGAAAACACTCTCAACATAGTCTGTCTATATGAATTCTCAGTTCCTTCAATGCTTTACTGGTGTCATATGACTCCACTCTCATCAGTTTACTGAAATTGCTGCCTCAGGGGTCAGTGATGATCAACACATTGACAGGACCAATATCCCTCTCTCTATTTCATTCCAGGTGACATCTTTACAGATATTGCTGCTCTCCTTGGAGCTGCCCCCCACCTCACCTCCCTAAAACATTTCTTTTCCCACTGCTACTTCTCATGCTCTCAAGAATCTCATTTCTCTTCTTTGAACAGATATTTTAACTCTGCAGTTTCTGTAATCCAGTACCATTCTCATCCATGTCCTGCCCCATACTCCTTCTTCACTCTTCACTTTCTCCCAGATAATCTTATATACCATTAGGCTTCAGTTGTCGTCCTTATCCATGGCTCTCAAAAATTGTAATACATTAAAATAACCCAAGAATATTTCTAGAAAACAGATCCAGGACCCCATCCTCCAGAGAATGTGATCAAGTATTCTGTGATAAGACCCAGGAATCTTCATTTGTACAAGCACCCTGAGACAAGTATTTCTCATGCAGAAGTTCTCAGATCACATCTTGAGAAATGCTAATGTCTCCTGCCCATGGCTTCCAAGTCAAAGGTATCCTAATCTGCCTCTTGACTTCTAAACCCTTATTTCCATCTAGCTACTTAATATTCCCATTACCAAAAATGTGACGTAACAGTATGAAAGATAAGTTTTAATTCATCCCCCCATTTTACTTCCTTGCTTATATTTCCTGTCTTATGTCAAAACCGTATTGTCATCTCAATCTAGAAACAAGAGATTCGCTCTCTTCATTGTCTAAGAAGTCATCCTGTCCTTTTAACTTTATCTCCAAAGTATCCCTCAAATCTATCCTTCACCTCTGCCTAATTTAAATATCTATGGTTCCTTCCCTGGCAATTAAAACAGCCTCTGTCTCTCTCATCTCCAATCTTCTCTTCCATACTCCCAGCACTTTGTTTTCTAAAAGACAGAGCCAAGTGTATCAATATAGTAATAAAGCAAAAATCAAAAACAGAGACAAAACAAACCTTTGATATTTTCTTGGCTTACAGAATTACTATTACCCAAGCATAGCATTCAAGAATTTACCCAATCAGAATCTAACCTCAATTCCAAGCCCCTTCTCTTCAGCCTTCCCATCAGACACAATGGCAAGCTCACTGTTCCCCTCAACCCTCTGTGCTGCCATACTCCAGGCATACTTCTGTGCTACCCAGATGCCCTTTACCCCAACTCTATATGCTGAAATCCTTTCCAAGCTTCAAATCACACTTCCCACTGTATATCAAAGGCAATATTTTAAACTGGACCCATATGATTTCTCAAATTGTTAAGATTTTTTATTTATTCATCAAACAAATATTTGTGGAACATCTAGGATATACCAGATCCTGTGTTAGGCACTAACTATTCAACAATGAACAAGATAGATTGTGTCTGTGTGTGTGTGTGTGTGTGTGTGTGTGTGTGTGTGTGATTATGTGCGATGAGAGACAGGAGAGAGAGAAAAGAAGAGTAAGGGTGTATTTTGAAGGGAGAGGAGTCCTGTTTTGGAGGGCACTGTGAACTGGCTTATTCAACATTGAGCCCAATCAACATTTCCAGGTACAGAAGCTAAGAAGCTAAAATCCACATGCATTATGTAGGGTAAGACTGGACTGTTACAATTGAAAGACCAAACAATACTCCAGGGACTTAAAGAAGATTCAAGTTTTTTTCTCACTGGTATAATCATCCAAAGTGGTTAAATGGACTTTTCTCCACAAAATCATCCAGGAACCCAGGGTAGTGATGTAACTCCACACCCTCTGGCATTGTCACCTGCATAGTCGAAGGTGCGTCAGCTTCCAGCCAACAATGAAGAGAAAAAATGTGGACAAGGTATGACCATTGTCTTAAGGTGTATGTTATCTCCACTTATATTCTCTAGGCAAGAACATAGACATACAGGGGCGCCTGGATGGCTCAGTCAGTTAAGCCTCCAACTCTTGGTTTTGGCTCAGCTCATGATCTCACACTTAGAGAGATCAAGCCCCCTGTTGGGCTCAGTGCTGACAGCAGGGAGCCTGCTTGGGATTCTTTCTCTCCCTTTGTCTCTGCCCCTACCCCAGTCACTTGTGTATACACACGCACTCTCTCAAAATAAATAAACATAAAAAAAGGAACATAGGCACACAGCCACATATAACTGGTGGGGAGACTGAAAAACAGTCTAGAGGTGCCTGGGTGGCTCAGTCAGTTGAGCACCCAGCTCTTGATTTTGGCTTAGGTCATGATCCTAGGGTTGTGGCATCAAGTCCCACCTTGGGCTCATGCTCAGCATGGATTCTCTCTCTCTCTCCTTCTGGCCATCTCCCCCACTTATATGCTCGCTCTCTCTCTCTCTCTCAAAAAAAAACTTTAAAATTAAAAAAAAATGAAAGAAAAACATAGTCTAGCCATGCACTCAAGGAGAAAATTATTTTCGTCAAGAATGATATTTTTCATAAAACATTTCCTACAGTCCCTTACAGTAAGGTTTCAGATTATTATCTTACTCTGGATACTGATTCATTTCAGGAAAAGATCTTTCTGTGTTGCTGACATAGAGTATGACAAAGGCAGGCTAATTCTGGAACAGGCAACTACAGCAATGATTTCCTGATTCCACTGGTAGTTTCCTCCTTTGGTAGATTTCTAGCAAAGACTAAGGTATCATTCTGGAACCAATGATCACAATAACATATTTCTGATTGTATAATGAAGTTTCCGATCATGGCAGAAGCAACATGTCTCCTGGCCTGATTCTGTCACATGGATTTGGAAATGCTTCCTGATCTCAACATAGGGTTTTTCTTCAGCCCATATAGTGGTTCTGTAAGTCACATGGTACCACATAATAACTCCTTGTCTGCTCAGATAGAATGGATTCTATCTTTGGCAAGTGAATTTTAAGCAATACACTCTTTTCTTTTTTAATTTTAGTTTTATTGAGGTATAATTGAAATATAAAATTGTAAGATGTTTAAATGTACATTGTGGTGATCTGATATACATATACATTGTGAAAGGATTCCCCCATCTATGTTAATTAACGTACCTATCATATATGTGTGTGTGTGTGTGTGTGTGTATCTCTATATAATGTGTGTGTGTGAAAGACAGAACACTTAAGTACTACCCTCTTAGCAAATTGCAATTATCCAATACAGTGTTATCAACTATAGTCACTATGTGTTTACATTAGATCTTCAGACTTTATTCATCTCATAGCGGAAAGTTTGTACCCTTTTACTAACTTCTCCCTATTTCACCACCCTGAGCCTCTGGAAACCACTTTTCTAATCTCTGTTTCTCTGAGCTTCACTTTTTTATTTTTAGATTCCACATATAAATGATACTGTGCAGTGTTTGTCTTTCTATGTCTGGTTTGTTTCATGAGCAATACACTTTCTATGTCACCAAAAGCCTGAAATCTCCTTGAACATGTCTGGCTTACATTTTCGTGATGCATATATAATTTACCTTGAGTTCCAAAGAACATTTACTAAGAGATGTGACAGTCTATGGATCCCCAAAGAGCATAGGAAAGAGTATTCATTTTTCTAATATTTCTAACATCCTACTCTCAAACCTCAATACCTAATTGACGTTTATTTTGTAGACCCCCAGGAAGATGTTATGTCAGGGGCAGCGAGGAGGGATCCAAGATGCCTAGTGAGTGAAGCCACCACAGAGCTCCATGGCAAGTTTCTTTAAAATGTATTTAAATTTAAATCAAAATACCATTATTATATAAGGTGAAGAATTTAGGGGAAAATGGACTAATGTGTGCAATTTACTTTAAAATCTATCAAGAAAATAAAAAAGAATGAGGAATGGATTGAAGAATAGACAAATTGATAGATATATGATAAAGTAAGTATAGTAAATATAAACAGGATAGATTCCAAGAGATTTGTATACGGTTCCATAATGTCAAATTACTTCAGCTTTGCTCTATGTTTGAAACTTTTTGTAATAAAATGCTGGATAAAATATTGCTCATTAAAAGTAACATGCTTATTGGGGTGCATGGGTGGCTCAGTCAGTTAAGTGTCCGACTTTAGCTCAGGTCATGATCTCACGGTTCATGATTTCCAGCCCTGCATCGGGCTCTGTGCTGACAGCTCGGAGCCTGGAGCCTGCTTTGGATTCTGTGTCTTCCTCTCTCTCTGCTCCTCTCCCACTCATGTTCTGTCTGTCTCTCTCAAAAATAAATAAACATTAAAAATATTTTAAGGTAATATACTTCTTGCAAATATACAAAGAGTACTAATACATCTTGAGAAAAGATAATTTTTCTTTGATTTATCTATTGTTAATTTAGGAGGTATTTATTCATTTTTTCCTTATTTAATCACAAATATAAAACATACATAAATATAAGGATTTAATATCAAATGGGATGATACTATATTGTATTTTATAAATTGTTTTTTCACTTTATAAATGCATCATAGATATCTTTCCAAGTCAATTTATATAAATCTGTATCTATCCCCTTCAAAATATGCATAGTATTCAAAATATGAACTGCCTAATTTGTTTAATTATCCAGTTATTGAGAATAATTGAGGCTGCCTCCAATTCTTCATTGCCAAAAACCATGTTATTAATTTCTGTTATTAATTTCTTATACATGTTCCTTTGGTATTTTTATATCTAGTAAATAAGTGGTTAGAAGTGGAATTGCTGTTCAGATGGGCATATATTTTAAAGTTTAATTAATTCTGTCAGATAACTTTCTAAGAAGGTTGTTTGTGGTCCAACCAACAGTGAGTAAGAATCTCTCTTTTCCCACAGACCCACCAGCACTAGAGACGATCACTTATGAACATTCTGATAGTAACCATGATATGCTTTAGGATTTTTTTCCAGAAGAAACAGGGCTGAAGAATAAAGACCACTCCATAATAAATGTTTTTCTAGGACCACATAGTTTATTAAAGCCAGAATAGGTAAAATAACTGTGGATTTCTTTTTTTTTTCAGATTTTATTTACCCACTCATAAGCTGATGGACATCTGAGTAGCTTTCACTTTTGACTACTATGAATAATGTTGCTATGAATATTCATGGACAAGTTTTTGTTTGGATGTATGTTTTAATTTTTTTTAATATGAAATTTATTGTCAAATTGGTTTCCATACAACACCCATTCTCATCCCAAAAGGTGCCCTCCTCAATGCCCATCACCCACTTTCCCCTCCCTCCCACCCTCCATCAACCCTCAGTTTATTCTCAGTTTTTAAGAGTCACTTATGGTTTGGCTCCCTCCCTCTCTTTTTTTTTTTCCTTCCCCTCCCCCATGGTCTTCTGTTAAGTTTCTCAGGATCCACATAAGACTGAAAACATATGGTATCTGTCTTTCTCTGTGTGACTTATTTCACTTAGCATAACACTCTCCAGTTCCATCCACGTTGCTACAAAAGGCCTTATTTCATTCTTTCTCATTGCCAAATAGTATTCCATTGTGTATATGAACCACAATTTCTTTATCCATTCATCAGTTCATGTACATTTAGGCTCTTTCCATAATTTGGCTATTGTTGAAAGTGCTGCTACAAACATTGGGGTACAAGTGCCCCTATGCATCAGCACTTCTGTGTCCCTTGGGTAAATTCCTAGCAGTGCTATTGCTGGGTCATAGGGTAGAACTGTGGATTTCTAATTCACAATGTTTATTTCCTTTGTTCGAACACACCCTGAACACAACATGTGAAGACACAACCTGAAAACCACCTAGGGTGACAGTTTTCATTTTTTTATCAAAATAAAAATTTTGTTATCTTTCAGCCAAACTTAGTTACTTTTAGTCTCTTAGCATTCTGATGTTTCTTCTATGACCCTAATTGTAGGCAGTATGATCAAATACGGAGTGTAAAATGTGAGGAATACCTCAGCGTTTCAGCAAGTGGAGAGGGGTAGAACTCTTACGTGGCCTCCTCTCGTGTTGCTTCCATAAGGGCATGGGCCAAAGTGATGAGATTAAACATGGAGAATGGTCATGAAAGGTGCCATTAGCCTGGTACAGAACTCGCTAGCTCACTCTACAAATGTAGGCAAATCTCTCCACTTGCCTGTTTGCATTTTCTTTCCTTATATGTAAAATGGAAAAGTAACTTTCACATACAAGGAGGCTTATTCTAGGTTTTGAAGCAAATTTTAGCCAAGCCTCTAGATAGTAAACCCTTATTTAAAAATAATATATCCCACAAAGAAAATAAAATGAGAAAAAACAGAAACTTAATAGCATGTGCTGTTACATAGCAAGCTTTCATCTGTTTCTGGAATATTTGAGTAATTATGCTGCATTACCCTGCAATATCTATTTTGACAGTATTTTTATCCATCAAGTAGTTAGTCAAATATTTCACAACAAATGGTTAAGCAATTGAAGATATGTATTCTTCCTTCATAAAGTGGTATACAATCACTTTCGACTCCTAGGTTAAACCACTGAAAAATGTTATTTTTCTAGAACTCCCTATGACATTAAAGGGATATACACAATGCCTCCTCTCTTCTCTTTATTGGCCAGAAGGTTGTTTTTTTTTTTTTTCATATGACATGGTCTGTATATTTTCCCAATGTCAGAGAAGCATAGAACCAATAGTAAATAATTACAGGCCCTAAAAATTAATAGTAATGCTACTAATCAAAAAGCAAACTAATTGTTAGACTTTGAATGAATTAAAGTGGAGCAGAAAATTCAAATTTTCCAGGTAACTAAGCACAGTTAGTATTGATTGTGGCTGTTCTAAGACTTAGGGAAAGAAAGATTCACTTTTTTTTAGGCTATATCTTCAAGTTCTCAGGAACCCCAAGGTCTGTGGAGTACTCACATGTTTCCAAACATTATGAACCAAGCATTCTGCAAAGAAAGGATGGCAATGTAGGCAGAACCAAAACCCTAGGAAATTGATCTTTTTATTTAATCACTAACAAAGCTGAAAACTTATGTTAATATGGTATTAAGTCAGTGCATTTTGGGTCAGAGTGCTCTTCAAGATCATGGTCATTTATATGGTCACTTGTTCCCGTGTAAATAAAGTAGGAATAGGTAGACGGGGACTGCCTGCAGCTTTGAGTCATTTCTTACCCTCCCTACAACAAGCGTGCCCGTGCACACACGTATTCTGGGAAAGCCCAGACTGGGATAGCCAGTCAAGTTCAGCTGGGTTTCTTAAATTAAGTTTTTTTATTTTATTTTTAATGTTTACTTATTTTTGAGAGAGAAAGAGCATAAGTGGGGGAGGGGCAGAGAGAGACAGTGAGAGACCAAGACGAAGAATCTGAAACAGGCTCCTGGCTCTGAGCTGTCAGCCCAGAGCCTGTCGCAGGGCTCCAACTTGGGAATGGTGAGATCATGAACTGAGCTGAAGTCGGCCGCTCAACCAACTGAGCCACCCAGGCGCCCCTAAGTTTTTAATTTTAATTCCAGCATAGTTAACATAGAGTGTTATATTAGTTTCAGGTGTATGATATAGTGATTCAGCAATTTTATATATCATTAGTCAGTGCTAATCAGCTGTTCTAAGTCTTAGGGAAATGTATTTATTTTTCTTTGGGCTACCTCCTCAACATTTTAAGTATAATATCAAGATAAGAGATTATGAGAAAGAAACCAAGACAACTACTTGACCTGCTTTTGGACTTTAATTAAAGAAAAGCAGTCGTCTCAAAGATATCCTTAGTCAAATCTCACCCATTGGTTCCTAACTGAAGGTGATTAGGCAATGCCCAGACTTATATCTGGTTATCACAAGTGAAGGAAGAGAAGATATACCATTGGCATCCAATGGGTAGAAGCCAGGATGCTGCTAAATATCCTATAATGCAGAGGACACTCCCTCTCAACAAAGAATTGTCCAGTTTCACTGTCAATATGTCAATTGTGCAGAGGTTCAGAAATGTTGATCTAGCCCACAAGGACTGGAATGTCACTGACAGGTGTAGGGCCAACAACATATTTAATTTTATCATCACCAATCTCCCTCCCTCCCAGTGTTCCTCCCTTTATCCCTCCCTCACTCCTTTGCTCTATATATGGAAGACCAGCTACTTAGTTACCGACTGGAATGATTCAAATATTGCAATCACAGCCAAATCCTCTTTAGAAATATGACTAGTTTGGGCCATTTTTAAAAAATGTCTTAGTATTTGAATTTCTCGTGAGTTGGGTAATTAAGGTAAGTGAATAATGCAGATTAAAATTTCACTTTGGACCATAATTATTTGAGCTGGTCATGTTAATATATTATTACACAACTCAATATGATCAACCTAAGTACCTCACTTTCAAGTCATTTCAGGTAAAAAACAAAAGAAAGAAAATGTTCATACCAACAATGAAAATGGATTTTAGTTTCTTTGTACACATGTAAAAAATACAGTTACAGAGGCACCTGGGTGCTGAGTCGGTTAGCATCTGACCCTTGATTTCAGATCAGGTTATGATCTCATGGTTTGTGGGATTGAGCCCGTGTCAGGCTCTGCACTGACAGCATGGAAACTTCTTGGGATTTTTCTCTCTCCCTCTCTCTGCCCCTCCCTGGCTCATTCTCTCTCTCTCTCTCTCTCTCTCTCTCTCTCTCTCTCTCTCTCTGTTTCTCAAAATAAATAAACATTTAAAAAATACATTTACAGTACTTATATTTTTTGAATACAAAGAATCATATAGGAAAATTTTTTATTTGGTTTCACATCTGTGGATTAATTCAGCTGAGCCCAGTTGCAAGAGTATAAGTCTATATGTAAATTTGTGACAAAGGCAAACACAAGGTATTCTCTGGTCCAGGTAAGTTACCACTTACACTAAAACATAAAATAATTGTAAACATTGACAATTAACATTTGTGACATGGCTCGTATGTGAAATGGGCATATCCTCTATATTTATAAGACATTCTATAATCTGAATCCTGCATGTTTAATCTATGACATACTAAAGGAAATTAGAAAAATATTTTACTATCTCAAAAAAGCCTGGCTTTCGAGCCAATTGCCTCAGTGGAAAAATTCTACTTTGGATGGCAGAGGTTGAAAAGTAATTATTTCTTCCTCTTTACAGCCTTAAATTGTATTCTGCTTCTACTAATTGTATTCTGCTATTACAGTCTTAACCCACTCCTACAACCATTCGGTACCAGCTACACAATTTTTTATACCAAGTACAAAATGAAAATATGGTGCTCTTTGTTTAAAACTTTTTCTAGATTTCAAGATGGTGACAAAAGAGCATCAAACCAACTATGGAGCCCTTCTAAGTCAGGGGCCTCTGAAATTACGTGTTACCTGGTCATGAAGCCAGCTCTGCTTTCACCTATTTGGATAGAGTCTGGTGAGGTCAAGCACACAGAAATGCCATTTCCAGCTATTACCCAGCAGGGCCTCCACATTCAGTTAAACAGAACACACAACAAAAGGGCATGCATGTCACAGGCTAGAGAACTGCATCCTCTGGGAATGTTGTGGTATACCACCTGCACAGCCCCATGTGCCAGCCCTGAACACCAGTTACACAAAATACATTCTCCTCCATTTTAGCAAATAAAGTCACAGAACATAGCTACTACCTTTGTCATCCCCCCAAAATGAGGAGTGATTCAGTTGATCTTGAAATTCAGTGACTCTTCAGTCCTTCCCCTTGTGATCAGTTACTACAGAGGGTGTTTTGCATTATTAAACTAGAGTTCAAAGACCACAAGAATATTCCTTGTATTTTTCTCATTATCAGAAATATAGTTCATGTTTTTCCCAAATGTTTGAAACATTAACTCGATAGGATTTCCATGACACTAGAACCCATTTATAGATCATAGTTCTGTCACAATTTACATATTACTTGAGGAAGCACTTAGGGTCTAGGGAAGATTTCCCATGTAGGTCAGAGGGAGTCCTCCATGAACACTGAGCCCGCACAGATTTAGAGAAATATTACAGCTGAAAGTGATCTAAAAAATGATCTTTTCCCATCCCCTCCTTACCTACACAAGGAACTGAAAACTGGGCTTGCCACAGGTCACATAGGTAGATGCTGGGAAAGTAAAGAGTAGATCCCAGGTCACAAGGATCTTGATTTCCAGCATAATCAAGAATATAATGTATATGCTTAAATCAGATCCATCCTGGGAGAAAAATGATAAATGCTTCTGTCAACAGGAGAAAAATCAATGTCTTGTGAATAACTGTAACTGTGACTCAGATTTGACAGATGACATGTTAGCAGTTACCCCAGTCAGATCCTGTGAACTCATGCTATCACTATGGCACCACTGCTGGAAATGGATGCTGTTTGTCATTGCAGGATATTAGCCCCTTTGTTAAGATTCCTTAGGTGTTGTCACTGTAAACACTCTATCTTCAGGTGTTTATAACAGGCTCATAAGCATTCTGTTCATATTCAGACATCTGAAGCATTAAAAACCCTCAGCAATAAAAAGAATTTAGAAAGATCTGCTGATAATTCAAAACCATCTCAGGCACTTACAACATTTTATCAAACAAGAAAGGGGATGTTTATCACTCTTAAATTATTTTGCAATATATTTAAATTTTAAAATCGTCACTAAATCCTGAAAGAATGGTTTTATTCTCTCTGTATATATAACAACCCATCAGAATTATTGCCCTCTGAAGCGATTTCACTTTGTCACTGTCTTTCTGTTTCCCCTGGAGTGAATATTCCTCTCTCCCATGGTAACAGAGGACAGTTCTTATCACAAGAACCAGGCCGTGTGAGTTCTAAATGTAAGGAGACAAAGCTTCCTTAGAAGCTCATGTTGCCTACCACCTCTATAATACAGAGCTGATGGTTTTCCTGCCAATTCACCATTTCTTGATATTCTTTGCTCCAAATGAATTATAAAATCCTTTCTTCTGAAAAGTATTAAAACTGAATCTCTCATAAAATTTGGCCATCAAATCAATATCAAATATCAAGTAATAATCTGATATATATACCTAACAGTCTTAAAATAAGACAAAAGCTTATCTTTCTCTTAAGGTGACATAATTGTAACTTGGTGAGGTAACTCCTTTTTCATTATCAAAAAGCACTGATAGGAAATAATATGTGCAACAGGAATAGTTTCTAAAGCAGCGTATCAGATATCTCTTCATGTTAGTATAGGTTGCTTTATTATTCCAATTCTTCATCCCTCCAGTATCCATGCTGTTTATCGTGTGATTTTGCAATTCTGCCCCTTGACCTTGACCATGTGACTTATTTTAGCCAATGTGATATGAGTAAAAACAATGTGCCAGTCATTCTTTACCACTTTTTTCATTGCCATGAGAAGAGCTTGCTCTGGCTAGCCCACATAAGGAAGATGAGTGACAGGTGGTAAGACCAGAACCTCCCCCATTGACCCACAGAGAAACAGTGAGAGTGGGGTCACAGGCTCTGCTTCTGCAATCTGAAGCTGAGTTGCCCAGCCAAACCCAGCCTATATCAGCCAAACTCCCAAAGTCCTAGAGACACAGGGGTGATAATGATTCTTGTTTAAAGCCACTGCATTTTGAAGTAGGTTCTCATTCAACAACAGTTAGCTGGTCATTGGCCTTTCATTGTGAAAACGAGGAACAAGACTAGCTAAAAATATATATGTGGGATTTCTCCTGGAGTCCAAAACAAGGCAAAACCCCAAACCAAACAAACAAAACACTGCCATATTTTACTGTGCTTATCATCCTCAAATACAGAGGAAAATGCTTCTATTTGGAAATGAGAGTAGGTGAAAATGGTCCACATTTGTTGAGTTTGCTGAGAAAAATATGGCTTCCCATCCCTGCTGAAGTGGTAGTTCCAAAGTTTATACTCTGGAAATGTTTCTCCAGAGACCAGAGGCTCCTTACCATTCTGAAAATACCCGTTTTAGCTAATATGCATCTCTCACTTAGACACAATGCTATTTCCCAAAAATAAGATGTGTGATTTTTATTTAACAACATAGACAAGATAGTCAATAGACAACTACTATTCTTCCAAATTACTAAATAATGGATATTTCTTATTTTGTTTTGTTTTAATTCTTAGAACTGAGGCTAAGAAATTCAAGTTGGGTAAACAAGAGATCTTGGATGCTGAATAGTTCTCGTGAATACTATAAACTTTTGATCCAAATATCAAAGTAATTTCAGTTGTGCTAATATTTAAATGCATGAAAGAAAAATAAATGAGTTTGTACAATACATTCTTACATCATGTTTATTGGTTTCCTAAAGCATTTTCTAACTAAAATATAGATGCTTCCCCACAAGCATAATCTCCCTAATGATTTAAGACAGGATCTTAGTCTGAGACTTGCTTTGAGAATGAACTCAGGATGTTTAATCAAAAAGGCAATGGTGTAAACTAAAAATATAGTTAATGAAGGTACAGATATTAGAAATAATTTTAAATATTAAATTAAGTATCTAAAATGTATTGTGCTCTTGGAAACAAATAACTATTTTTCATTTACTTCCCATACAGTAAGCAAAATGGCTGTAGAGTTTAAAAAAAAAAAATCAATGTTTCATTACCTGAAGACCTTGCTGAGGACTGAGAATATTTTTCTGCTGTTGACATCTCATTAAGATTATTTAACAACTAAGCAATCCATTTGCCTCCTTGGTGCTTAAATTGATATATTTTTCAAAATACAGTCCAGAGTTTACAGAGAAAAACCCATAGATTTTTGACCCAATGTCAATATCTATCACTGAAAGGTGTGAATAAAATGAAACAATAAATGTGTTGAGTCAAGAAAATAGAAAATATATTAAGCAATAAATACAGTCTTTCCTTAATGATGCTATTAAAAGTGGCAAAGACATAACATGAATATTCTTTTATAATGAGATTATTTTTTAAAATACCACTTTGCATTAATTTGATATTGATAATATACATGTTTTATTATTTCATAAGCATAAATAGAAAGCATGAGTATTTTCTTTGTTGTTACTCACTTTCATATGTAGAGAAAAGAGGCGTTTCCCAGATTCTTTTAGACAGAAAACAATTTTTCTTTGTTCATTTTTTATATAAATTCAGGCTTACAGAATGGTTGCAAGAATAGTAGCTAGAGTTAAAATTCCTATGTACCCTTCATCCAAATTGTCTAAATATTAACATTTTATCATATCTACCTTATCGTCCCGACTCTTAATAAGTGTATTAGAACTACTTAAAGGTAAGTTGCAGACAAGATATTGTATATACCCCTAAATATTTCACTGTGTATATCCTAAAACAAGACTATTGTCTTACATAGTCACAGTACAATTATCAATGTAAAGATATTGACATCAATAAAATACTATCATATAATCTATAGAACTCATTCAGTTCTACCAGTTATCTCAACAATGTTACCTGCAGCAAAAGAAAAATCCCAGTTTATATATTATATTCAGTTGTAATATTTCTTTCATTTCAGGGATATTTTAAAAAAGTATAGTCTCACAATTTTGTCGAATGCCCCTCAAATTCGGTTTATCTAATAGTTCTCTATGATTAGATTCAACACATGTATTTTGGGGCCAGAATATCATAAAAGTGTTTTGTTCTTTTAGGTACAACACACGAAGGAAGAGGCATATGATGTCAATTTGTCCCATTGCTGATGATGTTAATTTTTCTCATTTGCCTCAGGTAGTATCTGTTGAGTTTCCCCAGTGTAAAGTTACTATATTTGGTCTTTTAATTAATAAATATCTTGTGGGAACATAAGTTGAGGCTCTGTAAATATCCTGGTACTTTTCACACTTTTAACCACTAATTAGTATCAACTGATTTTTGACTGAGTCAAATATTATTATGAAGATTGCCAAATGGTAATGTTTTTTAATATTTATTTATTTTGAGAGAGAGAATGTGTGCGAGCAAGGGAGGGGCAGAGAGAGGGAAAGAATCTCAAGCAGGCTCCACATTATCACCACAGAGTCCCACATGGGGTTTGAACTCACAAACCACGAGATCTTGGCCTGAACCAAAACCAAAAGTCAGATGCTTAACTGACTGAGCCACCCAGGGGCCCCTATATCCCACTTATTGGCTGGCTTTCTACTGTTAAAAGAGCTTTTCCTTAGTAAGTAAGTAAGTATGTATATATGTATGTATATATGTATGTATGTGTTTCTTTGTGGGAATCACAAATTTTATTTTATTCAATGGTTCATAATGCTTCCCTATCATCATTTAAATGACAAATTGGTCCCAGATTTGGCCTTAGTGAGCCACTCCATGCTGGCTCCTGTGCCCTTTTGACATATCCTTATTTTTCTGAGAACTTTCTTATTTTATGGCACCCCCCCCCCCCAAAAAAAATGTCCCTTCCCTAGAACTAGTCATTTTTCTATGGGCTTGAGGCTGGTAGAGGGAATTGATTTCAAAGGACACGAAAACTTTTTGAGATGATATATTGATTGTGGTGGCAGTTACATGGCTCTACAGTTGTCAAAAGTTGATAAACTCTACTTTATGAAGATGAAATTTTCAGCATGAAAATTATACAACCATAAACATGAGTTAAAATAAACCTCTAGAAGATAAAAAAGACATACTGCTTTAATATCCAGATAAGGAAATTGAGGCTAAAAATGTCTAAATGGTCTGTTAACCACCCCAGGGGGGAAGTGACAGAGGCAGGGCTTCAGTCCAGATCACTGAACCCTCATCTCAGGCTTGTTCATAATATCACATTTTTAAAAATCTAATACAAGCACATTCATGACTTTTCTACACCCACAATGTAGTATGAAGAGGATTTAGACTTGAACTGTGCCCTTCCATTGGGGTTATATTAGGTTCATTAGTCCGACAGGTAAAAAAAGTTGTAGCAAATCAGATTTTCAGCTCAACATAAAAAAATGACTTGAACAAGAGGTCTTCCTGCAACAGGCCATTTACTGATAGTGACCAGAAAGCCAGTAGGCCAGAGAAAGGAGCGAAGGGAAGATGACTGAGGAACAAGAAGATCAGGTGTGCCGTTGCAATAGCTTGTCTCTAAGGGTCCAGTCATCACTCCTGCTTTATAAAGAGGTAGCAGATATGCGTTGCACCTAATAATGTGAAGTACAGCCCTAAGGCCTGTGAATGTTGCAAAGATGAAAAAGATCTAACTGCTACCTTGAAGCTGCATATGGTAAAATGTTAAAATCTTTACCCACAGAAAGTGATTGCACATGTGATGTTCTAAAAGCAAATACACAGCAAAATAGAATTAAATATACTTCTTTATTTAGCCCATACAAGGGAAAATAAAGATTATTATCATCTCAATCAACAATATAGAACACTTGGTACAAATTGTGACAGACATTAAGAAAAATCTACACATAATGTATACTGATTAAAATTAAGGTAATTTAATTAATCAGGGACTGAATATAAATCTTTTTCTCATCACTTATGGATTTCAATTTAAATAATTATGTTAGGGTGGCGGGATTATGTGATTTGAACCTTTTTGGTATAACTGTAAAGTATTTAATTTTAAAGCCTGTAGGATAAAGAATTGCAGCTAATTACTGTGTATACAAGGATAAGGTAAACATCTACTGGGCTGGGACTCAATTAAGGCCCCTGAACTCAAGGACAGAATTTAGTCCAGATCATTCGAAAATAACAGCATCCTCCCGTATAATTATAAGATCAATGACTGACAAGATAATTAGTATATCTGGTAATCAAGGTAATAGCTTTTGCAGCTCTAATTAGAGTATATTCTGTTGCTTGGAATACATGCCAAAGGTGTTAAACTAATCTTCTGTGCTTAAAGATGATGGCTGAATCTTAGGAAACTAATATGTGTAAATTGTATTCCTCACTTCATATACAGTAAAGGGCA
The DNA here is from genome assembly GCF_018350195.1 of Panthera tigris. Lineage (NCBI taxonomy): Eukaryota > Metazoa > Chordata > Mammalia > Carnivora > Felidae > Panthera > Panthera tigris. Next base: position 140,150,982 of record NC_056667.1, read on the forward strand.
ATGAATAAATCAATACTAATTATGATCGTAGTTTTACAGATATTTTTTCTTTTAATTTTGAGAGAGACAGAGAGAGCATGAGTGGGGTAGGGGCAGAGAGAGAGAGAGAGAGAGAGAGAGAGAACTCCAAGCAAGCTCCACGCAGTCAGCACAGAGCCCAAGGCGGGGCTTGAACGCACGAAACTGTGAGATCGTGACCAGAGCTGGAATCAAGAGTCAGGTGCTTAAAGGGACTGAGCCACCCAGGTACCCCTGATTATAGTTTGAGCACAGTTAGGAAGAAACACCTACCCTGTTAGGAAAAGCAACAATTTGAACACCTAAAACACAGTCAACCATCTGACTGCATGTCACCCCTATCCTTTCAACCTAACTGTTAGATTTGTACTGGGAGACAAACTCTAGATATTCACAAATCATGAACTTAAGTCTGTCACCAACCAAAAATGTCTGTCTGTGGCATCTTGGTCTCAGAATCGTATAGGGCTAGTTTGAAGTCCTTGCTATGAGGTGTAGACCCTGACAACTGTTACGGTAACTATCTGTTGCTCTGCCTGCACACCTTGTCTTTGGGTAACAGTGCCTTCATTTTCTTTTGGAGAGTCCTCCCACCCTGACAGCATACAGTCTGGGTGCGAAGGTACAATTTTTAGTCCAACCTTCCCTGTCACAGATTGAGTTCAAGACCGGGATGCTCAATACCTATAAGCCATTCCCTGCAAAGTAGTAACAGTAACATGTCTAAGAATGGGAGTGAGCCAGACAAGGCCAAGAAGAATATTCTTCACGTTTGATGTAACTGCTAAGTTGATGGTGGCCATGTTTTCCACGAAGGCAGAGTATACATGAGAGTTAAGCCACCAAAAGAAAGCAAAGCTGAGGGTCTATATGTAGAGAGATACATAGAGAGCTCTTCTAACAGTGTTTTAATTTTGAATCCGTGTGTACCAAAAAGCCAGATTCACCCATCAAAATTCCTAGTAAAAAGATCAAAATATTCTGTTTGCTTAAGCAAGCAATAAGAGAATCTTGACTGATACAACCTGCCTATTATCTCTATGCCTTGGCTTCCTAGTTTATAAAATTGAACATAAAAGTTACTGTTTTACAGAATTATTGAAATGAAAACAATTGTTGTTTTACCCTTTTTAAAATTTGTGGTCACACTATGAAATAGGTGTTCATTTTATCTCTATTTTACAGATGGGAAAAGTGAAGTTTGGAGAGGTTAAGGAGTTTGCCCAAGATCATGTCTTAGGGTAATCAGCATTAATTAATGTAAAAACAATCTCAACACTTCAGTGGCTTCCTACAATGAAAGTACATTTATTTCCCTTACAAAGTATAGTTCTCATACACAGACTGAGGGGCTCTCCTGGGCAGCATTCTTTTAAGTGCTGTTTCGGGGGTCCAGACCGCCTCCTTTTTGGGGCTCTGCTATTCTGTACCTTCACTATCACACTAGTGCTATCCAACCAGCAGGTAGAGATGGAGTTGAGAGGTACAGAACATGAGGAAGGCACATGAGACATACAACTACCCCAACTTAGAAGAGAAACATATTACCCCTGCTTATATCCTATCAGCTAAAATTAGTCACAGGATATCAGCATCTAGTTGCAAGGGGTCATGTCTGCCTCAAATGAAACTTACATGTAGCGTAGTTTATATCATAATTAACATTGGTTAATACAGGTGGGACCTGGATTTCAACCCAATTAGGCTGATTATTGAGGCCAGGCCCTTAAGGACTATGCCATACTATAGTAATCCCTGTCGCCAGCACTTACTGAATGTGTAGGACAGTACTAGGCATATGTTAGGAAATAAAGACTGATCACAATTAAGTTCCTTTATTTTGTGTTTCTTTCCTCTCTAAAAAATCCTTAATTTGGTGAATTGGGGACAAAGCAAATGATCATATTTTTAAAAATTATAATACTTTAGGAAAAGAAGAAAAATGACAACAGAAGTGAAATACCAGAAAGTGTTATATGCAGACTTGTTCATCTCCTAACTCAACCCATCCAAATGTTGTTCTGGGTGCCAATGGTACTATTTTGGTAAGTCCTTGAGTTTCTGTATTTGCATGTCTAATCCAAATTATATGCCGCACGTCTGCATTTTTGCCTGAAATTAGCTCCTTTTGACATTTTCCCCAGCTATCTATTAGAGGTTTTAAGGCACTGTCCTGTCTCTCATGAGACCATCAGATTTTTCCAACCAGCCTTCTTAACTTGTCAGCTCTTTGCCTCAGGTGATCCTTGGGAGCTCTCTGCTGGGCTCCATGACACTTAATGGGCATAACTAGTGGGCAATATTGAAAATAGATAAAAGAAAAAACAACGCAATCCTATTATCTATTTCTCTAAATATGTTACCATAGGAGAGACTGGGCTATATCTTTCAACAAGAACTTACAAAAACTTCGAGGATAACAAACTAGCCTAAAAGTCCTGTTAGACTCAGATCCATTCTACGGACACTTCTTGGTCAGTTTTTCTTTTGCTTCCAGCCTGGAATCATATGCTAAGGGGCAGCTTACCACTTCTATTACCCCTACCCCCATGCATGGCCAGCATGGAGGTCTTTATTTCCTGATTCCAGACTAACGACTTTCCATTCCCTTTAGGAAAAATTCCTCCTCCACCTATATGTGTGTGGGTTTTTACCTATGGCTCAAATAAGACAATCATACAGTAGTATGGCATCAGAACATTTCCATTTCTTGGTGCTTTTTAAATAAGACAACACATGATATCCTGGCAAGATTGCACCAAGCCTGCTTGAAAGCTACAAATGTATGTTTTGGCCAAAGGGTAAAAATATTAATTTTCTCAAGTGAATAACCTCTATTTAATAAACTATGCCAGCTCAGTTGTAGCTACCATAGAGTTCCTGAACCTTACGATAGAGGTTGGTCTTTCCAAGATGCTTACTTAAAACTCAAATGTGTGAATGAACAAATAAGTGAGCACACCTAATAGTAATGTAAATATCTGTGGAGATTACAAATTCATGGTGCTATGGGGCTCCTGGGTGGCTCAGTCAGTTAAGCGTCCAATTCTTGATTTTGGCTCAGGTCAATATTTCACGATTTGTGAGTTTGAGCCCTGCATCTGGCTCTGTGCTGACAGCACACAGCCTGCTTGGGATTCTCTCTCTCCCTCTCTGCCCCTCCCCTCACACATGTGTGTTTGCACGTGCATGCATGCTCTCTCTCTCTCTCTCTCTCTCTCTCTCTCTCTCTCTCTCAAAATGAATAAAATAAAAACTTTTTAAAAATTCGTGGTGATATGCCATCCTGACTCATGAAAACCCTCCTAGCTATTCTTTCTGAATAGAAAGTTTGGCATACACTCAACTCCTAATGCTGCTACTCAAGATTATGAACAATTAATCATAGATGTTACTGGAATAGAGATGCAAATAATCATTATCTAAAGAGAAACATGCAACTCTGAATAATTATTTACCCACAAATCTGATAGCCTAGGTGAAATGGGCTAATTCCTTGGAAGACAAAATCTGTCAAAACTCACACAAGAAGAAATAGATAATCTGGGCAGGCCTATATTTATTAAGGAAATTCAATTGATAGTATCTTTCCAAAACAAAAATCACCCAATCCAAATGGTATCACAAGCGAATTCTACCAAACATTTAAGGAAGAAATTCTATCTATTCTCTACGATCTCTTTGAAAAGTTCGAAGCAGAAGGAATGTTTCCTAACTCATTCTGTGGAGGCAGATTACCTTAATATCAAAACCAGACAAAGAAATTACAAGAAAACTACAGACCAATATCTCTTATGAAAATACAAGCAAAATCCTCAATATATATATATATATATATATATATATATATATATATATATATATAACTGAATTCAACAAGATATAAAAAGAATTATACACCATGACCAAGTGAGATTTATCTCAGCTATGCAGGCTGGTACAATGTTCAAAAATCAATTAATGTAATCCATTATCTCAACAGGTTAAATAAGGAAAATCACATTATTGTATCAACAAATGCAGAAAATGCATATGACAAAATCCAACACCCATTCATAATAAAAACACCTGGGATGCTAGAATAGAAACTTCATCAATTTGATAAAGAACGTCTACAAAACAACTGCAGCTAACATTGTACTTAATGATGAGAACCTAGAAGTTTTCCCTCTAAGACAGGAAGAAGAATGCAGGAATGTTCTCTGTTAGCACTACTTTTCAACATTTTGTTGGAAGTCCTAGCTAATAAAATAAGACAAGAAAAGGAAATAAAAGGCATACAGATTGGGAAAGAAGAAATAAAATTTCTTTGTTCACAAATGACATGATTGTCTAAGTAGAAAATCCAAAAGAATCAACAACAACAAAAAAATCTCTTGGAACTAATAAGAAATTATAGCAAAGTTGCAGGATACAAAGTTAATATATAAAAATCAATTGCTATCCTATATACCAGCAATGAACAAGTGAAATTTAAAATTTAAGAATTCACATTAGCAACCAAAAAATAAAATACTTAGGTATAAATTTCACAGAATATAAGATCTATATGAGGAAGATCTATCTACCTACAAAACTCTGATAGATGAAATCAATGAAGAATTAAATAAATGTTCACCGATAGAAATACTTGATTTGTCCAGATGTCAGTTCTCCCCAGCTTGATCTATAAAGCCAATGCAATCTCAATCAAAATCCCAACAAGTTATTTTGTGGACATTGAGAAATTTATTCTAGGGGCGTGTGGGTGGCTCAGTCAGTTAAGCATCTGACTTCAGCTCAGGTCATGGTTCATGGGTTTGAGCCCTGCATTGGGCTCTGTGCTAACAGCTCTGAGCCTGCTTCAGATTCTGTGTCTCCCTCTCTCTCTGCCCCTCCCCAACTCACACTCTGTCTCTATCTCTCTAAAAAATAAACAAACATTTAAAAAAAAATTTTTTTTAAGAAATTCATTCCAAAGTTTATATGGAGGGGCAAAAGATCCAGACTAGCCAACACATTATTGAAGGAAAAGAACAAAGTTGGAGAACTAACACTACCTGGCTTCAAGACTTAGTATAAAGTTATAATCAATACAAAATGGTAACAGTGAAAGAATAGACAAATAGATGAAAGGAACGAACGGATGATTTACACAAAGACAGTAAACTTATCTTTGACAATGGAGCAAAGACAAAATGGAGCAAAGATAATCTTTTCAACAAGTGGTGCTGAAACAAATAGACATGAACATGCAAAAAAAAAAAAAAATGAACCAGAAATAGACCATACACTTTTAACCAAAATTAGCTCAAAGTGGATCACTTACCTAAATATAGAACACAAAACTATAAAATGCCTAGAATATAAGCTAGGAGAAAAATCTAGATAACTTTGGGTTTGACAACAACTTATATATATTAAAAAAAAGATACAATCCATGAACAAAAGAATCGATGAGCTAAACTTTATTAAAATTAAAAATTTATTCTCTGTGAAAAACACAGGCATAATTAAAACACAAGCCAAAGATTGAGAGAAAATATTTGCAAAATATGTATCTAATAAAGGACTGTTTTCCATAATATCGAAAGAATTCTTTAAAACTCAACAATAAGAAAATCACCAATCTGATTATAAATGGGCTAAAAACCTTAACAGATACTTCACCCAAGAAGACATACAGGTGGAAAATAAGCATATGAAAACATATTCCACAACATAGGTCATCAGGGAAATGCAAATTAAAACAACAATGAGATAATTTTTACATCTGTTAGAATGACCAAAATCCAGAACACTGACAATACCAAATTCTGGTGAGGATGTTGTGCAACAGAAATTCTCATTTATAGCCACTTTGGAAAATAATTTGGCAGTTTCTTACAAAACTAAACATATTCTGCCCATACAATCTAGCAATCATACTCCTTGGTATTTACCCAAAGAAGTGGAGAACTTACATTCAAACAAAAGCATGCACATAGATGTTTATAACATCTTTATTCATAATTGCCAAAAGTTGGAAGCAACCAAGATGTCCTTCAACAGGTGAAAAAACTGTAGTACATCCAGACAATGAAATATTATTCAATGTGAAATGAGCTATTGAAACTTGAAAAGATATGGAAGAATCTTAAATGCATATTGTTAAGTGAAAAACACCAATCTGAAAAGGTTACATACTGTGTGATGCCAACTATGTGACATCCTGAAAAAGGCTAAACTGTGGAGACAGTAAAAAGATGAGTGGTTCCAGGGGTTTGAGGGAGAGAGACTGACAGGCAGAGCACAGAGAAATTTTATGGCATTAAAAATACTGTCTGATACTATAATGGTGGATACATGTTATAATATATTTGTCCAAATCCATAAAATTTACTACACCAAGAACAGATCCTAACGTATGAACTATGAACTTCGGGTGACAATGATGTGTTAATGTAGATTCATCAGTTGTAACAAAATGTACCACTCCTGTGGGAGATGTTGATAATGGGAGAGACTATGCATGTGTAGGGAGTATATAAGAACTCTATACTTTCTGCTCAATTTTTCTATGAATTTAAAACTTCTGTAAAAAATAAGTTCTCTCTCTCTCTCTCTCTTTTTTTCCAAAGGTCATAGTGTATTTAATTCAAGTTCTTTGCAGTCCTTAAAATTCTCCAGTCCTTCATAGAGACCTTGTTTTTTGTTATTTTAAGTGTTATCATATTTTATCTTTTGTTTTTGTTTTATAATTTGATTTCATAGTTTTTATTTTTTATAATTAGAAAATGTATGCCCTTTATTTAAAAAAAAGTTTATTTATTTTGAGAGAGAGAGCATAAGTGGGGAAGGGGCAGATGGAGAGGGAGAAAGAGAATCCCAAGTAGGCTTCACGCCATCAGACCAGAGACTGACATGGGGCTTGATCTGACGAACCACGAGGTCATGACCTGAGCCATACTCAAGAGTCCAAAGCTTAACTGCCTGAGCCACCCAGGCACCCCACCCTTTTTTTAAAAAGTTTTTATTTAGATTCTACTTAGTTAACATATAGCAAAATATTGGTTTCAGGAGTAGAATTTAGTGTTGTCACATATAACACCCAGTTCTCTTCACAAGTGCACTCCTTAATGCCCATCACCCATTTAATTCATCCTCTGCTAACTCCCCTCCAGCAACCCTCAGTTTGTTCTCTATAGTTAAGAGTCTCTTATGGTCTGCTTCCATCTTTTTTTTCCTTCCCCTATGTTCATCTGTTTGTTTCTTAAATTCCATATATGAGTGAAATCATAGGGTATTTGTCTTTCTCTGACTTTTTTCGCTTAGTAGAACACACTTTAGCTTCATCCACATTATTGCAAATGGCAAGATTTTATTCTCTTTTTGATGGCTGAGTAATATTCCATTATATACATATATATGTGTATATATCACATATTTTTTATCCATTCATCAGTCAATGGACATTTGGGCTCTTTCCATAATTTGGCTATTGTTGATAATGCTGCTATAAAGACTGGGGTGCATGTATCCCTTCAAATCAGTATTTTTGTATCATTTGGGTAAATACCCAGTATTGCAATTTCTAGGTTGTAGGCTGGTTCTATTTTTAACATTTTGAGGAACCTCCATATTGTTTCCCCATATTTTAGTAAAAAGTGAGCTGACAACGAGTAAACAGTAATATAGAAAGCCTAGAAATTACTATAAAATTCCAATGTTTTATAAACCTAGTACAAAAAAGATCTTTTAATATCAGTATTTTAGGATACTACTATAATCCTTCTTATATTAAATTTATTCCAAATAAGGTATTCACATTTCTAACCCATGACATTCCTACAAATATACATACAGACACAGACACACACAGACACACACACACACACACACACACACACACACACACTTCAATTTTCCAGTGCCTGCTCAGTTTTTGCCATATTTTCCAAACAAACATAGTCCTTGATGAGACAATCCATTGACCAAGAAGAGAAGACATTCCACTGAGTTGAATTTACCACTATGAGATGATTTTCTCCAATAAGTATCATTGACTTTCAAATAAGTACTACTTGTCATTAATAAAAGTTATTCCTGGGACGCCTGGGTGGCTCGGTCGGTCAAGCCTCCAACTTCAGCTCAGGTCATGATCTCACAGCCCGTGAGTTCGAGCCCCATGACAGGCTCTGTGCTGACAGCTCAGAGCCTGGAGCCTGCTTCGGATTCTGTGTGTCCCTCTCTCTGCCCCTCCCCCACTCATACTCTCTGTCTCTCAAAAATAAATAAACATTAAAAAAAATTTTTAATAAAAAAATGAAAGCTATTTTCTTGACTAATGTTTCATACCTAGAAATAACAATTGATTTTTTTATCTGTAATTTCCATTGAGTGAGTCCACTGATGAATGGATAAGGAAGATATGGTATATGTATATAATGAAATATTACTCATTCATCAAAAAGAATGAAATCCTGCCATTTGCAACAACATGGATGGAATTAGAGTGTATTATGCTAAGCAAAATAAGTATTAATGTGTTTTTGTTCTCTTGCTGATTTTAATATTTTTCTCTTTTGGTTTGGATTTCAGCAAATTGATAATTACATACCTGTGTGTGCACATGTGTACGTGTGGTGTGATGTGGTATGGGAGTTCAGGCTATGAGAAGCATTCAATGAACTTTTAAGAACTAGAAAAGTTTTGCTCATTACTTATTGAAATATTCTTTACATGAATTTTTTTCTGGGGCTCCAAGTGTTTGTGGGTCTGCTCTTGCTGACTACTTTTTCTTTTGATTATGGGTCATATTTTCCTGATTCCTTGAATGTTTCCATATGTTTTAATTGAGTTACAGGCATTGTGTATAAAGGAATAGAGGCTGAAGTATGATTATTTTTTGCTTTAATTTATTTTCCAGATAATTTAAGCCTTTTTCTCTTTTTGGCATTTAGAGTAAGTGGATGAGGATTTAGATTTTTTTCAAAGTCAAACTAACCTGAGCTGGAGCTAAGCCATATCCTCAATTTGATTCAGTTCACCTTTGGTTAACCCTTTCTGCACTCTGCTATTCCCCTGCCACTAAGGCCTGACCATTTTGTTCCTGACCTCATTTGAGCTAGATGGAGTGGACCAAGAAGCTTTGGCCTATGTTTAGATTCAATAACCCACTGGTTCTGTTTCTCTAGAGAACTCTAATACAATGGCAAAAGGGACTTTTGCAGATGTAATTAAGTTTATAGTCAGTTGACTTTGGTTAATGAAAAGGGAAATTCATTTAGGTGAGCCTGACCTAATCACATGAGCCCTTTAAAAGCAGATGGTTTTCTCTAGTGAGCAGTGGAGACGGAAATCAGATTTCTGGCAGAAGAAGGGGTTGAAACAAGGTTCTTGGCTTGAAGACAGAAGGGGCCTCATGGAAAGGACCTGACCGCAGCCTCTAGATGCTGTGAATAGTTCCCAGCTAAAAATCAGCAGGGACATGGGGACCTTAGTCCAATAGCTGCAGGAAATGTAATTCTGCCAGCAAGAATAAGTTGGAAGTAGATTCTCCTCCCTTGTCTCAGAACATGAACTCAGTTCTGCCAACACCTTGATTTTGACCTTATGAGACCTTGGGCAGAAAATTCAGCCTTGCTGTCCTGGGCTTGTCATATAAAAGACTGTGAGCTAATGAATGGGTGTTGTTTTAAGCCATTAAGTATGTGGCAATTTGTGATATAGCATTAGAAAATTAATACAGCCTAGATACAAAGATGAACTACACTACCAAGGATAAAGATGGTTTAGGTAATGGTCACCCACCTTGGTATCTGAATACATATAGCACTATAGATGCCTCAGTTCAAAAAATACTAATCCAATCAAATACTAATCCAATAAATAATATTCTTGTTTACTATTCAAAAGTCACTTGATAGGTGACCTGAAAAGTATCTTGACCATATGCTGTCTAAAAAAGGCTTCTCTCAAATCTCTAAGTATCTTTCTTTATTCTGATACATGTACATTTACATTTATAATTAGCAGCATAAACTGTCAAGAATCTAGAGTGACACTGGCTGTCTAAGGATTAAACCGGAGTAGTGGGAATTGCCCCTTAGTAGCTGAAGATGCAAAAAATAAACTTGTTTGTACATGATGATAATTCACTCACAGAAACTGTGAATCTCTTTCCTAAAAGATTAGAAGAATCTGGTTCTGGAGCGCCTGGGTGGCTCAGTCAGTTAAGCATCTGACTCTTGATTTTGGCACAGGTCATGACCTCATGCTTCCTGATTTCAAGCCCCTACCCCTATCAGGCTCTTTAGTGACAGTGGTTCTTTGCTGACAGAGTAGAGCCTGCTTGGGATTCTCTGTCTCCCTCTCTCTCTCTCTGCTCCTCCTCAGCTCACTCTCTCTCTCAAAAATAAACAAACTTAAAAAAAAAAAAAAGAAGAATCTGGTTCTTAGGGACAAAGTTGACATCTGGTAGTACATATGTATTTTGCACAGGTGTCAGACTATTGTAAATTTAACATCTGCCTTCACTTGTATTGAACAACCTTCTGGTTTTAGCTAAATTGTTTTAGAAGAAGATCCTTATTGAAAACCCAGGAGCACAATGTTTTTTGTTTGTTTGTTTTGTTTTTATTTTATTTTATTTTACATTTTGAAAGCATGTTTTCTTTTAACATCAAGCTGTAGTTGTAAACAGAGGTCTGAAAAAAAACAACTGCCCTCTTCAGAGCCAGGTTCACATTTCTGTTTACCTAACACTGTTCTCAACCTGCCACCAAGCCAGCCTGGTGGTTATGGATGGGGCCAAGAACAAAGATTTTGGAGCCCACAAGAGGTGAGTCTAAAATGCCAACTTTACCATTTATCAGCTGAATAAATAACATCTATGCATCTCAGTTTTCTCATCTAAGAAGAAAATCCTTTCAGAGCCAAGATGATGATTACTTAAAGTCATTCCAGAGTTTCACTGTTCTAATATAATTCATAGAACCTATTTTTATTAACATTTTTCCTGAAATTGAATTGTTTTCATCTCTCTAGCTCATTCCAAATTTTACCAAAAAATTCTTCAGTTGTACTTACTAAAGTTTTTCTCTTGCTGTTATTTATTCAGAACCTATTATTTGTCAATAGCTCTTTTTGCTCATCGTCAAGAAATGAATATACTAAAGTCACCAGTCTGAGTTAAGGACACTCTCTATACTGAAGACCCAGTAGCTTAAAGTCAATTTGAACGGGTATTTGAAACTTAATCTTCCAGTTGTAATGGCGATAGTTAGCATTTTCAGTAAAGGTTTTATTGGTCCAGACCACAGGGACCATATTACATTAATAACTTTTCTTTACTTTCAGTTGCTGTAACCACTTTAGGCCAAATTTTGCTCAATGGTAATCACTGCTAAAATGATAGGGTAGTGTTCATTTTCCAGGCTTTACGTCTAGCAAATGTCCTTTTTACACAGGAAAACCATACTCACCAAGCTTTACTTTATGAGTCTGAACTAGGCTATTCAGTATTTTATAAATTCAAAGCAAGACTCTATTATTTATTCTAAATGTGACAGCATAGCTTAGGGGTGGGCAGCCTCCACACAAGTAATCTGCTGATTAGTAAGAGTATGCATATCAGAAGCCAGCAAACTCCAATTTGCATTGAATGCCAGCTGCATAACAACTTATCAGAGAAGCCCAGATAGAAGGGTAAAGAAATATCCCTTCCGTAATTACGAGCATGTGTGTGCCAGTGCAAACCTGCATTAGTATGACTGAGCATTCTGGGATAATAAGTTAATGCTATTAAGATTCATTACATATTCCTAATATGCATACCAATGCTTCTTAGGGGTAATATGTTAGATCCCAGGCTCCAGGTCTGGGCTGACAGACTCCAGAGAGAATGGAAAGAAGTCCAGCCAGGAATGCCAGAAGATGTCCTAAAAAGGCTTTGCGACATTTTGGGAAAGATACTTCTGGTGATTGTACATACTAATTTAGTATAAACATGAGGTAATCTTAATTTTCTTTAAAAAAAAAACTTTCTGTTTTGGTTATAGACATCTAACTTATTTGTAATAACATAAGGCAAATTAATGTAAACTGAAGAGCTAATTGGTCAGGCCCTACTTTGGCCTCAGACCTGTTTTATTTGGCTGAAGTTTAAATTTCAGTGACATGAGGTGGCACTTGCACTGTCTGTGACCCATTGCTTTTATATTGACTTATTCATTTACATTATCTGATGGGTCCCTGAAAGCAGTTGAGCTTGATGTTCTAGTTCCAAATGAAGATCCATTTGAATGGTCCCATGTTTTCTTAAGACAGATGGACCAGGTACGCGAATATGACTCTCGATCTTTTGCTTACTTGCTATGTCAGACTCTGCAAAAATACAAATGCAGGATCGTTTCGACATGGGGCACTACAACATAATGGGAAGTGTCTTGAGTTGGGACATAGGAAGTAGAGTTTTATTTATCTGTTCATTTAGTCATTCAGTAATTCAGATGACCAACATGTACTGACTGCCCACAGGGTGCCATTGTTGGGATACAACAATGAAAAAAATAGTAATACTGATATCCTAAGACTGTTTTAAGGATTCAGTTTGATAATGCATGTGTATTGGGTGCAAATTTTTTTTTTCAGATTCCCTTGACCACCTCCATTTGTGTTTCTGTTAGTCAGCAGAGTCCCTCAATCGTTAGGTGAAATCTGTACCCTAGGGCTCTGGCTTGCTGAATGGACACCAGGCTGCTGCATAATCCTACCTGGAAGTGGGAGAGCCTGAGCCTCCTATGGAGCAAATGTGATCATTGAGAAATGAGATGCGAAATGAGACTAGGCAAATAAATTCCTCCTCTCGCTCTTCATGGGCTGCTTCTGATCCGCAAAACCTATTTTGCATGTCCAAAATAAAAGGAATTGCGATAGGTAATTTCTAAATGAGCCATATATCTCTAAAATTCTATAATTTTATGATTCCACTTGGACAGTCTCATGTGTGTTTGGTTTCTTTAGAGAAGAGAAAAGAATTACCATTTGTTGTGCCAAAAGTATAGTCCAGGCACTAAGCAGTTTACTTTATATACATTATTTAGTTTTTGTAAGTGTCCTGGAAGGCAGGAATTATTTACTCTATTATTGAAGAAATTAAGGCACAAGAAGTAATAAATTGTCATGTACACGCAGCTACTAAGAGGCCCAAGCTCTCCCACTAAGTACATTGTTTCACTTTTTTTATTTTAATCTCCTTCCCTTACTCTTCTTTCCTCCACAAAAAAAAATAAATAAATAAAAATCTATTATTTAGAAATCATTCGTTGACCCACAGCTACACAAATTTAATAGCCCTTTAAGTACTTACTTAATTTTTTTTCATTTGTTTACTTTTGAGAGAGAGAGAGAGAGAGCATGAACAGGGGAGAGGGGCAGAGGGAGAGAGAGAATCTTAAGCAGGCTCCATGCTCAGTGCAGAGCCTGATGCAGGGCTCCACCCCACCACCCTGGGGTCATGACCTGAGCCAAAATTAAGAGCCGAACACTCAACCGACTGAGCCACCCAGGTGCCCCTTTAATTATTTATTTTTTGCCTCCATAGTAAAACATTTAGTAATTTAGAGCAATATCTCATTTAAATAGTACATGTAGCTGTCAAGGGTAATTGCCAAGTTTAAAAATTCTTTAACTTAGCACATCACAATATGCACTACAATTTACTTCCTGGATACACTTCAACTAGTTCAATATTTCATTCATTGTAGTAATGGTTCCAGCACTGTTTATTAACCAACACATCTGTGCTTTGCAAGTATCACTATAAATGTTCACAAGGTAATTCTCACACCTAAGAAAGACAAAGGGTGTTTTTTTCATTTTCAAAGAAAGCTTTTGTTGTATTCAACTTTACTCTAAGCATAAGTTTATTTTACTATATTTGAATAATTTAAACTTGGTAAGGTATACATAGACTAAGGTAAATCTATCTAACCAAAATATGAAATTATACCAGTATGTCATTCACTAATTTTAGGAAGCATGACATGAAATAGAACATTAAATCTAGGGGCTCCTGGGCGGCTCAGTCAGTTGAGTTTCCAACTTCTTTTCAGGTCATGATCTCACGGTTCGAGTTCGAGCCCCGTGTCAGGCTCCATGCTGACAGCTCAGAGCCTGGAGCCTGCTTTGGATTCTGTGTCTCCCTCTCTCTCTGCCCTACCCCTGCATGCACTCTGCCTCTCTCAGTCTCTCAAAAATGAGTAAACGTTAAAAAAATAAAATCAAATAAAAATAAAAATAAATCAAATCTATGTTTTTATGACAAATTGAATCAATTTTTTATCACTAAATTTATCAATATAATCAGATATTTAAAACTCCATGATACAACTAAATATGTGAGTGAAAAAAATTTACATTAAGTATTAAACATAATGAAATGCTGTCTTCAGAGTATAACTTAAATAAATATCTTAAAAGCAAAATAATCTTATATATCTGTGCCTGGTTCCTACACATTAATTTAATTCTTATGATTCTAATTTAGAACTTGGTCTAAGTGTTGACTGGTTAGAATACTTTGAATATCCTAGTTAAAACATTTGGTTATTAGCAACCTTTATTGTATTGCATTTTCAGCTTATTTTTTAAAAATCTCAGGGTCAAAACCTGTAAGATGCCATGGAAGGACAGAATGCAGGTAAGATAGAAACATGGGTAACACATCTACGATGCTTCACTTTTTATACAGAGCATGGATCCTCCTGCACTAAACCAAATAAAAGCTTCCAAATGACCCCATGTGGTCCCTGAAAGCTCAGCCAAGAGTTCTATTTCCATTATCTATGACGATACACAGAATGTCTTCTGAAATGACTCCCAAATGGCCAGATACCAATACCCCATATCAAGACAGAAACCAAATTTAGTCTTTTATTTCGTGGGGGAAATAACACAACTATTTTTAGTGTTTTGTTTTACCAAAGGCCTTCTCGTTACTGCTCTAGGCTTGGCATAATAAATGTGTTGATGAACATTTGTACATTCTTAACAGTCAGAGTCAAAATCAAGAAGGAAAAGTCCAAAGCAAATGAGGTCCTTATCAGGCTCTCACTTCCCTCCTGCATATTTTCCCCAACCTCCTGCATTCCAGAGTCCTTACCCTTCATGCTAGCTTTATATATATATACATAGCTTTTATAGCCTTATTTCAGGGGCACCTGGGTGGCTCATTTGGTTAAGCTTTCAACGTTGGCTCAGGTCATGATCTCATGGTTCGTGAGTTCGGGTCATGATTCCATGGTTTGTGAGTTTGAGCCCCATGTCGGGCTCTGTGCTGACATCTCAGAGCCTAGAACATGCTTTGGATTCTGCCTTCCTCTCTCTCTGTCCCTCCCCCCACTTGAGCTCGCTTTCTCTCTCTCTCTCTCTCTCTCTCTTACAAATAAATAAATATCAACAACAACAAAAAGAATGCCTTATTTCAGTCTTCCCCCTAAGTAGTCTTTCCCAGATCAAGCTGTGTATGACATCTTATTTTAGGAGCTGGTAGTTTATTTATTAAGACACAAATGGATATAATGACTGATTTATTCATTCAGTTACTCAACAAACATATGCTGAATGCCTGTTTAGTGCCAGGCACTGTGCTAGCCACTAGAAAAATATTACTATCATCAATTTACTAAACACCATAGTAAGAAAGATTAACCCTTACTCATTATCTATAATCCCACTTTGCTGCATTTTTAAAGTATTTTGAAGGTTGTTAACCCAAAGATGTAGACACTTACTAAAGAATTTTAAGCAGAAATATACATATTTTAAATAGAAATGACTGTCCTAGAATTTTCAAATCCAAGAATACACACCCTTTCTCTTTATTTAGAAGATCAGCCTTGAACTCAGCTTACAAACTGTTCAATATGTTAAATAGAAGTTGTCTTGTTACCTTGAAATTTGAAATCAAGTCCTAAGCAGGACAAAAAGCATTAAATAGCCTTATATTATAAAAATCTGCTAACTACATCCATGTGAATTATTAAAGGTTGACAAAAATCAGTCCTCATCTCCAAATACCCCAAAGAGCCTATACAAACAGCTGGCTAGCAATTCCAGGGGGGAATCTTCAGATTTAGTAACGACCAGGTCTTGGACACATTTTGACTTTTCTCAGTTGGGTGTAGTGAGGACTCTCCCCTTTCAAAGAAAGTATAGAAGGTTCTGTAGACTACTCGTGATAATTAGAAGAATAAGAAAAAGATGCCCATTTCCCTTCAATGTGAATAGTCACAAGCAGCAGTTCAAATGCCACTGTGAAAACATCCTTGGGAGATTCTGACATGTTTCCCTTGAGTTTGGGAGGCAACAGGGCACCTTGAAACTTGTGCCTACCTCTGCCTTCAGAATTCTAAAGATGGGAGATGGGCCAGAGCCATTGTGGAAGGGTGAGGAGGTGGAACACTTGTAGGAGCAGTCTGTGCAAGGATCATCTGGCAAGACCAGCCCAAAAGGATGTCAGGCAAAACCCAAGCCATCTGGAAAGTACCTATATTGGTTTCCTGTTACTACTGTAATGAATTCCACAAATGTCATGGCTTAAAACAACACAGATTTATTCTCTCAAAGTTCTGGAGGTCAGAGGGCTAAAATGAGTCTCTGGGGCCACTTGCATTCTAGAGTTCTAGGGTAGAATCTGTTTCTTATCTTTTCTAGCTTCTAGAAACTACTTATGTTGCCTGGCTTATGTTCCCTTCCTACATTTTCAAAGCCAGCAGTGCAGCACCTTCTGTACTTTCTGACATCTGCTTCTGTCCTAACATGTTCTGGATATGACTCCAACCCTCCAGGCCCCCCTCTCACACAGATCCTTATAATTACACTGGATCCAGCTGGATAATCCAGGCTAATCTCCCCATCTCAAGATCCTTAATTTATTCAAACCTACAAAGGCCCATTTACCATTACCATTCAGATTCCAGGGATTAGGAAGTGGATATATCCTACCCAAGGAGATGGCTTGTTGGGCCATAGGGACCCCAGCATTAAGAAGCTTGGAGGTATAATACTGGTGGTGGAGTGGGGGGTGCATGCATCTCAGAAGATTGAGGAGAACATGGCCCAAGTCAGAGCTCCCAGAAGGCTTCCAAGTCACCACATAAATGTGTCCCATGAAGGACCCAACATCCGAACCTCTGCTCTAAGAGGCAATGACATTGAATCCCAGCAAGTCAAGATTTCCTTGAGTCAACTTTCTCCTCCCCTCTGGAAAACTCAGGAGTGATATTTGGGGTTGACGCGAAGAACAAGGAGAAGTGAGAGAACACACCAAGTGCTGCCCTCTGTGGCAAGTCAGGCCTAAAAACAACAGGAAGGGAGTGTCATTAAAAGCGACACTGATTTAGACAACACTGAAACTTTTACTACCAAGACATGAGTCTTGATTAATAAGATGTGACTCTTCTGATATTGGAAGAGCATGAATTCTGCCTACAAGGAAACCAAGGGGTACGGAAAAAGAAATCCAACACAGCATGTTGGAAGAGTAAGGTTGGAAAATAATTAAGCCCTTTCCCCATTTGTAGGAAACAGATATCAGCGATTCAACAAAGTGGTTACAATGGGGTTTTTTTGATACATTTTTTGCATTTGTAGCCAAGTCAGTGGCTTTTGATACTTTTCTGCCTCTGATTTCCTAGTGCTCCTGCCCAGAAGCACTCTTTATGTCAGTTAATGTACGGTCAGCCACTCTCCTACTTCTAGCAACCTGTCCATTCCTGATCTGCGTACACTCCTAATTATTCAGAGCCTGCCTCATCCTCTAAATGGATTAACTGGCACTAGATTGACACCTTGTATGTTGTTCAGCAGTTGTTACACTGGCTTCTAAATTATTTCAGCTTGGCATTACAGAGATAATCTGTCACTAATGCAAACTTGTGTATTTACAATATTAGAATCGCTGTCTTGTGATTTTTTCATTACTACTGTATTTTCTGATTCTCGCTCATTACCATGTGTATTGTTCCATTATTTACATTTTGAATGCTATTATCTCTAAGGCTGTCAGCAGAAGTATTGAGATAATGACGCTGTGGGAAGAGAATTATCTAAATATGGATCTTTCTGCTCATGCTCAAATAAATTATTGTCTAACTCTTCAGATGCTTCTTCGGGGTCCTCATTAAGACACTCATGGCCTGGGGGAATTATAAAGCATCAGCTGCCTTTGTCTAAGGGTCTGAAGGTACAGAAACAAAACTAGAGATAGAGAAACCGATCAAGACTTGAAGTGAAGGGCGTTCCTGATAGTAACAGGGGATGTGAACATATCCAATGAAATATGTATTTAACAGCAATGGCCTTAAAAGAGAATGGTATCTGAAAGTCTGAAGGTAAAACAGTGACTGGAATGGAATTTTGCAGGTGTTTTGTTTATTTTGGTTTAGATATTGTCTGTTCAAAAAAAAAAAAAAAAAAAAAGGCAGACTATCTCCATGGTTTTAAAACCCAACTACACATCCATGCTTCCCAAATTTCTATTTTTATCTCCGACCTCCCCACTGAGCTTCAAATTCCAGTATCTATCCTCAAATACGACATTTACACTTGGCTGTCCACTAGCATCTCAAACTCAATATGGCTAATACGGACCCCCCCCCTTTCTTTTTTGCCTCCAAAAGTCTTTTTTTTCCTTTTCTACCCTGTCATCCAGTTTGTACAGAACTTTTAATTTTCCCCAAAAAGTCTTTTTCCTCTTGTCCCCTGTCATCCAGTCTGAGTTCATGCCATCATGGCATACTGTACAAAATCCAGGAAACTTCCTTCAACTTTTGTGTCTCTTCCTGTTCACACGTAGTTGGTCAAGACCTGTAGGTCCATCTGCAAAGTGCGCCATAAGTCCCTGACTGCTGCCCATCTCCATGGAGACCATCCACATCTAGGAAAACCTCCTCTCTTCATGGGCACTGTCTCCTAACGGGGGGGGGGGGGGGCAGCTTCTCTTCTTGCCTCTCCGCCCCCAGGAGCTAAAGGGAGCTGCATAAGACATGCATCACGTCATGTCTCTCTTCTGCTTCTCATCCACTTAGAATAAAATCTATACCCCACACCACGGCCTGCAAAGCCCTGAGTGACTGTTCCTGCCCACCTCTTAGATCACATCTCCTCTCATTTTGTCCAGCCACAGTGGCGTTCTTCCGGGTCATTCCTGCCTCATGCTCCCTGTACATGCTGACCCATCTAGAATATTCTGCTTCTGGCTCTCCACATGGATGGGTGACTGCTTCCCCTCATTCAGGTCTCTCTCAAACTGCTTAGGAAGGACTTTCAACTCTTCAGCCACTTTCCTTCCTGTCTGGTACTGCTTTATGGTACCTACCATCCTCTAAAACATCCCATCCATTCATTTGTTCTCCTATTATCTGTCTTATCCCACTTGACTATAAGCTCCATGAGGGCAGGAATCTCATCTCTTTTGTTCTCTCCACTGTGTATCTAGGGTCAAGAATGGTGCTAAATTCATAGCAGTCCCTCAATAAATATTCATGAATAAATGAATGATTGGAATCCAAATCACTTGTGACTCAGTGTCAGAGGCCCACACTGCCAGTCTTTTTAGTTATACTAAATAGTTTCATCCTTGGCCATTTTCCTGCATGTATGAACGGATCCAATTTGAAGACTCAATTTCCGGGTATCGGGGTAGATGCTCACTGCTTTTTGCAAAGCCAGCATCTCAAGCTCTGACCACCTACTTCACGCCTCACCCATTATCATCATAGTGAGAGATCTGTGTCCCAGCTCCTGTTCTCATGTGGGGGAGTTCTCCCCATTCTCTCTGCTACTAGATTTCAGAATCTCCCTTCCTGAAATGCTTCTCTTTGGCTACATTATCTCTCCTCACCTCTTTCTTTATGGATTTCCCAGTCATAGACAGATTAGACTTAGTCTCCTCAGAGTCTCAACAAGAATGCTAGGTTTATGGGACAGAACTCTCTGTCTTTCCAGTAGTTTCAATCATTTTTGACATTGTTTCAATCCTTTTTGACATCCTGCTGTGATGATTCAGCATACAGTTTAGCTACAGGCTTTTGTTTATTTTTAAGAGGGTTTATATAAAAGGAGGAAAGTGGGTGGCAGAATTTGTCTCAAAAAATGTTTCTCGAAGCCTTGCATTCCTGGCCATTTTAATACCAAAAACAAACCAAAAATGTGTCCTTAGCTCCCAAGACTAGTGTCACTCACATACAACCCATCTGTTTCTCCGCAGACAAAATAAAATGTAAAAGCAGTAAATAATCAATGCCACCTTCTTACACTACCACCACCAAGACCCCCAAGGAGAGGAGATAATGAAGAGCTATTGAATTGTTTTCTTGAAAAAAATGTAATCTGGATTATACTTCTGAAGGCCAAAAAGTAAGTGAGCAAAAGGTTCAGTAATGTTTGTGAAACAGTTAATATTAGAATATTAATAATACAGAATAATATAGAATCTGACTATTAAATAGATACAAATGATATTAGTTTCAACAACTTACAAATTTGCAAACTGTCAAGAGAATTATTTTATCTAAAAATGTCAGTTAAAGGAAAAGTATGATAATCCTGTGCTTTTCAGGCAGATGTAAATTGTTTGCAACAGAATTACTGCTGTTAAGAGTTCATATTTAGTTTAGCACTTACTATGGGCCAGACCCTACTACATATGCTTTCTGGATGTTCATTCTATACTCCTCACAATGCCTTCTGAGATGGATAACAATGAATGTCTGGCTTCAGCAAAGAAACAGAAGCATAGAAGAATAAGCCATTACCTGCTGGTATACAGCTCTCACTAATAAACTGAGTTTAATCTCAAGCTATACCTCATTTCATCACCAAACTATGCTAACTGTGGTGGTAACCAGAGACATTTATTGAGCCCTCCTATTTTTCAATGCACTATGGAAAATATGTTGCACGTTTTATATCACCTAATCTTTCCAACAATCCTGAGGTGGAAGGACTTTAATTATAACCATTATTTAAAACTGATGATGGTACGATTTTATGGAAAGTCTTCCCATACTGCTCACTTCTAGAAACAACTCTTCTGTTTTATTCAATTTTGCAAAGCAGGACCAGCTGCTGCAAGTTCAGATCACACTGTTTTCTTCAGCAGCCCCACACAAGGCCTTAGAATTGCCAGGTACATGTCATTTCCACTCTCTCTCTCTTTTTTTTTTAATGTAACCTCTATTTTTTTTTTTTTTTTTTTTTGCATCTAACAAAACTTGTAACCCTTTTATTCCTAACTGAGACAGGCATATTTTTAAGGTGATGCTTCTAAGTTTTCTAGCTATACAGGCTTCTCTGTGAGGTTATGTTTTTCATTACAACCCAGCATTTGGGCTGAACACTCCAAGAGAAAGCTTATACCCAACAAGGATGCTCAGTAATATCAAATCTATGAGGGCTGCAAATCATAAAATATGGGTCCCTTCTTCAGCTAAATTAATTGGACCATATAACAGAAACACTAACAAAGGACTTTCATAGACTCCAGCCAATGAATCCTTTTCAAAGTGAAGCCTATAATACTCTTTTATTAGTCCGCAAGTAACAAATGTAATACGGACATCAATCTCATTGGAATAGTAAAGAAATCCCTGGAGCCAACAGAAGAAAACTGGGTGTTCCATCAAACAGCACTAACAGGGTAATTTAGCAACAATCACCATTAATGGAAAAACACGCATGCATGCATAATTAGGGAGGTAAACTAATACTAAAATTGGGATTATTACTTACAGTCAAGAGTTCACACCCATCCCTTATGATCTGATAGGCACTGTTCTGAACACTTCAAATGAATGATTTCATAATAACACGCAGGGGGAGGTACAATTATCATTTCACGTTACAGATTGGAAAACTGGGGCTTAGACAGGCCAAGGCTGTCCAGGGCTATACAGCCTGGAATTGTCCAGGGCTATACAGCCTGGAAGCAGCAGAGCCACATCTCGATCCCAAGCATTTTGGACACTGCATGTATTTAGTTTGCTGTGTTTTATCAGCCTTTAGTGACTTAGAGTTATAACAGCATAGTCTGGCCACACTGAACTGTATGCTGTTCCCACATCACAGCGGGCACCTTCTCATCTTGACATCTTTGCCCCTGCAGTTCCCCCTGTCTGGGACACCTACCTCTGCCAACTCACTTTTACTAAGGTTGAGCTTAAGTGTCACTTTGGGAAGGTTGCTATTATGCCAACCACCCATGACCTAGTCTCCTGCCCATGGCATACTAAGATATCCTTTCACTGGCTTAAAATGCATGATCCACTGAGTGCAAAAAAAGGAAAAAATGGAATCAAACAGGCAACCTGCGACTGTAAACAGTGAGAAAGAAAACACTGATATCCAGAGCTACCATGGTCTTACACAGAAAAAAAGAAATCTATATTCACCTAACTGTGGCTAAATACCTTTGATTTTTTTTCAGTTACTGACTGCCAGATAATGTTTACATGATTTGTCTATTTTACAAATGCTTAGGGGTGAAGCTGTAGTCAAATATGCATCTGTTATTTATTTGAGCCTTTTGATAGTCCACGGTTCTTCCTTACTTCAGTCCAATTTAATTTCAGCAAGCAAAAAAAAAAAATCATATTATAAAGATAAGCTAAAAGACTTTTTCCTTTCCTGGTATAGGAGGAAATCAACTATATGGAGGTCTCTGGATAATAAATAACTTTTCCACCTCTTGCTTTTCTTGGCAGGCTTGTGAAACATTTATTGCATTTCTTTCTAAGGGCTTAAAAGTATCCTTCTCCTCCAGAGAACATTATCCTATGACCCAACGCATATCCCACTGTTGTCTGCTTCAGCTCTGCTCACATCTCCTGCCCCCTCCCCTGACCCCTGTCTTTCAATGCTGCCTTTGGGTTAACTTCTTCTGACAATTTCGGTTGCCTTTCGTTTAAGCTGTTACACTCCATATGGCTCCTCTCTCTTTGATGTGGCCCCAAACATATTATAGACCACAGAACACAAGCTCAACAATGTAATAGTTCACCCAAGAATCTGCAGTGTTCTACCCAGGGCAGAAGCTTAGTACAACTCTAAAGAAATGGAGAATACCTAGACAAAGAGGGAGACATTCCCCCCACCCTGTATCACTTTAATGTGTAAAGGAAACTATTCTTCAGAACCAAATGGCTACTTTTTACCTGTGAACAAATGCTAGAGCAAACCAACCCTTGGGGATAAACCCAGCAACGAAAACCAGACCCTCTGACCATTGATAATCAGTTTAGTGAGCTTAATTGGAGATTCAGATTTGAGATTTAATGGCAAATTGATCCAAAACAGATTTAAAAAAAATAATAATAAATCCCAGAACTAAAAGCAAACAGATTCAGAAAATGTTTTTAAAAAATTTTCAACCATCCCTACCACTGTGTAAGGAGAGTTAAACCACTTCAAGGGAAACTGAGTCAAGTTAATACGAAAATAGAGAAGGGAATAAAAAACTGTTCATCTTTATCTGTTACAAATGCTGGCAAATGTTGGAAATGAAATGGATTCCTCATTTGGAGATTAAAGATTCTCTCAGCATTTATAGACTTAGTTTTGAATACAGTTGAGAGAGAGAGAGAGAGACAGAGAGAGATAGAAAGACAGAGAAGGGGGAGACAGAGAAGGAGGAACTAGGCTACAGGGTATCAAGACACTGTGTTCAATTCAGATTGCACAGTTGAGCTGCAGAATATCCTCAAGCAAGGGTCCCAACCTCTGTGACCATGTGACTCATCAGCTAAGCAAGGCTAATTAGGACCATCCACCTTCTCCACCTAAAAAAGCAGAGTTCATGTTAATTAACTTGGACATTTTGAACAACCTGAGCTCCACACACGAAAAAGTGAAAAGGGCATTTCATGGTTGTTAGCAATTACCTGTGAAATTATTTAAGTCATCATGACTGCTACAGATCTGCCCCTAGGAGAGGTCTCCCATGTGGCTGCATTGACCATACTTTGTATGTTTTTAAAGAAAAGGATCTCTCCCACTCCACTCTCATTTCTTTTTCTGTCCTTTTTCACTCTTGTCTCTTCCTCTTAAATATCCTTGTTCTCTAAAACTGTCACTATCTTTTATGATTTTATATTGTCTTCTAAAAGCTAAGAAGCCAATTATAGTAAAATTTGATGTACCGTCCTCCACAGTTTCCCTATCTATCCCCAAACCCCAACAGATACCTCATATTCTATTCTTCCTCTTACTACAGTAAATCATATTTCCTTATCATGTTATATTAGTAAACAGTTCTCTGTTCTTTTCTACTAATCCCATGAAAATAGATTAATATAGATGCATATTTATATAGCAATGACATCTAATTCTGGACAACTGAAAGAACACTCGAGGATTGACTTTAACGTCTTGTGTTTTAATGACTGCACGCGTGCGCACACACACACACAGAATGCTGAAGAGTTAGCTTTATTCTAAAGTAAATATGTCATGAAACTACCTCACTGGATATAAGTCCTTGTGTTGTCTCCTGGCACTATTGTTTTCTCTCCCCTGGAGTGCTTGTAAAGAGCAATTTTACTGTGATTTGCAAGCATACCTCACCTTCTTCTCTGACTTTTGGATAGTCTTGTATTTTAAAAGGTTAGGTTATATATCAAAAGTGTACTGCAAAGTTATTAGCTTGATCTTTGAACCAGAACAGGTTATCTGGGATCCAATTCATAATTTGTCAGTAATATGTAAAACAAGTTGAGGGGAAAAGGGAAAACAGGGAAAAAAAAGAAATTTTTTCAAAAAGCCCTACTTAAATAAATATTTTTATATCAAACCTTTAAATATTATTAACTAACTGAAGATGTTTTAGGACAGACCAGACTAAAAATAATAACTATACTCACATTATAGTATGCAGCCTTAGAAATTAAGTTTGAGGAACTCTGAAAATTATCTTACAGGAATCCCTTTAAAATATCACCACTGGAGCATCTGAGTGGCTCAGTCAGTTGAGCATCCAGCACTTGATTTCAATTCAGGTCATGACCCCAGTATCATGGGATCAAGCCCTGCATCAGGCTCCATGCTGAGCTTAAGATATTCTCTCTCTCTCCCTCTGCCCCTCTCCCCTGCTTGTGTGTTCTCTCTCTCTCTCTCAAATTAAAAATAAATGCCACTATTATCCATTCACCAGGTTTATTCTGTTATAGTAATAATAAGTTTACTTATTAGTCAACCTATGGATTTGGCTACTCTGTTCCAGGTTCTTTAGTAGTTTCTGGGAATAAATCAATGAAAAGATAGTCTTTTATCACAAGGGCTAATAGTTTAACCAGAGTGAAATACAAGCACCTGAACAATTTCAATACCATAGGAAACATGCTCATCTTTGCTGATCTACCTGAGTCATGATTAGAAAGGGTCCAGAAGTAAGAGCATTCAGGCAGAGAGAATGTCAGTAAAAAAGAAAAAAAAAAAGTCTTCAATGCCACATGTCAGTGAAATAATGAGTGGGTTTTAGTACAATTACAGCGTGAGTGTGGCATCTCACAAGCACAGAGCTTCAGAATAAAGCAAAGAATGGAGCACAAAGGGCCCTGAATGATGTGGCAAGGAATTTTGCTGCAGATAATGGCAGGACGTGGTAATATCTATGCAGCGAAATGATTAAATTCCTGTTAAAGTTGCACTTTAGAGAGATTGCTCTGGATGAAGTATTGAAAGATCTATGTGAGAGATTGTCCCTTGAACACAAAAGATCCAAACATATGGATATATACTGACTCCTCCCTAAAACTTACCAAAAGGAATAATGTAACAAGAATGGTGTGAAGCCAAGAGGAAAATTTAAAAAAGAACAGGAAATAGAACAAGGAAAGAAAATAGATCTTTGCAAGACAGCAAGAAGAGTATTTATGCAGTGCAGAGAAAACTGAAGTCTGAATGCCTGCAGGGAGGGATGGGAATGAGCATCAGAATGATTCACAGGAGAATGCTACACTTAGGAAACACTACACTTAGGAAATAGAGACTAAGGGTGTCTGAGATTGTGGGGAGAATGATGTAGCTTCAAATAGCATTGATTTGAAGCTTTTATGAGGAGTCTAGGTCTCAAGTCTCCACTCCAGCTCATACAACTCTTCTCAACCTGGAGGACGATCAGATATTTATTCCATTAAGAAATGGATGTGGAAAAGCTCTAAAATCAGTACCACAAGACTTAGTGAGGGGTGGACATGAGATCCATTTAGGAAAAAAAAAGGTCAGTGAAATTCTACATCCTAAACAGTGAGAACTCTCTTCTTTGAGTCACAGAATACTGGGAAACAGATTTCTTTCTGGAAAACTAGCTAGCCTAGAGAAAAGAAATGCAGACATGGATAGTTATGACTTCCCAAAGAATTGATCAAGTTTCCCTTAATCATCCTACCATAAAGCCAACTAAATGACAATCACCTCTCCCCACAACACACACACACACACACACACACACACACACACACACACACAACCACACACACCATAAACACACATGACACAGAACTGTCATACATCTTTTATTGCCTCAATCTCAAGTATGAACAGAGAGGCAAGAAAACTGCACATGCAGACACATGAGAGAAGCCTCCTGCATAAAAAGGCAGAAAGGCAGAGACAAAAGAAAAAAGGAAAAAAAAAGACAAGAAAAAAGGAAGAAGAGAAAAGAGAATAGAGGAAATATAAGAGAATACTTCAAAATGGGATTCTATAATTTATATCCTAAGATAAAAGATATTACATCTATAACAAGAATAAGAAGTCATAAAAATGGAACGGGATGAGAACATGAGATTTAAGTAGAATAAAAGTGTTGAAAGATAAAAGTGTTGAAACTGCCCCAAATAAGAAAACAAAAACATAGTTGGAAAAAAAGAGAAAAGAAAAAGATAAATCCAGTAGGTCCTACATTTGAATTATACTAGTACTGTGGAATACTGATTTATTGTAGAGATACAGTAACATTTCCCAGAACTGAAGAACATGCATTTCTCAACTAAAAGTACTATATGAATGCTCAGGAAAATAGCATTTCCACACCAAGTTACACTATTGTAAAATTTCGAAATGCCAGGGATATAGAAGAAATACTTACATCTTCCAGAGGAGGAAAAATAAGTCACAGAGAATGAAGAAGGGCAATGCTGTCATCTCACTTATATGTAGGATCTAAAAGTGTTGAACACATAGAAACAGAGTAGAATGGTGGCTACCAATGTCTGGGTGTGGAGAAGATGGGGAGATGCTGGACAAAGAGTACAAAGCTTCAGTGATGTGGGATAAATAGGTTGTAGAGATCTAATGTACAGCCTGGTGACTATAGTTAATAATACTGTATTGTATGCTTGAAATTTGCTAAAAGAGTAGATCTTAAGTGCTCTCACAAGAAAAATAAAAGGTGATGGATATATTAATTAGCTCCATCATTTCACAATATATACATATATCAAAACGGCACTGTATTTTACATCTTAAAAATGTACAATTTTTATCGACAATTATACTTCAATAAAGCTGGGGTGGTGGTGGAAGAAGAGCAATTCTAGAAGCAGAGGAAAGGAAATAATCAAGATCCGAGCCAAAATCAATGAAGTTAAAGCAAAGAAAAATAATAGAGAAAATCAATCAACTCAAAAGATATTCTCTAAAAGGATCAGTACAACCTGGTAAGCCTCTTATCTATACAGGTCAAGGAAAACAGAGAAGACACAAATAACCAATATTAGAAGTGACATCACTACAGATAACACAGATATTGAAAGAATAGGGGAATATTATGAACAACTTTACCCTAATAAATACAACAGAGTTGAAATGGACGAATTCCTGGAAAGACACAAACTACCAAAGCTCACTCAAGAAGAAATAGATAATCTGAAGAGCCCCACATCTATTAAAAAAAAAAAATAGTAAATCTCCTCTTACAAACAAAACTCCAGGTCCAGATGGCTATACTGGGGAATTCTACCAAACATTTAAGAAATAATCTCAGTTCTGTAGAAACTCTACCAGACAAGTGAAGAAAAGACAACTTTTGAACTCATTTTATGAAGACAGTAGTATTTGAATATCGAAACCACATAAACACATTTCTGGGAAAGAAAACTATCTACCAATATCTCTCATGAACATAAATGTGAATGTCTTTAACAAAATTTGAGTAAACCAAATACAATAATATATTAAAAGCATAACACATCATGACTGAGTGAGGTTTATCCCTGGAATTCAAAGTTGATTTAACATTCAAAAAAAGTCGATGAAATTTACTGTATTAATAAGCAAAAGAGAAAGAAACACATGAGCACATCAATAGATGCAACAAAAGCAATGGACAAAATTCAACACCTTTCTGACATAAATTATCAAATTAGAAATCAAGAGAAATTCCTTGATCTAATATTGGGCATGTATAACAAATCTACAGCTAACAGCATAAATAGTAATGAAAGGCGAAAACCCTCACTGAGATTACAAACAAAGCAAGGAAGTCTGTTTTCCCTCTATCCAACTTTGAAGTGGAATTTGTAGCCAGTTAAGTAAGGTAAGTAACAGAAATAAAGGGCATCCAGATTAGAAAGGAGCAATTAAAACGGTTTTTCTTTAAAAATGGCATGGTCATCCGTGGACCTACAAAATAGCTACTAGAGTGAATAAGTTAGTTTAGGAGGGTTATATGATATGAAATCAAAATTTTAAAAAATTAGTTGTATTTGTATACACTAAAAAGATCATAAGTTGAAACTTTTAAAAATACTATTTATAAAATATCAAAAATATGAAACACTTTGGATATATATATTAAAATATGTGCAAGACCTTTATGCTGAAAAATATAAAACAATGCTAAGAGATATTAAAGAAAATCTAAATAAATGGAGAGGTAAACTGTGTTCATGGATCAGAAGGATCAGTATTATTAAGTTGGCAAGAACTAATATCAAGTGGGCAAAAAATCTAGAGACACTTCATCAAAAACTGTACCACTGACAAGCACGTGAAAAGGTGTTCAATATCATTAGTCATTTAGGAAACTACAATCTAAAATCACAATGTGATAACAGTAATATCTAAAATTAAAAGAACTTCCCATACCAAGTGTTGGTAAGAGTATGAAGTTATTAGAATTCAACTTAATGCTGAGAAACAGTTTGGCAGTTTCATAAAAAGTTAAACATATATTTACCTTAGGACCCAGTATTCTATCCCTAGGTATTTACCCAAGAGAGATGACAGCAAATATCTAAAGACTTGTACACAAATGTTCATAGAGCTTTTTTTGGTGATAGTAAAAAACTAGAAACAACCAAAATGTCCATCAGTTGGTGAATAGCGGAACTGTAGTATATCCTTACAATGAAATATTGCTCAGCAACAAAAAAGAACCAGTTACTGATTTTTGCAACAACATAGATGAATCTCAAAATAACTAAGAGTGAAAAAGAACCCAGACCACAGAATATACTGTATGATTCCATATATATAAAATTCTAGAAAGGGTAGCCTGGGTGGCTCAGTTGGTTTAAGCATCTGACTCTTGGTTTTTGGCTCAGGTCATGATCTGACGGCTTGTGAGTTCAAGCCCCAGTATCAGTGCAGAGCCCACTTGGGATTCTCTCTCTCCCCCTCTCTCTGCTCCTCCCCCCACTCATGACGTCTCTGTCTGTCTCAAAATAAATAAGATTTTAAAAAACTTAAATAAAATAATAAATAAAATCCTTGAAAATGCAAATTAATCAATTAACCTTGGCAGATTAGCGGTTGCTTTGGTATCGGATGGTAGATGGGGCAGAGGGAGGGATTAAAAAGGAACTCAAGAAAACTTTTGTGGATAATATGTTTACTTTCTTGATTGTGGTGATGGTTTCTCACAGGTATAGAAATATGTCAAAATTTATCAAACTGTACATTTCAAACCTGTGACTTTTATTGTATGTCAACTTATCTTTAAAAAAGTTTTTAAAAACTTTATAAGTAGAAAAAGAAAACTGCGTAAACAATGTTTTATTAGAAAAAGAGGTCTCAGGGCAGCTGGGTGGTTCAGTCAGTTGAGCGTCCGACTTCGGCTCAGGTCATGATCTCGCGGTCTGTGAGTTCGAGCCCCGTGTCGGGCTCTGTGCTGACAGCTTGGAGCCTGGAGCCTGCTTCCGATTCTGTGTCTCCCTCTCTCTCTGCCCCTCTCCTGCTCCTGCTCTCTCTCTCTCTGTCAAAAATTTAAAAAAAAACATTAAAAAATTAAAAAGAAAAAGAAAAAGAGGTCTCAAAATGAAGAGAACAGGAAGCTGTGACAATATTCAAGTTAAAGGTAATGTTCTGTATTAAGGATTTGGCAGATGAATGGAGAGAAGTAGATTTTCAAGCATTTATTCAACTTTAGTAATCAGGACTTTGTTCTTGCTTGGTGGGGTGGTGGTGGTGTGAAAAGATCAGTAAAGAATGATTTCACATTCGGAACCTGGATTGCTAATTGGCAGGAACACCAGTGTGGGAGCAAGGGTTGGCATGAAAAAATTATGAGTTTAGTTTTCAATATATTGAATTTGAAATACACTCACATAGAAATGCCCAAAAGGGTATGGAAACCAATTTGACAATAAATTTCATATATGAAAAAAAAAAAAAAAGAAAAAAGAAATGCCCAAAAGGTAGTTGTGTAATGGGTCCAAAATTCCAAAGGGTGAAGTCTTCACCAGATGGATGATAATTGAAGCAAAGTATTAATTGGTGAGATCACCTAAGAAAAGTTGAGATACGATTTAAATGCTGAGGCCCAAACTGTGAGAAGTACTAATATTTCATGGCTGGGAAGAACAGAGGATCTCACTATGTAAATAGAAATTCATTTTGTTAATTCAACTTTCAAAACATATACTTAGAAATTGTAATTCATCAGAATCAAAGAACTTCCAAATCCAAAAATAACCAGTCCATGGTGGCTCGCTATGAACTGGTAGACATTACCAACAGAATAGGCATTCTGCTAATAGTTGGAAGAACCACTGTTCTTAGTTATTAGGTAGGAAAACTCTATGATGGACATTTAGTCATGCAAACAATTCAACACCCCTCCCCCCCCACACACAAAATAACATCTGCTCTTATAGGAATTCTCAATAAATGGCTCTCGTTTAGACTTTGCACTAATTATGGTAGTTATAATCATGTGATTAAAAAGGAAAATTAGCAGAATTCCACACGGCATTTTTAGCCTCATAAATTTGAAATAAGAGAATTTTTCAACCATATTGCTGCTCATGTTTAACCTCCCCGCACCTGGTATAATATTCCATGCTTGGAATATTTAAGCAATATACTTGTAGCTATTAATACCAGCTTTGACTGGAACCAATATAATGACTTGAGATTGTTCATTTTTGCTGAAATAAAATTTAAAAAAAAGTAATCAAGTGACAGACGTATAAATGTGCTATTAGGTTTTCATGAAAGATATTTCCATGGATATTATAAATATTGAACAGAAAAGCTATAATGTTGGGCTTGTGTATAAAGCTAAATGTGAAATAATAAGTGAAAATGCAAATAAATGATTAGTTATCCGTTATATATTAACTACCAAGAAATACATCCATTAAAGCTCATACATTTCATTCCTAGGGAAGTCCTAATCAGATTTAATTAACTCTTATTTTAGAAATTTCTAACAAGCTTGGCTAACTGGTTTACTGCCTAAAAGCAAATTAGAAGTAATAAGCTGGCTGCAGACAGGACCTCATTTTGAGACATGCACGTTAATGGCAGCAAGCTGTGATGACAGATAAAAAGGAATGAGAAAGAAAAAAGGTTTTAGAAAGCAGAAATCAGGGCTCCAAGAGTAGACCAGTCTGTGGCCATTTAGCGTGGAGTAAGCAACTTGCTATATTTCACTGGCCTCTGATGGTAGCACTATACAATGACAAATGATTATAATGTAATAGTCACCAAAAGGTTAAATATAGTATTATTATATGACATTTGTTAAAAAATATTTTAAGAGTTAAAATTGGTTAATAGCTATGATTCTATTGTTTGCAAATATTGCATATGCAGAGTTTGTTTTCTAATAATGAAAAACCCACTCATGAGTAATACTATATCTCTTTAAAGACTATTGATGATTCGTGGTTTCATATACAAAGTACTTGTTAATTGACCCTGAGATTATCTCTTTGTGTTATTTAGAACTCCTTCCTAACATCTGCCTAGCATCACAGTTATTTGTGTAGAATTGTCTGAGCTGGTTAGATTATTAGCTACTTGAATATAAAGAATAAAAATCAGACCCTCTAATTCATCCTT
The DNA here is from genome assembly GCF_018350195.1 of Panthera tigris. Lineage (NCBI taxonomy): Eukaryota > Metazoa > Chordata > Mammalia > Carnivora > Felidae > Panthera > Panthera tigris. Next base: position 140,183,310 of record NC_056667.1, read on the forward strand.
GTGTCCCCTCAACTATATTCTGCAGTGCTTAGCACGCAGAAAGTGGTCAGTAAAGAAAAGTGACTTACAATAGACACACGTACATCCTTTATTCTTTTAGTGACAGTAAATAGTGTCGAAACTTATATTTGGATAACACTGTAAAAAGTAAATTCACATTAAAAAAGTCAAATATATTTAATCACAAATTCAAGTTAACTAGGAGAAAAGTCAGTTTAAATGGGGAAATGAAGAAACGTATAAATTACTGAATATCCTTAAGGAATTACAGGGCAGACAGAATTAGTGTTGCTTATTAGTAAATTTCAAGAATGTACAGATTGAAATCATTTGTTAATATTATATGTCACAGTAATTTTACAGTCTTAGGTAGATTGCAATCTGCATTTCGTGTTGAGAAAAGGCTTTAAAACCAAGTTTTGCTGTAATATGCTCCCTTACTAAATATTTTTAAATTTCTAATTAATGAGGTGCAAAATAAATGATTTTGCCCTATATATATCCAAAAGCCATGAGTCTTGGTTCTCTTAGGCAATTCCTATTTAGTTCATTTTATATTACAGAAATTGTTAAATGGAATATTTAAAGCTTTGAGAGACACTTACATAAATGTGTTCATAATCTTACAACACTTTTAGTCTGAAAAATATTTTCAATATCTCTACATAATAGTCATACTCAGGTTTAGGGCTCAATCACAATATATTTGTCATTATTTAGGATTTATTCAGAAATAAATTAACAGTCGAACATCATTAATTTCATAAAAATAACACGTCCAATACACTATCAAGCATTTTTTGATGCTTATAGTAAAATACTATGAAGAGGCAGAGAGTAGATTTTACTTAATAAGAGAATGCTATTTGACTCTTGTGTGCAACTTTCATATCTAGGTGTAGTTTTGGGGTAATAGCAAATGAGATAATTTGTGAACAACAGACAAATCCTCAGGACTCAAATCACACCAGAAGTTTAGAGGTTTCCTGTGATTAACAGAAAGTTTTTCATATCTGAAGCAGGGACAATTGGTAAACATAATAAACATTCTAGTATAACTCATGGAGGAAAGTAGATAGCAAGATGTACAAATATCAGAGCTGAATCAGCTTGATAAGCAAATAGCCAATCACTTGTTATTACTCTTTTTGTTTGTTAATCTATTAAACTTCGTTATTAATATAATAATGTGGGTGATCCTGTTTTAAATAGATGATTATTGGAACAGGGCATTCACTCACTCATTCAACACTAAGTGTCTAAAATGCGTCAGTCACTGGTCAGAAGCAGAAGACAGAAATACAAATATGACATTCTTTCCCTTAAAAACCGTATTGTCATCTATGAAAAAAATAGTTGAAAAGCTGGACTTTATTAAAATTCAAAGCTCTCCTCTGCAAAAGACAAGGTCAAGAGAATGAGAAAACAAGCCACAGACTTGGAGAAAATATTTGCAAAAGATGCATCTGATACAGGATTATTATCTAAAATACACAAAGAATTCTTAAAACTCAACAATAAGGAAATGAACAACCTGATTAAAAAAATGAGCAAGAGACTTACCAGATACCTCACCAAAGAAGATATGCAGATGAAAATAAACATATGAAGGGACACTCAACATAATATCTCATTAGGAAAATGCAAATTTAAATAACACTGAACTACTACCACATACCTATTAAAATGGCTGCAATCCAAAACACTGACCACACCAAATGCCGACAAGGATGTGGAGCGATAGTGTTACCAAAACCCAATAAATGAGCTATGCTTGTCACTCAAAAGGCCAATACTCAAGAGACAAGCTTTGACTGGAATGGAATATGAGCTTTATCAAGAGGCTGGCCACCTGGGGAGAAGGCAGACTCTTGTCCAAAGTCCAAGTCCAAAGTTTCTGCCTGGTGCCGAGATTTTTAAAGGGCTTTAATCAATTAAAGGAGTGCACTGGTCTCTGACATTTCTTGATTACATGCAGATTCGATGATGCCAGCTACAGAGTTATCTCAGTGCTCAGAAGTTGCACAAGAAGTTCTAGTTCCTTGATACCCAGGGGTTGTGTGAGAGTACTCTGTTCTTCTGCAAAGGAGGGCAAGGTCTGCAGATGCACAAAGGGAGGTCAATAAAGTCATCTGTGTGACCTTTTGCTAAAAGATTGCTGGGCTAATCAGAAAGCTGAGGGGGCTTCAACAGCACAACAGCACAACAGACTTGCTGGCCCCTATGACTTGGGAACGTTCTGGTCCTTCATTCCCCAAGGCCAACAGTCTACAAATCTCCAAGAAAGTAAATTAGTTCTGTTACAGATCAAGGGCCTTAAAGTCAGCAAGCAAGGAGTGTGTTAACTTGAAGCAAATTAACCCTTAAGACCAGCTGGAGTGCTGTTATAAAGGGAACTCTCATTCATTGCTGGTAGAAATGCAAAATGGTACAAACTGTTTGGCAGTTTCTTGCAAAACTCATCATATTTTTACCATGTGATCCAGCAGTTGTACTCCTTGGTATTTATGCAGATGAACTGAAAACTCACAGCCACACAAAAACCTGCACACAGATTTATAGTTGTATTCATAATTGCCAACACCTGAAAGCAAGTGCGATCTCCTTCAGTAGGTAAATGGATAGGCTGTGGTACATTCAGACAACAGATTATTCAACACTAAAAATAGGTGAGCTATCAAGCCATGAAAAAAAACATGGAAGAGCTTTAAATGTATATTGCTAAGTGAAAGATTCAAACTAGAAAAGATACATGTTATACGATTCCAACTCTGTGACATTCTGGTAAAGGCAAAACTGTGGGGTAAAAAGATCAGTGGTTGCCAGGGGCCCAGGGAGGGGTGAAGGTATGAAAAGGCAGAACACAGATGATTTTTTAGAGCAGTAAAACTATTCTGTATATTATACGCATGGATATTTGACATTATACACCTGTTAAAACACACGGAATATACACACCAAGAGTGAACTCTACTATAAACTACGGACATTGGTGATAATGATGTGTTAATCTAGGTTTATGGTTTATAACAGATAGGCCACGCTGATGATAGTGGTGCAGTTTAAGGTTTTAGCAGCACCATGCTTACCCTAATAGAAAGAAAGATGGAGTGACAGTATTGGTATTACACAAGATAGGATTTCAGACCAAAGGATTTCAGCAGGGCTAAAGAAAGTCGTTTCATAATGATAAAGGGGCCAGTTAATCAAGAAGAGATAAGAATGTTAAGACATTTATACACCGAAGAGCTGAGCCTCAAAATACGTGAGGCAAACCCTGTGGGAAACACAAAAAGAAACAAATCCAACAGTTTAGTTAGATGTTTTATTACCCCTTTTCAACAACTGATTGAATAAGTAGACCAAAAAACAGTAAGGACACGGAAGATTTGAACACTGTTAAACTTGATCTAATTGGGGCGCCTGGGTGGCTCAGTCGGTTAAGCATCCGACTTTGGCTCAGGTCATGATCTCACAGTCCCTGAGTTCGAGCCCCGCGTCGGGCTCTGTGCTGACAGCTCAGAGCCTGGAGCCCGTTGCAGATTCTGTGTCTCCCTCTCTCTCTGCCCCTCCCCTGTTCATGCTCTGTCTCTCTCTGTCTCAAAAATAAATAAACGTTAAAAAAAAAACAAACATGATCTAATTGACATTTATAAAGCACTCCATTCAACATCAACAGAATATACACTGTTTTCAAGTGCTCACAGTACATGTACCAAGAGAAATCATAGTCCAGTTCAAAGAGAGCTGCATTTTTTCTGCATGTTGAACTGAGATGATTATCTGTGCTGTTGGGACAGAAGGTGGGGTAAAAAGAGGGTTATGTAGAGAGAGGTCAGAAGTCAAAGCTTGATTCGGATACAATGGTCAAGGAACTTTACGAGGCCAGAAAAATTTAATTTCCAATTCCCAGCTATCTGTATAGTATATGCTCCCTCCCTTCACTATGTAACCCCAAAACTCAGTGCATTTCTTGTATTCACAGCTGCGTCTTATGAGCAGTAGAAGGACAGGGAAGACATAAAATAAAGGAGAAGGAAATGCTCCCACATCTGACTTGAAGCCAGGGCAGAGATAAAGCAGCCTCAAGACTCAGAGTAACGAGAACTCAACAAAAGCAGGAAACTGGAGTCAGAAGTGACTCGCACAAATGTATTTGCAAAAACCCTGAGGGCATTGGACTTTCCATAAAACATAGTTGCACAATTTGACCTGACCCAGTCCTATCCTGATGCTTAGGAGCAGAGTGACCCCAGCGAACATCTGTGTTACATTTCTTCTCACCCCAGCAGTCACCATAAGAAAAAGAAACCATATAAATTTAACTTCTGTTGTGAGTGATTCCAAAGCCCTCTAGAAGGCAAAAGTGGCTACAAATAGTTTTTAAGCAATGATTCCATTACTACCCATCACCCAGTTAATTTGAGCAAGTGTCTCAAGAACAACAGTAACAAGGTGATGCCGGCAGTAAAATAAGAATGAGAAAAAATGTAAGATATTGCTCAGGGAAGGAAAACAGACATGTAGACAAGGACTTACTTTTCTTTTTTTTTTTTTTTAAATTTTTTTTTTCAACGTTTTTTATTTATTTTTGGGACAGAGAGAGACAGAGCATGAACGGGGGAGGGGCAGAGAGAGAGGGAGACACAGAATCGGAAACAGGCTCCAGGCTCCGAGCCATCAGCCCAGAGCCTGACGCGGGGCTCGAACTCACGGACCGCGAGATCGTGACCTGGCTGAAGTCGGACGCTTAACCGACTGCGCCACCCAGGCGCCCCAAGGACTTACTTTTCAAGCTGTGCCTGAAAGCTAAACCCCAGGTGTGTGTCTGTCTGTCCCCACATATCTAACATTTTTCAACTGATAGTATGTGGGAGCAGAGAAATGCTTATCAAACTATCTTTTTGGCTAATACAGGCAGAAGGTAAAACAAAACGTGAGTTTCAGGACAGTCATGGCATATTCAAACTGTTTAAAAGCATCTTCACAGAGGGGAGGGTTTAGAGCCTTAGTTACCTAGAGAGTTCAAAAAGGATATCTCACCAAAATTCTCTGCAGTTGAATTTCTGAGAGATACTGAATGTTGGTACCACTTTTCAGTTCCTACTAGTCAGTTTTCTTGTGCAAGCTAGAAAGTTCCCTGGTCTCACTGCTTGGACCACAAGGCCGCCATGCAAAGAACATCTGCACCACCCAAGACCTCTGTGACCCCCGACTACAGTGGGACAGAGGCAGTAGTGAACCCAGGTCCCAGGGCAGGAAGGATCTTTTAACGGTCTGAAATCAGAATGTGACACTCTTACGTCTTTGGCTTGTTCTCGTCTGTATTGCCTGGATATCACTCCATAGCGTGGCAAATTGTCTAGATTACTCACCTTTCTCCCTCCAGTACCTGTCACAGTGCCTACACAGCACGAGAAGGTGCTGAATAAATAGTTGTAGAATTGGACTGTGGCCAAATTCAAAGAGCATGAACAAGTCTGAAATACAACAACAACAACAGTTTGATTCTGGCCATGACAGAAGCTTCACCCATCAAGTGGTAATAAATCAGGTGTCCCTGTGAGAGATGCAGTTGTGATTTTTCCCAGCTATCAAAGCACGACAATTCCTTAAGCTCCAGCGACATATGGCCAGCAAGGGTAGTTAATGTTACAGAGATTTAGGAAAAACCCTGTGTGGGTTTTTTGTCAGCAAAGTATGTAACAAAGTTCAAACTGTAGGCCAACCTGTGAAGGAAGCAGACAGTTTTACAAATGATCTCCTTCCTCTTTCTGTGCCTTTTTATCCTTTTCCAGCACTGATCTCCTTTTTTCCTATTTTGTTATAGCCCTCCTTCTCCATGTTCGTCTCCTTTCACCTAAATAAGCCAGATCCACATAACCAGCAGCCAGATAATACTAAACATTTCCTATTTTACAAGAGAGCAATTGGTAAGTACATTTTTAGCAAGGTGTTATGACTGCTGAGCACCTCTTGTGTTACCCTTCTCAAGTGTTTTGCATTTGCGGTGGAAGAAACCATTTTTATCTTAACTCAAGAGAATGCATGAAAAGGGATATTTAAGGGATCAATAAATCTGGATAAACAAAATTTAAAGAGGAAGGCCATATAGTAGGGATTTTAATTCAACATAAAAAATTTGTTTTCATTTAAACTAAGCAGGAGAAAAGGAAATCAATTTGTTTGATATGTGGTACTTTCTGCTGGCCTTAAAACAGTTAATCTAGAAGAGCATTTTCAGTAGTATAGTAAGAAATCTAAATCAAATATCTAGTAGTATCACTATGAAGTTTTACTTCATCTCTATGAAAACAGCACATGACCTCACATTTGTGTGCTTCTTTATTAGACACTAACAGAAAATGTAAATCATAGTGTGTCTTGTAAAAACAAACAAACAAAAAACTACAGCAGACATGGTGGAGGATTCTCTATTTCCCCTTTGCCTTCAACTATGGCTTTGTCTCCCGATTTTTCTCTTCCCTCCCACCCACCCTTTTTTTTTCTGGCACTACCTCCCCTACCCCCTAAACCTTGACTAACCACCAAACCACAAGGCTTGCAAAAAACAGCTCTTGGAAAGTACTACTCTGACTGTTATCAGACAGGATGGCACCAACAATCCTGAAGAAACATGAAAACCAGAACAATCTTCTAACAGCAAGTTTCTCAGCAATTAAAGACAAAACTGCTACCTGAGCCAAATCACAAAGATACATATCCCCCCCCCCTCTTTACCCTGTAAAAGTTCAGCCCTGAGTCAACTCAGTCACCTGGTCATCAGGTTTTCATTGCTGTACACCAACAGAATAAAGCTTTCAAAGCCTATCTGAATTACTTAATGTGTCTTCTTTTGAAAGGCAAACCATAAGAGACTCTTAAAAACTGAGAATAAACTGGGGCGCCTGGGTGGCTCAGTCGGTTGAGCGTCCGACTTCGGCTCAGGTCATGATCTCAGTCTGTGCGTTCGAGCCCTGCATCGGGCTCTGTGCTGATGGCTCAGAGCCTGGAGCCTGCTTCCGATTCTGTGTCTCCCTCTCTCTCTGCCCCTTCCCTGCTCATGTTCTGTCTCTCTCTGTCTCAAAAATAAATAAAAACATTAAGAAAAAAAATAAAAAAAAAAAAACAGAATAAACTGAGGGTTGATGGGGGGGTGGGAGGGAGGGGAAAGTGGGTGATGGGCATGGAGGAGGGCACCTTTTGGGATGAGCACTGGGTGTTGTATGGAAACCAATTTGACAATAAATTTCATATTAAAAAAATAAAAAATAAAAGTTGGAAATGGAAAAAAAAGAAAGTCTTAATGTGAATGTTAACATTCAAATATAAGTTTCTGTGCATTGAATAATATAAAGTCATATATATTGCAGATTTTACGAAAAACATCCTCCACGTCATTACTTCCTGGGGTCAAGACATCAGGTAGTGCCGCATAGGGGTTTGACTAAGGTGTGGCTGCTCAAAGCAGATAGTAGATTCATTTCTCCCTCCATCTGATTCATCTATCCCCAGTTGCCTTATCTTTGCAAACTAAAATTATATCAAAAAGTAATTTGTCATGGACTCCTTCGGATCATTCCTTAACAATTTGCAGACATAACAGATCTACAAAACCTACTACTTAAAATAGAGCCATCAATCTGCTTATTCTTAAGCTATGACCAACTGCCGAATCTGCATGCATGACATAATTTTTTACTTGTTAAAAGTCCCTACTTTATTTTGATGGATTCACAGTTTCCTCGAGTTGAAAAGGAGAGTATGAAAGTCATCATTCATTTCCACAATGATACTTCCCTCAGAATATACATAGCAATAATAGCATCTTTACACTGCAGAGTATGTCTTACAATTTACAAAACATACGATAACGCAGCCTTCCCGGTGTGAGCATGAACACAGACATACAGAGACATCCAGCCTCTCCTTAAATACTGCTTATAATGGTGGGCTCCTTACATTTAAGTCTTGTCTACTTCTTCGAATAGAAATTGTGCCAGCCAGTGAAAAACATAGTTCTCTTTACTGATAGCTGACTCTCAGTGGTTCCAATCTGTCATGTGCACAACTGAAGGAAGTCCAGTTTTCCCTGGATAATTCCTGGAAGTTCTCAGGGGTGCCTGTAGTCCTTGCTCACCCCTCTATCCAGGCCACCTGAGATGTTTCCATAGCAACGCCAGACATTTCTACCAAGACTCTACCCCAACCTCAAACTCTGTTTCATCACTGGAACTGGATGCCTTCCCCAGAATCTCAGTCTAGAAACATGTGCTTGCTTACAAAAAACACACCTTCTGTATTATTCTCGGTCTGTCAGAGAACTTGTGGCAAGATTGCTTAGACACAGGATTATTAAGGCAGAATGGTTCTTTAGATTCACACACACATTCTCTTTTCCCTTAAGGCACAAACAGCTAGAATGATGGGGTCAAGACAAAATACAGGATTAACCACCAATGGATAAACGAGAACTGTCATTACTTTCTAGCATGCAGACCCAGTTACTGCACCTGGGCCACATTTTCTTAAATGATCTGTTCTCTCACAGGGCCAACTTTGTCTTTTCTTGCAATCTGACTTCCACAGAGCTACTCCATCAGTAATATTTTTAAAATATGCCACAAACCTGGTTTTGGACAGGTTTAAACTAATGAGTATCATTGAATACTCAGCAGAAGAAATACTGTTTGGATTCATCACCAGAAATCTGAGCTTCTGCCAGGCCAAGACTCCTTTTTACATTTCTTCTAAAAACAAAAAAATTCTAAAAAATTAAATTAAATTAAATTTCAAGAAATCCTACATCTTATCACGCCCCACCCTTTCATTCAAGTTTTGCCCTTTGGAGAAAACTTCCTCCTTGTGAAAGTCTATTCAGATCCTAGATACCTAGGAACATTTACTTCTTTCTATCCTGAAGATACCTTCCCATTTCTCATAGGGAACAGTGATGGATCATTTATCAGGCTGGATGAGCTCTAGTTTGCTAAGGTGACCTTTAAAATGCATAGCTCCAGCTAAAGTCCAACTCTGATGGGATACAGTTGGATGTGTCCCTGCCTTAATCTGGGCACCATATTTCTATCAAAAAGTCCTAAGATTGGTTTTTTGCCTATCTTTCAGTAATAGGAAGATACTGAACTAGTACTTTTAAATTTCATAAAGGTTAAACTCACCCTAATCAGATCACACTACTCTTCACATAGTTCTCGTCAAAGTCACCAATGACCTTCATTTGCTGAATTTAGTGACCAGATGCAACACTCCTACATCCAGCTGCTCACTGGCCAAACACACTACCAGGTACCACAGACTTTATATGTTCAAAAGAGAAACTATCATTCCCTCTGCTAATATGTGCCACCCACACTCTTCCTCACTGGAGCCTCTCGGTTATTGTTAATGTCTTCCTTCCACTTCCTCACACCAAACACTTTGGTATTATCCTTGAATGTTTTCTTCACACCCCTTGTTGGAATTCATCAGCAAATCTGGTCAGTTCTTCCTTTTAAATATATCCAGAATTTCTGCAGCGAAGGCAGTCCTGAGAGGAAAATACATTGCAATCCAGGCCTATCTCAAGAAACAAGAAAAATCCCAAATACAAAATCTAACAGCACACCTAAAGGAAATAGAAGCAGAACAGCAAAGACAGCCTAAACCCAGAAGAAGAAGAGAAGTAATAAAGATCAGAACAAAAAATAAACAATATAGAATCTAAAAAAAACTGTAGAGCAGATCAACGAAACTAAGAGTTGGTTTTTTGAAAAAATAAACAAAATTGATAAACTTCTTTTTCTCAAAAAGAAAAGGGAGATGACCCAAATAGATAAAATCATGAATGAAAATGGAATTATTACAACCAATCCCTCAGAGATACAAGCAATTATCAGGGAATACTATGAAAAATTATATGCCAACAAACTGGACAACCTGGAAGAAGTGGACAAATTCCTAAACACCCACACGCTTCCAAAACTCAATCAGGAGGAAATAGAAAGCTTGAACAGACCCATAACCAGCGAAGAAATTGAATCAGTCATCAAAAATCTCCCAACAAATAAGAGTCCAGGACCAGATGGCTTCCCAGGGGAGTTCTACCAGACGTTTAAAGCAGAGATAATACCTATCCTTCTCAAGCTATTCCAAAAAACAGAAAGGGAAGGAAAACTTCCAGACTCATTCTATGAAGCCAGTATTACTTTGATTCCTAAACCAGACAGAGACCCAGTAAAAAAAGAGAACTACAGGCCAATATCCCTGATGAATATGGATGCAAAAATTCTCAATAAGATACTAGCAAATCGAATTCAACAGCATATAAAAAGAATTATTCACCATGATCAAGTGGGATTCATTCCTGGAATGCAGGGCTGGTTCAACATTCGCAAATCAATCAATGTGATACATCACATTAATAAAAGAAAAGATAAGAACCATATGATCCTGTCAATCGATGCAGAAAAGGCCTTTGACAAAATTCAGCAACGTTTCTTAATAAAAACCCTCGAGAAAGTCGGGATAGAAGGAACATACTTAAAGATCATAAAAGCCATTTATGAAAAGCACAGCTAACATCATCCTCAATGGGGAAAAACTGAGAGCTTTTTCCCTGAGATCAGGAACACGACAGGGATGTCCACTCTCACCACTGTTGTTTAACATAGTGTTGGAAGTTCTAGCATCAGCAATCAGACAACAAAAGGAAATCAAAGGCATCAAAACTGGCAAAGATGAAGTTAAGCTTTCACTTTTTGCAGATGACATGATATTATACATGGAAAACCCGATAGACTCCACCAGAAGTCTGCTAGAACTGATACATGAATTTAGCAAAGTTGCAGGATACAAAATCAATGTACAGAAATCAGTTGCATTCTTATACACTAATAATGAAGCAACAGAAAGACAAATAAAGAAACTGACCCCATTCACAATTGCACCAAGAAGCATAAAATACCTAGGAATAAACCTAACCAAAGATGTAAAAGATCTTTATGCTGAAAACTATAGAAAGCTTATGAAGGAAATTGAAGAAGATATAAAGAAATGGAAAAACATTCCCTGCTCATGGATTGGAAGAATAAATATTGTCAAAATGTCAATACTACCCAAAGCTATCTACACATTCAATGCAATCCCAATCAAAATTGCACCAGCATTCTTCTCGAAACTAGAACAAGCAATCCTAAAATTCATATGGAACCACAAAAGGCCCCGAATAGCCAAAGTAATTTTGAAGAAGAAGACCAAAGCAGGAGGTATCACAATCCTAGACTTTAGCCTCTACTACAAAGCTGTCATCATCAAGACAGCATGGTATTGGCACAAAAACAGACACATAGACCAATGGAATAGAATAGAAACCCCAGAACTAGACCCACAAACGTATGGCCAACTCATCTTTGACAAAGCAGGAAAGAACATCCAATGGAAAAAAGACAGTCTCTTTAACAAATGGTGCTGGGAGAACTGGACAGCAACATGCAGAAGGTTGAAACTAGACCACTTTCTCACACCATTCACAAAAATAAACTCAAAAGGGATAAAGGACCTGAATGTGAGACAGGATACCATCAAAACCCTAGAGGAGAAAGCAGGAAAAGACCTCTCTGACCTCAGCCGTAGCAATTTCTTATTTGACACATCCCCAAAGGCAAGGGAATTAAAAGCAAAAATGAACTATTGTGACCTTATGAAGATAAAAAGCTTCTGCACAGCAAAGGAAACAATCAACAAAACTAAAAGGCAACCAACGGAATGGGAAAAGATATTTGCAAATGACATATCGGACAAAGGGCTAGTATCCAAAATCTATAAAGAGCTCACCAAACTCCACACCCGAAAAACAAATAACCCAGTGAAGAAATGGGCAGAAAACATGAATAGACACTTCTCGAAAGAAGACATCCGGATGGCCAACAGGCACATGAAAAGATGCTCAACATCGCTCCTCATCAGGGAAATACAAATCAAAACCACACTCAGATATCACCTCACGCCAGTCAGACTGGCCAAAATGAACAAATCAGGAGACTATAGATGCTGGAGAGGATGTGGAGAAACGGGAACCCTCTTGCACTGTTGGTGGGAATGCAAACTGGTGCAGCCGCTCTGGAAAGCAGTGTGGAGGTTCCTCAGAAAATTAAAAATAGACCTACCCTATGACCCAGCAATAGCACTGCTAGGAATTTACCCAAGGGATACAGGAGTGCTAATGCATAGGGGCACTTGTACCCCAATGTTTATAGCAGCACTCTCAACAATAGCCAAATTATGGAAAGAACCTAAATGTCCATCAACTGATGAATGGATAAAGAAATTGTGGTTTATATACACAATGGAGTACTACGTGGCAATGAGAAAGAATGAAATATGGCCCTTTGTAGCAACATGGATGGAACTGGAGAGTGTGATGCTAAGTGAATTAAGCCATACAGAGAAAGACAGATACCATATGGTTTCACTCTTATGTGGATCCTGAGAAACTTAACAGAAACCCATGGGGGAGGGGAAGGAAAAAAAAAGAGGTTAGAGTGGAAGAGAGTCAAAGCATAAGAGACTCTTAAAAACTGAGAACAAACTGAGGGTTGATGGGGGGTGGGAGGAAGGGGAGGTTGGGTGATGGGTATTGAGGAGGGCACCTTTTGGGATGAGCACTGGGTGTTGTATGGAAACCAATTTGACAACAAACTTCATATATTGAAAAAAAATTAAAAAAGCAAAAAAAAATAATAAATATATCCAGAATTTCTGCAAGCACATCTCATATCCCCTCCAGTACTACCCTGATTCACAGCATTTCTCACCTGGCTTTGTACAGGGCCATACTAACTGGTCTCCCTGCTTGTCAACCCAATAGCCAAATTGATCCCGTTAAAACACAAGCCAGCTCATAGCACTCTTTTCAATATTCTCTGACAGCCTGGCATGTCTTTTAGAGTAAAAGCCAAAAAAGTCATTATAGTGGCCTACCAAGTCTGGCAAGCCCTGCCTCCCTTTCCTTGCAATGCTCTTCCCTCACTCTCTACGCTCCAGCCACCCTGGCCTCCTTGAGTCCTTGAACACACGGAGTACACTCCAAGCTCAGGCCTCCTGGAATATTCCTTCCACAGATAGTCCCATACACTGCTTCCTCACCTCCTTTAAGTTTCCATTCAAATATCATGTTGAAGAAGAAGAAGAAGAAGACGACGACGGAGAAGAAGAAGGGGGAGGAGGAGGAGGAGGGGAAGGAGGAGTAGGAGGAGGGCAAAGAGGAGGGGGGGAGGGGAAGAAAAGAAGAAGAAGAAGAAGAAGAAGAAGAAGAAGAAGAAGAAGAAGAAGAAGAAGAAGAGGAGGAAGGAGTAAAAGAACTAGAGTTCTGAAGGACTACTACTAAAAATTATTTCCAGGAACATGTAAAACACAATTGTTTTTCTACCATAATACCCAAGAGAATGTTTTAGTATTCCAGGATGAGAAGTATTTTTTAGAATTCCAATTAAAAAATAGTCCAAAACGTGTTTGATTTTTATATTTTTATTTTTGTGGTGGCATTCCTGTAAAATTCGTGTTTTCTGAAGTGTTCTCTTAGATGATTTGATTGACCAGGATCCCCTCATTAGATGCCCACTCTGCACCCTTGAAGGTATACCCCCACCCAGTGGATGTCCAGGACTCCCTACCTCCATACCTTTTCGCATGTGGCCCCTCCACTGACATCATCCCTACCCACACTCATACACTTGCAATTCTCCATATATTTTGTGGCCCAGAGCAGATGCTACTTCCTCCATGAAGTTTTCTGTAATCTCTGCTGCAAAAAGGCACCTCTTCTTCCTGGGAACCCAGAGCATTGACTTGTACTTCTTAGTGTGTCTATTCTTGTAAATGTTCTTTTTGTGTGCCCTATGTGCCTTAAATGGGTATTATGTGTTTCTTGACATTATAAGCTATCTTTTATTTGCTATTTTATTCCATGCAGGGATTAGAAGTACCTCACATAAAGCATAATTTCAATAAATGTTCATTGAATAGTTAGATAAAAATGGGATTAATAAGTACATTAAGACACATTCTTAAATTGTCCCTTTATAAATTATTATTTTTAATTAGACTTATTTAAATAAAGGTATCATTGTTATCTCAAACTAATAATATTAATGACAATAGTACTTGAATTGCCTCCAATTATTTTGAGGTCATTATTTAAAAGATGTTTTCATTATTAAAAAAAAATTTACTACTAATATTTTCCTTGGCTTTTTATTTTCAGGTCTGGTTGCATTTATGTAAAACACATAGTATATATAATATACTGTCTGTATATATTGGATATGGATTCATTTGCATAAATATTCAACAATGTTCATCTTTAGCACAGAACATGTACACATCCACAAGTTATATTTTCTATGTAGGCTTGTGTTTGTGTGTTTGTGTAAGCATCACATAACTTTTCAAGTAGGAATATTGATCAAAAATGGGAGTAACTAATATAAAACCCCAAGGCATTTCCAAAGACCAGAATACTTTGAAGTATTTCAGCAAGAACATATTGACCTCTTTTGGGAAAAAGACTGTGTGCGGCAATCAGACATGACTATCTAATGTTGAAGATCAAAGGGTATTGACTGAAATCTGCAGTTGCCATAGCTACTGAGCCCTGTGAATTTACTATAGTTCTCTTATTACAAGCACAAGATTCACAGTTAAGACCTGCTTTATTGACTGGAGGGGTTATCTGTTCACTAAATCTGGGAGTTTACTGTAATGATTTTCAGCCCACATTGTTTTGCTAAATTGAATCTGAGTCAGTGAAATTAAAATTAAAATACAGTGTTCTCAAGGCACACATTCATAATCTACCCAAACTCCATCAATCTTTTTAGGATGTGCAAAATATTCCAAGAGCAATTTCAATCTTAGAGGATAAGATGTTTATGAAGTATTTTTATATGGGGCAAGTTCTCAATTGACTGTAGCACCTGAAACAGATGTTCAGTGGTAAGGCCGACAAGTAGAACCAAGCCAGCACGTCGCAAATTGCCCTCCTTGAAATAGCTCAATGCCTTTTCCCTGGTGACACCAGGTGGATTTCTGAAGCTAGGTTTTGAATCCCAAAATCTCAATCACCAAAGTATGTCTGGTTATCCGAAGCTACTTTCTGAAATGTCCTGAATGTAAAATTTTTAACATAATCCTACATTTGACCGCCTTCTCTATAACGGACTTGGTTCTCAATTTATTAGGTTTACTATTCTAAAAAACACTTAATTAATTCATCTAATTTCTGAATAGATATCTGCCTGTTGGGTCGCTGCTCCCAATGAGGTGTTTTCATAACCAATTGGGAATGGTTGGCAGAGAGGAAAAATGGAGAAGAAGCCAGCCAGTAACTCTCCAGCTACTTGTTGTGGGAGTAACTGAACTCTCTCCAGTAATCAGTTGCCTTTATGTTCATAAATGTGCCCTTGTGTTCACCTCCTTGGGCCTTAGGGGAAAGAATTTCCAAAACCTTTCTTGTTTATTATTCTGAAAATAAAATATGCAGTAAAAAGCGCATCTACATGGAAGTCCAAAAATGTGATCTTAGCCAGCTTTGAATTCTTGGTCAAATCAGAGTTTTAGTTTCTCCACTGGATAACAAGAACATAACAGTTTCTACCTCATGGTGTTTTGTAAATACATAATAAATTATATGAGGTGTGTGGCTGAGCCACTGATGCATAATGAGTACTCAGCAAAGGTTATTTTCAGGACTTAGTATTTTGCTAAAAAGTATTTAAAACTAAGAAGAGAAAGACAATATGAAGAAAAAATTCTTGTGATTCCAAATATCATTTTTAGAAGGTACAAGGAGGTCACTTCTAAATTTATTATAGAATCCCCTCTTTCCCTCTGATCAGGCAACACATTTTAAATTTGTCCTTAGAAGGGACGCCTGGGTGGCTTAGTTGGTTAAGCAACCCACTCTTGATATAGGCTCAGGTCGTGATCTCACAGTTGTGATCTCATAGTTGTGAGATGGAGTCCCAAGTTGGGCTCCATGCTGACTGACCATGGAGCCTTCTTGGGATTCTGTCTCTCCCTCTCTCTGACCCTCTCTCACTCACTCTCTCTCTTTCTCTGTCTTTCAAAATAAATAAACATTAAAAAAATAAATTTACTCTTAGGAAACATTAATCTTTTGGGAAATACCACAGTTATACTGTAGAACTTAACAGAAATACTTCACAGTAATTAGAAACACTTCTCAAAGTTCAGATCATTTAGGATAAAATGAAGTACTAGAACACAGTTTTTGGCAACTCATTATAACTAACGTTTACTCTTGTTCTCCATTGGGAAAAAACAAACAAACAATAACAAAAACCGGAGCTTTCTGCTCAATTTTTAAGCTCTTTCCTGGGGTGCCATCAGCTGCCTTAAAAAGAAAGAAGCAAAAAAGCAAAGAAGCACACTGGAACTCCAAGGCTAGGGACTATGATTTCTTTACTAATAGTGGCCTAAGTCCATATGGTTTTAACTAGATAAACATATAACTGTAGAACGTATCCTGGTAAGAAATAAAGTTTTTTGTTTAACATACAAAAGCATCACACCTTTATCTCCTTGCCTCTAAGCATTCTCTCTGTTCATCAGTAACAAAGAGCATAAGATAATATGTTGCCATGTGATTAAAAAATCAGAATCAGCTTAATATCCATTTGGAGCATAATTCAACACCTACATCTGTTTAAAATACTGCAGGGTATGATCATCAAACAGAAATGAAGCTGGAAAAGTGGTGCATGGAAAATTTCCATTTTCTCAGGCTAAGTGGATTCACCCAATTGCTCACTCATCCTTAAGTCAATAATTCTCTTCTCTTGCTCAGGTGATTTACAGCCTTCAGGTGATGCATTCTAGAACACTGTGGGCAAATCCCTTGCGTCCCTTCCCAAGACTTTCTATTTAGGTTTTTATCTGCACCAGTTGCTTCTGCATCAAACCCAAGGAAAAGCCAAACTGGAGTTTTCATACTAAGTGTACATATAGGAATCAAGAAAACACATGAAAAAAGCAAATTACTATTGTGATAAATAGAAGTGAGTGCATTCTGTTCTACTGAGAATTAATATTTTTCTCAGTTATTCTTATTCTGAAACAGCTTTGCTGTTATTTGGCAAGATTTAGGTACACGGGAATTTTTTTCCAGTTGGCCCATGGACAATTTTTATATGAGATAGAACAATAATTGCTGGCCAGGGTATTGAGGCCCAGAAGATAATTAAATAATGCAAAAGGGACAAAGTGGAATTTGCAAGCTGTGTTACTACTTCCCAGTATCCTGCTCTGCAGAGAACTCAGATTGCTACTCAATGGTTTTATTATATAACCTTGCTGTGAACAACATATAAACTATAATTTAACTGGGGTTTTTAATCTAAACAAATAAAAACTTTAAAAGAAGAAAACTATGATGTAGTGTCTAAATCTTCCAAATTAGCTACATTGGAATAAATAGATATTCTCTGAAGTGCTGTAACTTAGGTCTGCAAGTCTAAGTCATGAAGAGCATTATGTTTTGAGGTACTCTCCTCTTCCATTAAAATGGAATGTACTGGGAACCCAGAAGTTGTGTACACAGACACAAACTTATCAGCAGAGGCCTTCTAAGTAAACGCAGAGATTTTCTAAGTAACCTTGTAGGGTAATCAGTGATTTCAAATATTAGAACTTCCCTAAATTTGTTCTCTTTTTAATTCTAATTTTATAGATTTTAGTCATGCTTGAATCAAAGAGTCAAATCTAAATTATTTTTCTTCCCTGAAAACAGATTTGAAACTGTGGCATAGAAATTCCAATGGTCAATAAAATCTCCCCCTGGAGCAACCAAAGCAAAAAGATTTGAAAGTGAATACTTCTGGCAAGTATCTTTTTTGAAATCCATAGTTCACAAATATTGTCAGAAGTGGAGCACCTGGGTGGTTCAGTTGGTTAAGGCTCCGACTTCCGCTCAGGTCATGATCTCATGGTTCGTGAGTTCAAGCCCTGTCAGGTTCCAGGCTGGCAGTGTGCAGGAGCCTGCTTGTAATTCTTTCCCTCTCCCCCTCTCTCTCTGCCCCTCCCCTGCTTGTTCTCTCTCTCTCCCTCTCTCTCTCTGTCTCTCTCTCTCTCTCAAAATAAACAAGGATAAGCTTTAAAAAATATTGTCAAAAGTATTTGTTTCAGATTGTTTAGATGATCAAACAAAGCTTTACAAAGAAAAATAAAAATGAGATGAGAACACTCCCATAAGTGGTTCAAATGGACTCAAAATGAGAAAGATTGAAAATAGTTCATTAATATATTCTGTTTTAGAGTAATAATTATTCTATTGAAACTGGATTCAAGGATATAGAGTAACAACAGACCGCTAATATACACACATTGGTACGCATATACATATGTACACATATATTAAACCACCAGTAAGCTATCTACTCAAAGGAACTGAATCGCAAAGATGGATGAGCTCTCCCTAGTTGATCTGAGTCTAGCTACTACTTTCATCCATAGGTGCAATGACCATGTCTGGGCATGAGTAAGCAGAGTACCTTGCCTGCCATAGGCCAGGGGGAGCGGAGGGATGATATGCCGGGGAAGGAGAAGTCAGCCAAACTTTCAGCAATCTCATGAGACTACTTGAAGGACTGGAATCTAAAGCCATCTCAAATGCAGAAATAGGTCCTCCCAAGTGGACCTATTGATTCTATCTCACAAGTTTGTAGGGGTTTAGGATCCTCAGTGCTGGGATGCAAAGCAAGGAAGGATCTTTTACAGTCCTTAGTGCTTAGATCCCAAAGCCTCACTAGAAAGAGCTGTTCTATACACATAGAACCATCAGGACATTTGACACAACAGGTTAATTGAACTTAATAAAGTTGTAACCCAGCCTCAGATCTAGCTCAACTCCTGACTGGATCAAAGGAATCATCCTCTTTCTCTAGGTCTCTGACAAAGAAAAAAGCAGGACCTCTCTGGGGAAAAGAAGATTTATTCTAGTACCTATGGGCCTTTTAAGACACAGTATCTGCCATACAATTTAAATATTATGATATAGTTTTTAGGAGAATATGACCCACAATTGAGATTTTTTTAAAAAAGTTTACAGAAGCAAAACCACAGATGGTCCACATGCAAAAATTAACATAAAAGAACTTTTTAAATAAAACAAAGTTTTAAACAACTTAGAGGAAAAGATGGGGAATTTCAGCAGAGAAATGAATACTCTTATAAGGAAACAAATAGAAATTCTAGAAGCAAAGATACAATATCTGAATTAATGATTTGTTGGAGGGGCTTAATAGAAGTGAAGAAAAGCTTATGATAAATGCTAAGAAAACCATACCAAAGCATGTAACAGCCACAATTCCTAAAACAAAAACCAGAAAATCTTTAAAAAAAAAAAAGTAAAATCAAAATATCACATTACATTTAGAGGAACAATGATAAGAATTAGAGCTGACTTCTCATCAGAAATAATGGAAGCTGGAAGAAACTGGATTGATACTTTAAAGCGCTGTAAGGCAGGGGGTGGGGGGGTGGGGGGGAAGTCAATCTAAAATTCTATACTTCACAAAAACATCCTTCAAAATTGAAAGTGAAATAAAAATATTTTCAGATGAACAAAATCTGAGGCAATTTGTTACCAGCACACGTGCACTACAAGAAACAGTAAAGGAATTTCAGGATAAAGGGAAATTATTCCATATGGAATCCTTGACCTTCAGAAAGGAAGGAAGAGCTCCAGAAATATACAATGCATTTTTCATTTACAATACTCATTTTACTGGTTAAAGCAATAACAGTTATGTGTTATGGGGTTTATAAGATACACAGAAGTATGTGAAATGAAATTATTTGCAGACACAAGTAACAGAGAAACAAATTCAATTATGGTGATTCATAGCTAGACATAATTGTGCTTTTAGTTATTCTGTTGACAAGTTGATCATTTGACCATATAGAAATTCATATGCCAAAATTTTGCCACATAGATAATATGGGATTTGAATTGTCTTTTTTAAATTAAAAAAAAAAATTTTAAGCTTATTTATTTTGAGAGAGAGAGAGAGCACAGGCAAGGGGCAGAGAGAGAGGGAGACA
Source organism: Panthera tigris (assembly GCF_018350195.1). Taxonomy (NCBI): domain Eukaryota; kingdom Metazoa; phylum Chordata; class Mammalia; order Carnivora; family Felidae; genus Panthera; species Panthera tigris. Next base: position 140,203,428 of record NC_056667.1, read on the forward strand.
GAATCCCAAGCAGGATCTGCACTGTCAGCACAGAGCCCAACACAGGGCTCAAACTCATGAATCATGAGATTATGACCAGAGCCGAAAACCAGGAGTCAGACACTCAACCGACTGAGCCACAGAGGTGCCCTGGGACTTGAATTGTCTTAGAAAATTCAAAAACTGTACCTTAGCCTGTCATTACATAAACTGTTATTATTTCTTCCAGATCGTTCATAGGCTTTGTAGGGAGAAAGACATGTACATGAGGCGAGACATGTGAGAAAGGGGTATAACACAGAAGACCTCAAAAATAGGCTCCAGCAGTTGAGGGCTGCTGAGAGCACTGGATCTGGGACCAGACATGTGTTTTCTGAAGCTGATGTGGTAGAAGGCCACCACATTCCTAAAGGGCTTCCCCCCCACATTCTAATTCTTTGAATAATAAACACTCATTTCTATAAACCCAACTTCCCTTCATCTATTCATAATTATGATCATGCATTGGCCCACCCAAACTTCACAAACCTTTTTTAAAAATCCACATGGTTGTTCTTATACCAAAAACTTTCATTCATATGGTTTTCCTCTCTGACTATCCCAGCGGGTCTCTCACATTGAGTGTCCAAGCCAATTTTTTTTTTCTTTACATGACTTACTTTTATAAAAAGCTATGCAGAGTTCCTTTTCTTTCAGAGACTTATTTAGTCAGATTTAACCTTTGAGTTTTATATGTCTTCGATATCACCAATGTTTATTTTATTATGATTTACTCATATGTGATGATTTACTTAGTGATTTGAGGTCTCCTTTGTGTTTTCTCTTCCTACCCCACCCCTTCATCCCCCCTCCTTCTGATTACCTTGTTGAGTACTTCTCTTTTGTAGGTTTCTGTTGACCTTCCTGTATCCCATTATACTTATTTTTCTTTCTTTCTTAGTTTCCCTTAGTTATAATACCCTTTCTCAACCGTTAAAGCTTTCCTCCTGTAGAGACTCTAAACAGATCTGTTTCTTCTAAAACAGGTATATTGAATCTCTGTTTCTTAACAAGAACTTCATAATATTTCACTAAAATTTGAAACAAAATAGCTTTCCAGTACACCTCAGATGTCTGTAGCCTGGCTCCTCTGACAAGACCACATGTCCCTGGCATAACAACTTTTTTATTACTATGGCACTTTATGCTTGGTCAAGTTATCAGAGTGAAAGACCTGAATTGAACTACATGGATTTGACCCAGTTTACCATTCTTAAACTGTAGTTCTGGAATGCCCGAAAGCTCGCAATATCCTGGTAGAGGATCTCTGAGGTAAAATTGTTTTCATAGTATTAAGACATTACTTGCTTTCACATTGCTCTTCTGCCATAAATGTAGACTGGAGGTTCCCAGAGACCACTTGACATGGGATGACATCCTTGCTCTACTGGCTAATGAACTATGTACTTGTATATTCTTTCTTCTCTACAGTTTTCAAAAGTAGTAGGTTTAGGACATAAACATGTGTTTTCAGATATTTATCTACCTTTTCCTCAGTATCTCCACTAGTCTCTTGTTAGCTATCTTCTGTTATAGCTGTTAAGATCTTCATAACCACTTCATTCAGTAAATCATCATATTTGGAATTCTAAAGTTTTCCCTGCCCCATGTGGAAACACAATAAGGACATACACTTTATGGTCTTGTTTTGCAAATGATATTTCAAAATTGTTTTACAAAGCTTTCTAAACTTTTACACTTATCTAAAGTTATTTTATGATTCAAAAGTATTTTATTCTAGGGGGCACCTCAGTGGCTCAGTCAGTTAAGTGTGGGACTCTTGATTTCGGCTCAAGTCATGATCTCATGGTTTTGTGAGTTCAAGCCCCACATCAGGTTCTGCACTGACTTGGCTGTCAGCTATGCATTTGGCTGTGCAGCTATGATTAAAGATGCTGAAAATTATTAAACAAACATTAGAGTTCCCAGACTTACAGAAGGGAGGAATACATTCAAGAGATGTTGAGGAAATGATAATTAAGAAACAAAAACATGACAAAGCTATCTTTAATCTCAGTTGTGTAGATGTTGATAATTTACTTTTTTGTGTCTTATGCAACACTGTATTTTTAAATGGCATTGGGGTGATGATTAAGTCACAGGGTCATTTTCAAACCAAATATTTAAAGAAAAGCAATTGCTTATTTTAAATGCCAAAACCCAGGATCAATACAGCTGTAAAACACTGTAGAAATAAAATGGGTCTGGAGCAATGGTTCTCAAACTTTAGTGGGCATTACAAATAGTTGGATGGTTCTTTGTTTATTTTTGAGACAGAGGGAGAACATGAGTGGGATGAGGGGTGGAGAGAGAATCCCAAGCAGGCTCTGCACTGTCAGCAGACATGGGGCTCAATCTCACCAACAGTGAGATCATGACCTGAGCCAAAATCAAGAGCCCAGTGCTTAACCGATTGAGCCACCCAACTGCCTCTTGGATGGCTCTTTGAAACACGGGTTGCTGGATTGGGAGGGAAGATGGCGGCGTAGGAGGACGCTGGGCTCACCGCGCGTCCTGCTGATCACTTAGATTCCACCTACACCTGCCTAAATAACCCAGAAAACCGCCAGAGGATTAGCAGAACGGAGTCTCCGGAGACAAGCGCAGACCAGAGGCCCACGGAAGAGGGTAGGAAGGGCGGCGAGGCGGTGCGCGCTCCACGGACTGGCGGGAGGGAGCCAGGGCGGAGGGACGGCTCGCCGGCCAAGCAGAGCCCCCGAGTCTGGCTGGCAAAAGCGGAGGGGCCTGACGGACTGTGTTCCGACAGCAAGCGCGACTTAGCGTCTGGGAGGTCATAAGTGAACAGCTCTGCTCAGAAAGCGGGAAGGCTGGAGGACAAAGGGAGGGAGAGCTGCTGAGCCCCCGGACGGCAGAGCTCAGCTTGGTGGGGAACAAAGGCGCTCACCAGTGCCATCTCCCCCGCCCATCCCCCAGCCAAAATCCCAAAGAGAACCAGTTCCTGCCAGGGAACTTGCTCACTCCGTGCAAACACCCAACTCTGTGCCTCTGCGGAGCCAAACCTCCGGCATCGGATCTGACTCCCTCCCGCTGCCACAGGGCCCCTCCTGAAGTGGATCACCTAAGGAGAAGCGAGCTAAGCCTGCCCCTCCTGCCCCCGTGCACCTTGCCTAACCACCCCAGCTAATACACCAGATCCCCAGCACCACAAGCCTGGCAGTGTGCAAGTAGCCCAGACGGGCCATGCCACCCCACAGTGAATCCCGTCCCTAGGAGAGGGGAAGAGAAGGCACACACCAGTCTGACTGTGGCCCCAGTGGTGGGCTGGGGGCAGACATCAGGTCTGACTGCGGCCCCGCCCACCAACTCCAGTTATACACCACAGCACAGGGGAAGTGCCCTGCAGATCCTCACCACTCCAGGGACTATCCAAAATGACCAAACGGAAGAATTCCCCTCAGAAGAATCTCCAGGAAATAACAACAGCTAATGAACTGATCAAAAAGGATTTAAATAATATAACAGAAAGTGAATTTAGAATAATAGTCATAAAATTAATCGCTGGGCTTGAAAACAGTATAGAGGACAGCAGAGAATCTCTTGCCACAGAGATCAAGGGACTAAGGAACAGTCACGAGGAGCTGAAAAGCGCTTTAAATGAAATGCAAAACAAAATGGAAACGACGACGGCTCGGATTGAAGAGGCAGAGGAGAGAATAGGTGAACTAGAAGATAAAGTTATGGAAAAAGAGGAAGCTGAGAGAAAGAGAGAGAAAAAAATCCAGGAGTATGAGGGGAAAATTAGAGAACTAAGTGATACACTAAAAAGAAATAATATACGCATAATTGGTATCCCAGAGGAGGAAGAGAGAGGGAAAGGTGCTGAAGGGGTACTTGAAGAAATTATAGCTGAGAACTTCCCTGAACTGGGGAAGGAAAAAGGCATTGAAATCCAAGAGGCACAGAGAACTCCCTTCAGACGTAACTTGAATCGATCTTCTGCATGACATATCATAGTGAAACTGGCAAAATACAAGGATAAAGAGAAAATTCTGAAGCAGCTAGAGATAAACATGCTCTAACATATAAAGGGAGACCTAAAAGACTCGTGACCGATCTCTCTACTGAAACTTGGCAGGCCAGAAAGGAATGGCAGGAGATCTTCCACGTGATGAACAGAAAAAAATATGCAGCTGAGAATCCTTTATCCAGCAAGTCTGTCATTTAGAATAGAAGGAGAGATAAAGGTCTTCCCAAACAAACAAAAACTGAAGGAATTTGTCACCACGAAACCAGCCCTACAAGAGATCCTAAGGGGGATCCTGTGAGACAAAGTACCAGAGACATCACTACAAGCATAAAACATACAGACATCACAATGACTCTAAACCCGTATCTTTCTATAATAACACTGAATGTAAATGGATTAAATGCGCCAACCAAAAGACATAGAGTATCAGAATGGATAAAAAAAACAAGACCCATCTATTTCCTATCTACAAGAGACTCATTTTAGATCTGAGGACACCTTTAGATTGAGAGTGAGGGGATGGAGAACTATTTATCATGCTACTGGAAGCCAAAAGAAAGCTGGAGTAGCCATACTTATATCAGACAAACTAGACTTTAAATTAAAGGCTGTAACAAGAGATGAAGAAGGGCATTATATAATAATCACAGGGTCTATCCATCAGGAAGAGCTAACTATTATAAATGTCTATGCGCCGAATACCGGAGCCCCCAGATATATAAAACAATTACTCATAAACATAAGCAACCTTATTGATAAGAATGTGGTCATCGCAGGGGACTTTAACACCCCACTTACAGAAATGGATAGATCATCTAGACACACAGTCAATAAAGAAACAAGGGCCCTGAATGATACATTGGATCAGATGGACTTGACAGATATATTTAGAACTCTGCATCCCAAAGCAACAGAATATACTTTCTTCTCGAGTGCACATGGAACATTCTCCAAGATAGATCATATACTGGGTCACAAAACAGCCCTTCATAAGTTTACAAGAATTGAAATTACACCATGCATACTTTCAGACCACAATGCTATGAAGCTTGAAATCAACCACAGGAAAAAGTCTGGAAAACCTCCAAAAGCATGGAGGCTAAAGAACACCCTACTAACGAATGAGTGGGTCAACCAGGCAATTAGAGAAGAAATTAAAAAATATATGGAAACAAACGAAAATGAAAATACAACAATCCAAACGCTTTGGGACGCAGCGAAGGCAGTCCTGAGAGGAAAATACATTGCAATCCAGGCCTATCTCAAGAAACAAGAAAAATCCCAAATGCAAAATCTAACAGCACACTTAAAGGAAATAGAAGCAGAACAGCAAAGGCAGCCTAAACCCAGCAGAAGAAGAGAAATAATAAAGATCAGAGCAGAAATAAACAATATAGAATCTAAAAAAACTGTACAGCAGATCAACGAAACCAAGAGTTGGTTTTTTGAAAAAATAAACAAAATTGACAAACCTCTAGCCAGGCTTCTCAAAAAGAAAAGGGAGATGACCCAAATAGATAAAATCATGAATGAAAATGGAATTATTACAACCAATCCCTCAGAGATACAAACAATTATCAGGGAAGACTATGAAAAATTATATGCCAACAAATTGGACAACCTGGAAGAAATGGACAAATTCCTAAACACCCACACTCTTCCAAAACTCAATAAGGAGGAAATAGAAAGCTTGAACAGACCCATAACCAGCAAAGGAATTGAATTGGTTATCAAAAATCTCCCAACAAATAAGAGTCCAGGACCAGATGGCTTCCCAGGGGAGTTCTACCAGACGTTTAAAGCAGAGATAATACCTATCCTTCTCAAGCTATTCCAAGAAATAGAAAGGGAAGGAAAACTTCCAGACTCATTCTATGAAGCCAGTATTACTTTGATTCCTAAACCAGACAGAGACCCAGTAAAAAAAGAGAACTACAGGACAATATCCCTGATGAATATGGATGCAAAAATTCTCAATAAGATACTAGCAAATCGAATTCAACAGCATATAAAAAGAATTATTCACCATGATCAAGTGGGATTCATTCCTGGGATGCAGGGCTGGTTCAACATTCGCAAATCGATCAACGTGATACATCACATTAACAAAAAAAAAGAGAAGAACCATATGATCCTGTCAATCGATGCAGAAAAGGCCTTTGACAAAATCCAGTACCCTTTCTTAATAAAAACCCTTGAGAAAGTCGGGATAGAAGGAACATACTTAAAGATCATAAAAGCTATTTATGAAAAGCCCACAGCTAACATCATCCTCAACGGGGAAAAACTGAGAGCTTTTTCCCTGAGATCAGGAACACGACAGGGATGTCCACTCTCACCACTGTTGTTTAACATAGTGTTGGAAGTTCTAGCATCAGCAATCAGACAACAAAAGGAAATCAAAGGCATCAAAATTGGCAAAGATGAAGTCAACTTTTGCTTTTTGCAGATGACATGATATTATACATGGAAAATCCGGTAGACTCCACCAAAAGTCTGCTAGAACTGATACATGAATTCAGCAAAGTTGCAGGATACAAAATCAATGTACAGAAATCAGTTGCATTCTTATACACTAATAATGAAGCAACAGAAAGACAAATAAAGAAACTGATCCCATTCACAATTGCACCAAGAAGCATAAAATACCTAGGAATAACCCTAACCAAAGATGTAAAAGATCTGTATGCTGAAAACTATAGAAAGCTTATGAAGGTAATTGAAGAAGATATAAAGAAATGGAAAGACATTCCCTGCTCATGGATTGGAGGAATAAATATTATCAAAATGTCAATACTACCCAAAGCTATCTACACATTCAATGCAATCCCAATCAAAATTGCACCAGCATTCTTCTCGAAACTAGAACAAGCAATCCTAAAATTCATATGGAACCACAAAAGGCCCCGAATAGCCAAAGTAATTTTGAAGAAGAAGACCAAAGCAGGAGGCATCACAATCCCAGACTTTAGCCTCTACTACAAAGCTGTCATCATCAAGACAGCATGGTATTGGCACAAAAACAGACACATAGACCAATGGAATAGAATAGAAACCCCAGAACTAGACCCACAAACGTATGGCCAACTCATCTTTGACAAAGCAGGAAAGAACATCCAATGGAAAAAAGACAGTCTCTTTAACAAATGGTGCTGGGAGAACTGGACAGCAACATGCAGAAGGTTGAAACTAGACCACTTTCTCACACCATTCACAAAAATAAACTCAAAATGGATAAAGGACCTGAATGTGAGACAGGAAACCATCAAAACCTTAGAGGAGAAAGCAGGAAAATACCTCTCTGACCTCAGCCATAGCAATCTCTTACTCGGCACATCCCCAAAGGCAAGGGAATTAAAAGCAAAAGTGAATTACTGGGACCTTATGAAGATAAAAAGCTTCTGCACAGCAAAGGAAACAACCAACAAAACTAAAAGGCAACCAACGGAATGGGAAAAGATATTTGCAAATGACATACAGGACAAAGGGCTAGTATCCAAAATTTATAAAGAGCTCATCAAACTCCACACCCGAAAAACAAATAACCCAGTGAAGAAATGGGCAGAAAACATGAATAGACACTTCTCTAAAGAAGACATCCGGATGGCCAACAGGCACATGAAAAGATGCTCAACGTCGCTCCTCATCAGGGAAATACAAATCAAAACCACACTCAGATATCACCTCACGCCAGTCAGACTGGCCAAAATGAACAAATCAGGAGACTATAGATGCTGGAGAGGATGTGGAGAAACGGGAACCCTCTTGCACTGTTGGTGGGAATGCAAACTGGTGCAGCCACTCTGGAAAGCAGTGTGGAGATTCCTCAGAAAATTAAAAATAGACCTACCCTATGACCCAGCAATAGCACTGCTAGGAATTTATCCGAGGGATACAGGAGTACTGATGCATAGGGGCACTTGTACCCCAATGTTTATAGCAGCACTCTCAACAATAGCCAAATTATGGAAAGAGCCTAAATGTCCATCAACTGATGAATGGATAAAGAAATTGTGGTTTATATACACAATGGAATACTACGTGGCAATGAGAAAAAATGAAATATGGCCTTTTGTAGCAACGTGGGTGGAACTGGAGAGTGTGATGCTAAGTGAAATAAGCCATACAGAGAAAGACAGATACCATATGGTTTCACTCTTATGTGGATCCTGAGAAACGTAACAGAAACCCATGGGGGAGGGGAAGGAAAAAAAAAAAAGAGGTTAGAGTGGGAGAGAGCCAAAGCATAAGAGACTGTTAAAAACTGTGAACAAACTGAGGGTTGATGGGGGGTGGGAGGGAGGGTAGGGTGGGTGATGGGTATTGAGGAGGGCACCTTTTGGGATGAGCACTGGGTGTTGTATGGAAACCAATTTGACAGTAAATTTCATATATTAAAAAATTAATTAATTAATTAATTTAAAAATAAATAAATACATAAAAAAAAAAAAAAGAAACACGGGTTGCTGGACTGTACCGAAAGAGTTTCTGATTAAGTAGGGTCCAAGGTGGGCCTTAATTTGCTTTACTAACTAATTCCAAGGTGAAGTTGAAGCTGCTAGTCTGAGAATCACAACTTGGGAATCACCAATCTATAGCAATGATTCTCAAATTTCAATGTGCAAAAAATCCTTGGGGAGTTTAACTGCAGAGTCTTGGGTTCCTCCCAAGCCCTCCCCACCAACTCTAGAGAATGACTGAATAGGTCCGAGTAGATCTGAAAAGGCTGCAAATTTCAGAATTTCTCCAGGTGATTCTGATGACAACAGACAAAGAACTTTGCTTTATGTTTTTAAAAAGCTCCCCAGATGATTTAAACATTCAGTCAGGGCTAAGAACCAGTGCTTTGGCACTCTCTTTCAACTGATTTGGCAGGACTTCTAACCATTCCACATTTTTGCCATCCTTCCCCTCGGCATCTGGAGCAGTTGGTCTGAGGCCCTCCACAGACAACTGCCCTATGTGTTATCTGCCCAGCAACTTCCTCCTCCCAACCTCTCCTCAGCTACCACATATACATCTCCTTGCTTCACTAGTAGTTTGGAGGTATCTGATCCATGCTAAACCATAAAACTTAGGAGTTACTAGCAGCTCTTGCCTACGTTGTGAACAAGACAAACAAAAACAAAAAACAAAACGAGAAAACCACACACACACACACACACACACACACACACACACACACACACAAACACACAAAGGTAAGGAACAAAAGAATAAGGATGCCCCACAAGAAAGGAGAAGTAATAGTACCCGAATCCCTGGATACAGCTGTTATTGAGGCATGGGTATAATCTAGTCTATTTCTTTTATTTTTTTTTTAATTTTTTAATGTTTATTCATTTTTGAGAGAGAGAGAGTGAGTGGGAGAGGGGCAGAGAGACAGGTAGACACAGAATCTGAAGCAGGCTGAATCAGCACAGAGCCTGACATGGGGCTCGAACCCACAAACTGTGAGATCATGACCTGAGCTGAAGTTAGACACTTAACTGACTGAGCCACCCAGGTACCCCAAATCTAGTCTATTTCTGTGAGACATCTCATATTCTCAAAAATAATCCATACTTTTTGTATTTTTTATGCTCATTTGACTTAGAGACCTATAACTTGCAGTCAAGAATTTAACTAATGACATGTACTAATTTAACTAATGATATGTACCCTTCGTTGACAAGACCCAATCCCCAGGACACCCTCTGGAGGAGGGCAGATATTTTGTGGATAAGAAAAAGAGGTTCTGAAGGATTAAGAAACTTACTTGATGTCACACAGAAAGACAGGACCGGTAGCAGAAATGAAAACTTAATTGGTATCTTTCTTTTACACTCCACAGCCTCTCTAAGCATGAGTTTGATCTACCTAAAACATCCAAAGGCAACAGAGTGGCTTCTTGTAAAGTGGTGTCAATGGAAATCCTAAGCCAAACCTTGTGAGAACAGATTGAAATTTCCAATGATTATTTAGCTATTGCCAATCTAATGAATTAAATAATATGTTTGGGCTTGGCAGACAGACATCTCCAAAATCTGTCCTTCATGATTTCCACTCCTCCTTGGGAAAGGTCAAGTGCACTAATGGCTGTCTGGAAAAAGAGTCCCTGACCTATTGAACAGTGTACTCAAGTGTATTGTTAATGTCTGTGGAATCCACAAGCTGGTCACAATCCTTGCTGAACCATGGCCCAGGCACATGCCTTGACTTTTATGGCACTTGAATAATGATGTTGTACTTTAAAGAGTGTGAGGGGTTTTAAAAATTCTGGTCCTACACCAAGTTTTTCCACTTCATATAAAAGGAATTCTTTCCAACTATCTACATGAAAGGGTGCAGAAACCATAGAGAAACACAAGAGAAATTCTTCTTTGTCTATACTTTTTCTATCTTCAAACATGACCTACTGTTTGAGATGTTGGACATACTTTAATGACCCCATCAGAATTTTCAATTGTCAGAGCTGTCTTCTGAAAGCTGGAGTTTTGCTATAAAAGAGATGTCTAGAAAAATGAATGGATACTGCAAAGTTACTAGTTATTTTCATTAATCTAATTTTTCCAGACAAAATTTCAAAAACCCTTAGAAAAATGTGCTGTAACAAAATCCCACAGAGATTTTCAAATGAATACAAAGCACAATTTCCACAATCATGCACCCCATACACAGGAAGAGCAGTAGTGGTTTTTTTCCTCCAGTTTAGTGTGGACAACTCAAAATACTGGGTGGTGTGTGTGGTTTGGAGGTTGTGGGTTAACTAGATGCTTTCTCGGTGGGAGAAAAAAGGGTGTTCTGAATAATTTGATCCCAGGATGATATTGTGAAATTAATCACAGAAGTTTTTTTCCCTCTTATAGAAAGGGAAATGTAAGGAGGCTTTAGTAGTAAAAGATATGACTTATAAACAGACTTTATAAACAAAAATAAGAGCAGTTATATATGAAAAAGTTACCCTAACTTAACAGGTTTTGCTTAATTAGCTTTCTTCTGTTTTAACATATTAAAACTAAGAAGATTTCATTTTTATCTTCACCTGTTTGGACTGCTATAACAAAATTCCCCAGACTGGATGGCTCATAAACAGAAATTTATTTCTCACAGGTCTGGAGGCTGGAAGTCTGAGATCAGGATGCCAGCACGGTCAAGTGGGGACCCTCTTCAGGGTCGCGGACATTTACCGCATCCTCCTATGGTGGTAGCGCTATGGAACTCTGTTGGTCCTCTTTTATAAAGGCACTAATCCTAATCACCTCCCAAAAGCCACACCTCCTAATACAATCACCTTGAGGGTCAGGTTTCCAGCAAGCGAATTTGAGGGATACAAACATTCAGATTATAGTAATTCCCTTTCAATGCAAAAAGTAACAAGTGTCCTTTAGGGTGATTGTGCTGTGTGTCAGACTCTGAGCTAGGCTGTTCATACGTTATCACACTTAATCATCACAACCATCCTATAAGGGGATTGTTATTATCCTAGTTTGTACTATTAACTATTGCTATGTAACTATCCCCCAATGTCATAGCTTAAAACGATAACCATTATTATCTCATAGTTACTGTGAGTTAGGAAATCAGTCACAGCCTAGCTGCGTGTCTCACGCTCATATTCCTGGTTCTTGGCAGTCCCCTTCACTGGCTTAATGGCAACTTGCTTCCCTCAGGGCAAAAGGAAGGAGCAAGAATGCACCCTTAAGAAGTAAGCTACAATCTTTATGTAACCCAACATTGGGAATAATGTCCTACTGTATCTGCCATATTCTATTCATTAGAAGACAGTCGCTCAGTGCAGCCCATATTCAAGAAGAGAGAATTACACAAGTGTGCAAACATTAGGAGGCAGGGATCATTAAGGCTCTCTTAGAGGACACCTACCATAGAGTTTTTATTATTTTAATAGTTGAGGAAACCAAGGTGTAGAGGGGATAAAGAACTTGCCCATGGTCATTGGGCTGTTCTGTGATGAAACAGACATTCATTTCTAGGCTGTTGGAGCTCAGAGATCAAGTTCTTAATCAATATGCAACAGAAAAAAATATATTTTAAGAAATTAACCTGTTTCATGACAAACCCTTTTGATGACCATTTCCCCTTCTACAGGAAAAAGCTTAAGACCAACTATTGGCAGTAACCTAGATTTTTCAAATGCACTGCACTATTAGACATACAGACCTACTGCTGGGTTTTCAGTATATTTGTATACATGTCAATATCTAACAATTTTCTCAAGCCCATCCCTCCTTCAGGTTTGTATATTAGATGATAAAGCAAGAAATGACTGAAACACATTTTGGTACCTTTTGTGGACTGGGATTCTTCGAAGTGCATATTTGGCTTAGGGTTACTGTGAAAGAATATACGATTTTGCACAGGGTCAGCTTTATTAGAGAAGATTACAAACATTCAGCCTCAATCTAGTTTTTACACTACAGTTGAAGAGCTGAAGTTTCCTTCTTTTTTTTTTTTTAAATCTGAAAAAGGAAGCAAATGCAGAACTTTTAAAGTTATGAAACTATAGTCATTTATGTTCAGGATACTGATACCCTGGTATTTCTTACTTAGGTTGAAATGTTTGCCACAATTTGAGTGAGTCCAGAGAGCAAGTAAAGAAAGGACTTTCTAGGTTCAGGTTTTATCCCAACACAGGAATTAGCAACAGGAAAACCAGAGAGGCTTTCAGACAACTGCATTATCGGTTCACTCCGGCCCTCTGTGCAAACCAAATGGCCCGTATCCCAGTCAGCACAGAGGGATTATCCAACTGTCACCTCTCTCCCAACTGAATGTTGTGTCACAGCTGAACTACAACATTATGGCTTTCACTTTTATGTATTGTTCCTGTGAACAATACATACATTTGGCATTACCTACAGTCTTAAGATACTCACCTGCATTTCTTTAACACCTAACACATTGCCAGCTCTTAATAAATGTTTAAGAACTGCCCTGCTATTTTATGAACACATGGATGGTTTGAGCTTTGGATTTTCATCTTTATATTGATTGGAACCAGCTGGTAACATAAGTGACAAAATTCTAAGAGACAGGTTGCTTGTTCACAATATACTTCATTCAAGCAAAAAGAGAAAAAGGTATAAATTTTTCAAGATGATTATTCCTTATGGGATTTCCAGATCACTAGCATCTAAACTTTGGCAATTATTCTTTAAATCACACTTTTGCTTTTCACTTGTCCATGAAGCTGACTGAAAATCCAATTTGTGCTGGAAGACATTCTCATCATAGAAATTAGATAAAAATATTTTTCATACTTGTGAATCTAGGCATGTCTATTTAATAGCCCCTCATGGACCATTAATAAGGTGAAGGAAGCAAAAAATGTATTTCTCTTTAGAGAATGCTATTACTATTAGTAAAGAACTTGATGTGATTGTACCTCTTATTGTAATTCACATTTCTGTATTTCCAATAAATAGCTATATCTAATCCACCAAATACTATTATTTGGAAAACTGTCATTTATACTCAGTAAATTTCAGAGTAACCATTTGTCATTATTCCATGTGAAAATTAAAAATGACAGTATTTATGAATCACTAGCAAATCATTAACATAAAAAATAAACATGAAAAATTAAATAGCTTAATTGGCTATAAATAGTTTTAATATAAATAGCCAAATGACATATCTTCATATAATTATTTAATTTTAAATTTGAAAAAAATCGTATTGAATTTGTACAGCACAATTAAGTAGACCTGACATCACCAGGGCTTGGGACCAAAGTTTTCTCTTCTCAATCCATCTTGTCCTGTTCTTGTTTTGTCTGTTTTGAACTATTTTGGAGAAGAGCAAATTGAGACTGCTGAGTTTTAAACTGGCAGAAAAGAAAGAAGGGGGATTTGTCTGGTGCAAGGAAAAGCCAGGAGTCAGTTTTGTTCACCCTTAGCCTTGACCCTGCTTCTACTTATTGGTTTGCCCCTAATCAAGTGTGAAGACACTGTCAATGATTGCCATTCGGCAATGTGTTCCCCTTGAGTTGCTTTGCTTTTAATCATCCAGCCTTATGTTCACCATGAAGAAGAAGAACTAACATTTATTAAGTGGTGAGCACTTAGCTCACTCTCTAATTTTCACCACTATAATCTTAGAAGGTAGACAGTAGTATTATCCTCACTTACAGAGGAGACAAGTGAGGCTTCAGAGTCAAGTAACTTGTCCGATTTCATAGAAGTAGTAAGTGGTGGGGCGCCTGGGTGGCTCAGTGGGTTAAGCATCCGACTTCAGCCCAGGTCACGATCTCGCGGTCAGTGAGTTCGAGCCCCGTGTCAGGCTCTGGGCTGATGGCTCAGATCACCAATTCTGCGTCTCCCTCTCTCTCTCTCTGCCCCTCCCCCGTTCATGCTCTGTCTCTCTCTGTCTCAAAAATAAATAAACGTTAAAAAAAAAAAAAAAAGAAGAAGTAGTAAGTGGTGACTCAGCCAGAGCCCAGGTCTTCCTAACTCTGTACGTGCAGTCTAAACTTGCTCAGTATTTTTGAGATGGTCTCTGGGGACTAAGGATGCCATCCATGGATCGCAGTGAATATAATCAAAAGGGAAACAGAGTCATGATTTTAGGTTTATTAACAAACTATTTTACTCAAATATTAAACTTACATCTCATCATACATTGCAAAAAGGTGAGTAATATTCAGCTGAATTACAGTTAGCAAGATGACATCGTACCTATAGGATTGCCTAAGTACTCTTTAAGACTGAAATAAAGCAGAAAAAAAAAGTTTCTCTTTAACTAATTTTAAGTATATCCATGAAAATCTACAATGAGATTCTGTCATTTCAATATACACCGTAAGATATTTGTTTTATTATATCATGTTTTCTCAACCAAACATCTGAACAAAATGGCATCTCTGTCATGAATAAATCCTAACTTCACCCTCTCCACGAAATTTTTAAAAGATACACCATACACAAAACCATTCAGAAATTTGTAATGCTTTCTTGCTTTTTGGGTTAATTAGATCAGGTAACATATCCATAAATGTGAGTGTTTTTGTTTTACTTTGTTTTGCTTTTTGTAAGCATTTGGTCCACCTGCCTGATCAGTAAGCCGTGAATGAAACCAGAAACCTTGCCTTATGGCTTCAGTTATGGGTGAAAATGCAACAATATTTTCTATTTTACAAAATCTGTCACATGGTTGAACACATGCAGCCAAACTGCTGTGCCTTAGCCATGCAACATGGCATGTTCCTCTCATTCATTAAAATGATTTCTCACCGTTTTAAGGAAAGAGCCTAGACATTAAAGACGAATACTCTATTTCTATATGTAGATTTTTTTTTTAACCCTCTGTTGTTTACAGCCAAGATTCACATTCTTGGCTCTGGAGTCCAGACAACTCTCACATTAACTCGTTTCAGGACATGTGCTCTACATTTGTTTCCTAGGACACAAATAGCTTGGGCATGTGCTGACTAAAACTTTTAACACCAAGGGGATTTAGTTAGATTCATATATCTTGGCAAATATTTTGCTACAAAATTCGGGTAAAGATCACAAAATAATGCCTTTTTCTTCTTCTTAACCTCTTACCATTAGACAACTTTTTGGATTGTGTCCAGCCAACTTTATTAAGAAATTGAGTCAGCTTTCACACCAGAATGAATGTATAAAAAACTAAGTTCATGGGATGCCTTTTTGATTAATCTGAGAATACATCTCCGCATTCATTTAAATGCTTTAATTAATGAGGATGAGCCTTCTGCCTATAAGAGAAATTCTGACACAAGAGGGCACAGTCAAAATAGGAAAGTAGAAGACTTTCCTTCAGGAATGCTGAATCTGGGGAAACACGGAGGGACAGAGCCATAATATTGTTTTATATTAACATCTCAGTTACTACTTTCCAAAGCATTCTCACTCAGTATTGGCAAGCTTGTGTCAAATATCCAAAGAGAAATAGAAGATGGTGATTATTCCACTTCCCTTACAGATTAGTTGCCAAATTTATTTTTTCTGAGGTTGTTTAGTGGGCCACAAGAGTAAAATAATGTTTACACTGCCCAAATATTAGAATCTCAGTGATTATCAGCCAGAGTCCCATTAAAATGAAAGGTGTTTGGAAAGTACATTGCAATTCCAAAGAAAAGGCCAAACTACTCAACTCTGATCTTAAATGAAGTTCTGAGAATGGAATAGAGATTGTCTTTTTCTTGCATTTTTAAGTGAGATTTGCCATTGTGTATGTGTTTTCATTAGAATTTTTGAATCACCTCCTTGATTTTTTTGGCCTTTTGGAAATTTTTGTGTTTATTTATATTTGCTTTGAGTCCTTATTTATGTACATTTACATACATATTTACATACACATATATGAAATGTACATGCATATCATATATTGTTCATATACACAAATACATACGTATATATATTTGTAAGAAATGTTTCTACTGCCACTTCCCACTGGTGATGAAAACATGATTTCAATGATTGCCTCTGTAACCTACGAGCACTTTCAGATAGTACTTTATTTGCTCGTTATAAATTCATTCAACAAATGATTTTATTTTGCCGTGTGTCAACACTAATGAAAACTAGATAAAACTCACCAGTGTCTACCCTGCAAACTGAATTAATGGTGCTTTTCTTGAAGATGAAACAGTAAATATTCATTATAATTTAAGCCTGGATATATAAAAGTCAACAGGACCATAGGACACAATTCTGTTAAAAACAAGTTTTTGTAGGGGCATGTGGGTGGCTCAATCAGTTGAGAGTCAGACTTGAGCTCAGCTCATGATCTTGCATTCGTGGGTTTGAGCCCCATGTCAGGCTCTGTGCTGACAGCTCAGACCCTGGAGCCTGCTTCCGATTCTGTGACTCCTTCTCTCTCCTACCTCCCCACTCTTCTCAAAAAATGAATAAACATTAAAAAATAAAAATAAAAAATTATTGTAAAGGATTGGGTAAAAAGGAGAACATTTCCTTGCAAAAAGTCTTACCATTTATCTAAATAAAATGATAATAACAGAATCAGACTCATCTGGGATATCTTCCATTCTCTCTTTTTGTATGTTCTAACAAAATATCTGTATTCAGTAATTCTCCAACCACTGAGAACACACATAACCTTGCTCTTTCTCTCAATTTTTCACACTCACTTTGGGTACTGAATTTGTTTATTTATTGAAATACACACTACAGAATATATCTTTTTCTAGCTTTATTGAGATGTAGTTGACATATAATGTTGCATGAGTTTAAGGTGTACAGTGTAATGATTTGATATACCTACATATTGCAAAATTATTCCAATAATATTAATTAACACATCCATCATCCCTTGTACTTACATTTTGTGTGTGTGTGTGTGAGTGGTGAGAACTTTTAAAATCTGCTTTCCTGACAATTTTGAAATATATCATACAATATTGTTATTATAGTAACCACGTAATACATTACATCCCCAAACTTTTTCATCTTATAACTTGAAATGTGTACCGTTTGATCACCTTCAACCTCTCCCTGGCCATCAACAATTAACAAACTGCTCTCTTTTCTATGAAATCAGTTGCTTTTCATTCCACATATAAGTGAAATTATACAGCATTTGTCTTTCTTTCTGACTTATTTCACTTAGTATAATAATGCCATCAAGGTTTATCCATGTTGTTGCAAATGGTAGAATTATTTTCTTTTTGGTGGCTGAAAAATATTCCATCAGATATTTATCTCAGGCCTGATTCCCTGGTCAGGCTTCCTGGTGGGGTGGGTCTGGACGCTACACTCAGCAGTTTGGGCAGGGCTGAAGATTTGCTTTCCTGACCTGGTGGGGCTGTAAAACAGGCTCCACAGCTGGTTTAGTCAGTTGGCTAGAGATCCAAACCAGGCAGAACTGCCAACTGAACTCCCTGGCCAGAAAGGGCCACATCTGCAGAGCCACTGGCTGGGAGCTCTGCTCAGGCATTTGCAAGGAAGAATGCAATGCACCAGATCTGAGTGCTGGTTGCTGTTAAGTCCCACCTCCGTGTTCCTATCTATCTGATCCCCTGTGGTTCTACGTGACACAAGATCTAAGAGGGCCTCTCGGGAAGTATCCCACAATGCCAGGGGAGCTTGTTGTTCACCTGAGGCTCTCCATCCACAGAGAAACTGCAGGTCCAGGGGACTCTTGATGTGGCTCTGTGCTGGCCTGGGGAGGGGCAATGCCATGACAATGGAGCAGCTCCTGTCACTCACCCCTGCATTTGAGGATCTTCTTAATGTTCCTGAGGTCAGGAACAACCTATGATGCCATCTTGATGATGTCATCATCTTCACTCTCTCTTGATGTAATCCTTTGATCTGTGTCTCCCATACATGCCCAGCTAGATCTGTCCCTGACTATGACTGTTGTGTGCGCAAAGTTACCAAAGGTAAATAGAAGCCAGATGATGCTTCCCTCGTCTCTCCAAGAGGGAAGGCAAGCTGAGCTCCAGCACTACAAAAGAACAAAATCACACCTTCTCTGAACACTTGGATTCAAGTGTAGGTACAGCCTCAGGACCCACTCCAGAGCCAATGAAAAGGCAGGCCTTTGGAAAGGCCAGAAGTCAAGTAGGCTAGGAAGGAAAGCAAGGATGAAGACCACTTCAAGGGAACAAGAAGCTGGTAATGAGACATGCCCTAAGGCATTTTTCTTTTACCACAGACACATACCCCACTTTCTGACATCAGCCACATTGCTTCACTCCTCTTGGCACCCCTGAATAAACCACAAATATAGAGTGCAGACAAGGGACTAGAACACACTTCTTAACGATTCTAAACTATTTTGGATAATCAGTAAGTTACCTTATATTTCCTATTTTTAAGGTGGATTTACCATTGAAACTCTGGACATATTAAGAAAAAAAATTTTTGATAATTTCATGGTTTTGGATATTAACTTGAATTATTTGAACACATAATAGGTATTCAATAAGTTTATTAATCCCTTAGTTTAAATGCAGCAGAAGAAATCATATATCTAAATATCCATTAACTACTACTAAAAAGTACTCAATATTAAATAGTTTATAAAGTAGGAGGTTTTCTTATTTTTCAAGGAAGCATTATTGCATTAAGTAATCTCCATTAGTTTTATCAAAAGATTTCAAAAAGAAAATTGTGAGGGGCGCCTGTGTGGCTCAGTCAGTTAAGCATTCGACTCGGTTTCATCTCAGGTCATGAACTCACAACTTGTAATTTCGAGCCCTGCAAGAGGCTCTGTGCTGACGGTACAGAGCCTGCTTGGGATTCTGTCTCCCTCTCTCTCTGCCCTTCCCCTGCTCTCTCTGTCGCTCTCAAAAATAAATAAATAAACTTAAAAAAAATGTGAGATGGGTGATTTCTACACTTTGTCTTATTAGAAATGCTGGTTCAGAGAGCTGGGGGCTACAGATCACTACCCAACCCAGTTACAGGTTTAAGAAATAAAACCTGAGTCTAGTCACTCTGAACCCAGCAGTGCCCAGATTCTTCATGGAACAATTTTATTGTTTCTCTTCAACATCGTGGAACAATTTTAATTTTACCAAGTGGTACACAGTATGTTTTTCTTAAGATTTTAAACATGTGAATAGTCACGTTGTTCTTTACCCTATCTGATTTCTGATGTGAATCTAGCCAAAATTTTATGACTAACACATATTTCTAAGCCAGTGTCTAATCAGTATTATGTAAGCTATAATACAACTGAACTCAAACTAGAATATTTTTAAACCAAAATACATTATCTTCCCAAAGTCTTATCTGTTAGGAAAACCAGTGTGTATATTTCATTGAATCCACTCTTTATAACAGATATATATTTATTTCAAAGTCAATGTATTTTAAGTGAACCTTCAAAATGCTTCTCTTAACCACTTTGTTATGTTCTCACCAGAGTATATTCTTTTAATGATACTCCATTACTAACTGTGTGGGTACAAGAGGATTCCAGAAGAAAACAGAATCTTTCAAAATTAAAGGTATTCAGAACGAACCACGATCAGCACTTTATAAAAATAGAACTACATACATGCACACACACAACAAAAACAATTACTCACACATCTCTTTTTATCCCACAATAAAACAGATAAAACAATGAATCCATTTACCACTAAGCAAATGGGAAGAGACACAAAATAGCTCTTTATGTTTCCCAAGAAAGTCATGGATTCTATAACCTTTTCTCTCTCCCTCTTTTTAACCACAAGTTATATCATTTGAGTAGTCCTCAAAAGGCTAGAAAAGGGGAAAAGATGAAGCATTCTTAGAGTTAATTTTTTTTTTCTTAAGACAGTGGGTATACTTGTCTTACTACGGAGCACTTAAAGTAAAGCCAAGAGAAATAATAATGCCTTGTATTTATTAAGCATCTATTATATGCCAAACACTATCTTAGACTCTTCACATCTGTTTCATCTGAATCTCCCCACAACCTTACAAGATACACGGCAGTTTCAATTTTTACGGAAAATCAAACTGAGTATCTGAAGTTAAGTAAATGCTGGCAGTGGATAGTTAATTAACTTGGGCCACCTGTCTGACTTCTAAAACCACACTTCCTCTTCACTTTGTAATCTTGACCTTAACCTCTGTACTTCTTCTTAAAATACAGGACATTAGGGTTAGCTTTGTAGAATGCCATAATTTTGGGTCCAGGATATTTTCATATCCTCTTAAGATATTCAAACATCAAAAGCATACGGCACCTGGGGCTCAGTCAGTTGAGCATCTGACTTTGGCTCAGGTCACGATCTCACGGTTCATGGGTTTCAGTCCCACATCGGGCTCACTGCTGTCAGCCTGTCAGCGCAGAGCCCGTTTCAGATCCTCTATCCTCCTCTCTCTGTCCCTCCCCCACTTATGCTCTCTCAAAAAAAAATAAACATTTAAAAAATAACAACAACAAAAGCACAGGTGTCAAAAAATATTCCTATTTCTGTTCCTGTTTTCTCACTATTCCAAGCTTCTATTCGTCACAATGCCAGAGCAACACCCTCTTTTAATACAGGACTAAGTATTAATCACATTCTGTAGAGTTCACGACTCCTGCTTCTCATTCTCATACCTGTCACTCATTCCTGAGAACACTTTTCTTGACCCCTCATTCCTGGAGTAGGTATCTATGCATTTTTGCTACAATTTTTGTACTACCTTTTTAGTTAAGGGTCTCCTCACTTGAATTGCAGCACAGTTATCAGTCTTGGGGGTCTTCCCAACATGTTCAGGGACATAATTAGTTCTGTTGGGAGCTGGTTTGAGTAGCTATTTTCTGAATTCCCAAAAAGAGAGTGTATGGCTGACACCACTCTAGGTGCAAGAGAGATGAGATAGCATATTCTATTCAATGGATGTCTTAGAACATTAGGATTTAATTCCCTCCCAGAAACCTATTGAGAAGGCTGGTAGAGTGTCTTCTATTTAGTTTGGGTCTACTCTGAATAGTCTCCTAGAATCATAGCATTTTCAAATCTGTCAGGAAAATATTTTAAGGTATCTCTGAGTTTTGTTTCCTCCTTTTATATCTGTTTCTTTTTACTTCACTTGGTCAGCTACAGACCTTGTACTCATAGCTTGGGACAGTCTTGTGACAAGATGTAAAAAAGAAGAAATTTATGAGTTCCAAAGCAGGAGAGGATTCCAGGGTATCTATAACATGTCTTGGCAAGGGGGTGAGGGATGAGGACCAGGAACAATAAAGCTTTCTCCACCCCTTCCACAGAAAAGGAAGTGACTCTGCTAAATTCTGAGCTGAAGGGAGGGCAACTATGGATTCTGAAAACAGAGGAGTTTCCCAGCCCAGGTTCTAGATCCTGTAACTGGGTGTGAGGAAGAACTGGGAAAGAAATGGTGGCTTGGACAGGCAGGACTATTGGAAGATGTGCAAAATATCCCACCACCCTAAATGTTATCTGGAAATAGAAGAGAGCCTTTCTAGGGCCAGTGGAATGGACGTCCCATCAAATATGGCTGTGGAACCCCAACCAGTGACTGCTTCACTTACTGCCAGCACATCCCAAGTCTTAACACAATGTAAGATGCCAGAACTCAAGCATAACTTTGAGGAGCAAGGATGTAAAACTCCAGAAAATGCCAGCATTAGGTTTCCTATTGATGGAACAGAATGGGGGCTGAAAGTAAAATTTATAAAAAACAAAAGTAACGTCTGAGTTTTGCACTTTTGCACCAAGGTCATACCCATGCTGGTCTTCAGTGCAATTCCAGAATGTTAAAAGGGCAGATCTGTTTGTTTTTTCTCACATATGATTAAATTTCAACTTAGAAAAGTGGTTTGTCACATCTAGTAAGGAGCAGGCCTGGGACCTGAGGCTTCCTGGTTCCATTTATATATTACCTAAATTTCAAAAACAGTTTTGCTGTTATAAAGGTAACCTGAGCTCACCATGCAAGATTCAGTCAACATGAAAAAATATGGAAATCTCAATGAAAATCATCTAGAAATCTCATGACTATTCTTGCAGACCTATCTCTGTGCATTCTTATGGATACACATTTATGTAGGTAAGATAGTTCTCTAAATGTTTTGAAACCAGTTTTTGCCCCTCAGCAATGCATTGCAAACAGTATTCCATGTCAATAAATATAGGTCTACAGTGTTGTAAATAGATAGATAGATAGATAGATAGATAGATAGATAGATAGATAGATAAGCAAGCAAGCAAAAAGGGTAAAAGATACCTGGCCTGGCAGATGTACATTTAAAATTTTTTTTTTAATTTTGAAGTTTCTTTATTTATTTTGAGAGAGACAGCGTGAGCTTTAGTGGGGCAGGGGTAGAGAGGGAGGAGAGAAAAAAATCGCAAGCAGGCTCCATGTTGTCAGTGAGCCCAGTGTGGGGCTTGAACCCACAAACCATGAGATCTTGACCTGGGCTGAAATCAAGAATTGGCATTAACCAACTGAGCCACCCAGGCGCCCCTTTAATTTTTTTTTTCTTTGAGACAATGTGTGAGCAAGGGAAGAGAAGAGGGAGAAGGAGAGAGAGAATCTTAAGCAGACTTCATGCCGAGTGAGGAGCCTGACGCAGGGCTTGATCTCACAACCGTGAGATCATGATGTGAGCTGCAATCAAGAGTTGGACAGTAAATGACTAAGCCATCCAGGCACCCCGGGAAATGTATACTTTTAATTCAGTATAATAAACACTGAGGGCCCCATTTTATGCCAAACTCCATGCTAGGTGTTAAGAAAAGAGATACACAGAATATAGACACTGACCTGGTGTAGTTCCCAGGTCAGTAGGGGAAGTAGGCAAATAGAGCAGTGAAACCCCTGAATATAATAGGTGTACAAAACATGGTCTGCTGGATAATTTTCACCTTTATTTGTACAGTACATCAACGGATGTTTCTTTCTACTTCTCTAGTTCCTATTACTACAGTTTCTGTGCACATTTTGCATCCATATTCTGAGAGTCCTGTCTTCTCACCGAGTGCTTCTGATTTAGCTTTTAATGTCTAATAATTATCATCAAATAATTTACTTGTTAGATGTTTACAAAACTATGAATAAGTGCACCAAATGTATAAAATTCAATTACCATAATGAAGAAAAAATACCATTCATAACTAAATGACTGGAACACTTGTTAGTCATTTCATTTTGGCCACAACACAGAGAATTAGAATGCGGACAACATATGTGCACCTGGGTGGCTCAGTCAGTTAAGTGTCTATTCTTGATTTTGGCTCGAGTCATGATCTTGCGGTTCTTGAATTCGAGCCCTGCATTAGGCTCTGTGCTGATACTGGAGAGCCTGCTTGGGATTCTGTCTCCCTCTCTCTCTGCTCCTGCCCCACTCACTCTGTATCTCTTTTTCAAAATAAATAAAAATAAGCTTAAAGAAAAAAGAATGTTATCTACATAGTTCATGATGGATTATCTTTGTGGTATTATTTCAACATTTTGAAGGTCACTAATTCATGAAATTGTTTTATATGATCCAAAACAGTGACATTGATGAAAATTTCTGCCTAGTAGGCCACAGAGATAGAAGATCTATGATACTTATTTATGATATTTGCATACTCAGAATGTACTTTATAGTTTATGTATACTGATTAACATTTCCTCAGCATGTATAATGTCTTGTTATATTTGAGGATAGAAAACTTACATACATATTGTGAACTAAGAATAGTCATACAAACTGAATACATAATTTATGCACTTAGAATAGGCAAAATAACTGTTCACTTTAGATTAAGTTAATTGGGAAAAGATTGCTGGAGGAAATGAATTGCCAGTTGCATTTTGAAGTAGTTAATAGATATAAGCAAAGAGGAAAATATACATATAGAGGAGTGGAATTCAAGGTATGCAATTTATGGCATATTGGGTGGGCACACTACTCTTCTGAGAAGTATCTATCCATTCTTTTATTCAATGGACATGCAGTGAACACAATTTATACCAGGAACAATGTTAGTTATGTAATACAGCATTCCTATCTTCAAGCTTACAGTTTCATGCAGGAGACAGGCAAGTAAAAATATGCTAGGACACAGGAGAGTAAGAAAAAATCAATTCACTTCCCAGATCTGTTGGATACAGGTAGGAAACAGAGAAATGAAGTTAGGAAAATCAGCTTTGGACTGCCTAGTAAGCATCAGCTAATAATAACAGACCCCGCCCCTCTCCTTCATTCTTCATTAAGCTTCTCTAAAAAGAGGTCTGTATTTGCATTTAACTCCTTGCAATCAGGCTTCTGTGCCTATAGCTCTATTATTCTATATAATCACAAGTCTTCAGGACTCCTTGGTTCCCAGTCCCTAGCTCTTTGCTCATTCCCTGGAGTGGCTGGCCCATTCTTTAACCTCTACCTCCCTTCCAGAACACTTTCTCTCCATGTTTCTTGTCACTTCAGGAGGTCTCTGAGGTCTCTTCTCACTCTGCTTCCTTTTTTCCATCTCCTCACTGCAGGCATTCCTTGAGTTCCTGTATTTGGTCATCCTCCTTTCTCTATACATGTCCTCTCTCCTGACAGTGTCGTTAACTTGTATGATCCCTATTTTCTATAGGTGATTCCAAATTCAGTTTTTAGAATCCTAAATTTTCTTCAGATCCTCCAGTATCCAGCTTTTGCTGAGAAAGTTCTACCTTGACATATTGCTTTGGCAACTTGTATTAATCATGTTGTTTTGTTTGTTTGTTTTCTGTGTTTTATGATGCTCTTGCATCTGGGGACTTGCTGAATGGGAGAGACTTCCCCACGCAGGGTTAACTAATTCCTAAAGATGGCAAACAGGGGCGCCTGGGTGGCTCAGGGGCGCCTGGGTGGCTCAGTCGGTTAAGCAGCTGACTTCGGCTCGCGGTCCATGAGTTCGAGCCCCGCGTCAGGCTCTGTGCTGACAGCTCAGAGCCTGGAGCCTGTTTCAGATTCTGTGTCTCCCTCTCTCTGCCCCTCCCCCATTCATGCTCTGTCTCTCTCTGTCTCAAAAATAAATAAACGTTAAAAAAAATTTTAAAAAAAGATAGCAAACAACTTGTCTTCCACCACACCTTTGGTATCCCAAAAAACCAATTCCAAGTTTTTACTCCAACCCGCCTCCTGTCAGGCTCCTATTCCCTTGTCCTAACTCACCCCAGGGCCAGGTGTATTGGACACCTAGAAACCACCACTGTATTCAAACTATCCAATTCGTAGCCTACTTAGCTGCCTACCTTGCCTTGTCCTTTCCTTCCCTTAAAAACAACAATAAAGGCTTTTGCCCATGCGTCCCCCTTGTTCCTTCTGCCTCCTGACCAACCCTAGTGCATTCCCATAGAGTCCTATATGGCATGCCATGCTTCCTATTTCTAGGTATCTGTGAATATAAAAACTTCTTCTTCTGTGATAATCATTCTCATGCCTACGAGTATTACCATACCTGATTAAAACGAACCCAAGGCCCAAGGAACATTTTAAAACACAACCGAGGGGGAGCAGGCAAGATGGCGGAACAGCATGGACATTTTTTGTGTGCCTTGCAGCCATGAAATACAGCCAGACCAACACTAAATCATCCTACACACCTAGAAAACTGATGGGAGGATTAACACAACAATCTGCACAACCTGAATCACAGAATTCAGCAGGTACA
Organism: Panthera tigris; assembly: GCF_018350195.1. Classification (NCBI taxonomy): domain Eukaryota; kingdom Metazoa; phylum Chordata; class Mammalia; order Carnivora; family Felidae; genus Panthera; species Panthera tigris. The sequence goes on from NC_056667.1 coordinate 140,229,500, forward strand.
TGGTGTGGAGAGGTGAACGAGGGGAGAGGGAAGCTGGCGGCAGGCAGGGAGCCTCCTTTGCAGGCAGAGAGAGGACGGAGGTTGGGGCGGGAGAGAATACGGAAAAAGTACCCCTCCCCAAAAGCACCTGGAGAGAAAGTGGAAGATTGGGAACAGCCACAGGGACTAAACTAAAAATGGAGAAAGGAGAGGGTTTAAATTCCATTAAGACTGTAAAAAAGGGGAGCACAAAGGCTGCAACTCCACAGCTCGATACCTGGCAGTGCTCTGGTGGGAAAGGGGAATCCTCAGGAACAGAGTGGGGTCCGGGAGGTTCTCGGGCCACACGGGGAAAAGCAGTTCCAGTGTTGGAAGGACATTTGGTAGAGACTGTTGAAGCCACCTGGTCCCAGCAGACCCCAGAAAAAGGCCACATTCGCTGGTGCCAGAAGAAGGTCATTAACAGTGAAGACTGGTGCCAGATGTGTGTTGTGATTTTCCATAACACCTGAAAAGCTGCTGCTACCCTATCTCGCGAATTTTTCTGGGGCAGGCTGGCACTTGGTGACAGTCTCAAGGCACCAGCAGCAGGGTCCAACAGGTGTTCCTGGGTGCAGCCGGCATTTGGCCATTGCTCGGTGAGGCCCTCCCACAGAGGGGCAGAATGGGTCAAAGCCGAAGTCCTTCGGAAGTAAGGGGCTGGGGAAAACAGCCACATCACAGACAAAATTCGGGAGACCGATATTGCCTGGGACTTGGTCACGAACAGTGAAGAAGCGGGAAGTGAACGAAAGCTGAAGACAGAGGACACATGCGTGATTGCTGATCAGAGAGAACAGAGTGCTGATCTAGAGACTGGGTAGCTGGGTGATGCCATTTTCACCACTCCTGCGCATGCACATAGGTACCTAGGAGCGCTGCCACAATCCATCCCAGTAGGCTATCATCGCCATCTAGTGGAAACGGAGCTATTACATTGAGCCCCGCCCAACAGGGCCAACCTCGCTCTTCAAGAACACAATTCTCATCGATGGCTTAGTTTATGGACTATAAAGTGCTACGTAGTCTGACTTCAAAGGGAAAACGAAAGAATTTCAGTCCTATTTCAATCTGTTAGTAGGTCCATCTATTCAATTTTCTTTCTTTTTTCTTTGTCTTTTATACAATTCTTTTTTTAATACAGAAAGAAAAAAATTCATTTTCATTTTCAATTTTTATTAAAAATATTTTTCTTTAATTTTTTTACTGTATTTTTTACTTTTATGTAAATTTTTTCAAACTCTATCTTCCATCATTCTATTTTAGTCTACATTAGTGAATTCACCTTTTAAAATTTTCAAACGATTTCCTTGTTTTTTTATCTTTTTTTCTCTTTTTCGTTTCTTTTTCTTGAATGCAGAAAGTGAAAGACTTCATTTTCACTTTCAATTTATATTAAAAATATTTCTCTTCAATTTTTTTACTATATTTTTTGCTTCTATGTAAATTATTTCAAATTCTGTTTTACTTCCATCATTTTATTTTAGTCTACTACAGTGTATTCACTTTTTAGAATTTTCAAATGATTTCTTTTTTTCTCTTTTTCCTCTTTTTTGTTTCTTTTCTTTTTTCTTAAATACAGAAAAAGAAAAAAATTCATATTTATTTTAACTTTTATTAAAAATATTTTTCTTTAATTTTTTCATACTATATTCTTTACTTTTGTGTAAATTTTTTCAAATTCTATTTTACTACCATCATCTCATTTTAGTCTACTTCAGCGTATTCATTTTCTCAAATTCTCAAACAATTTCCTTCTCCCCTGCCTTTTTTTCTCTAATCTGTCAAACCACTTTCAACACCCAGACCGAAACACACCTAGGATATACCATCATTTATTAGATTTTGTGTGTGTGTGTGTGTGTGTGTGTGTTTAATTTAAATTTAAATTTTTTAATTTTAATTTTTCTACTTCATTAATTCCTTTTCTCCCTTCAAAATGAAAAAAAGAAGGAATTCACCCCAAAAGAAAGAGCATGAAGAAACGACAGCCAGGGATTTAACAAACACAGATACAAGCAAGATGTCTGACACAGAATTTACAATCACAATAATAAGAATACTACCTGGAGTCGAAATAGATAAGAATCCCTTGCTGCAGAGATAATAGAAGTAAAAAATAGCCAGAATGAAATTAAAAACGCTATAATTGAGCTGCAATTACTGATGGATGCAGAGGCGGCAAGGATGGATGAGGCAGAACAGGGAATCAGCGATATAGAGGACAAACTTATAGAGAATAATGAAGCAGAAAAAAAGAGGGGGATTAAGGCAAAAGAGCACAATTTAAGAATTAGAGAAATCAGTGACTCCTTAAAAAGGAACAACATCAGAATCATAGGGGTCCCAGAAGAGGAAGAGAGAAACGGGTAGAAGGGTTATTTGAGAAAATCATAGTGCAAAACTTTTCTAACCTGGGGAAAGACACACACATCAAAATCCAGGAAGCACAGACGACCCCTATTAGAGTCAAGAAAAACTGACCATTAACAAGGCATATCATAGTCAAATTCACAAAATACTCAGGCAAGGAGAGAATCATGAAAGCAGCAAGGGGAAAAAAAGTCCATAACCTACAAGGGAAGACAGACCAGGTTTGCAGCAGACCTATCCACAGAAACTTGGCAGGCCAGAAAGGAGCGACAGGATATATTCAGTGTGCTGAATCAGAAAAATATGCAGCCAAGAATCCTTTATCCAGCAAGGCTGTCATTCAAAATAGAAGGAGAGATAAAAAGTTTCCCAGACAAACAAAAATTAAAGGAGTTTGTGACCATAAACAAGCCCTGCAAGAAATTTTATATAGATATATATCTATATCGATATATAGAGATATATATCTAGATATCTAGATATCTATCTAGATATACATATAGATATAGATATAGATATCAATATAGATATATATCTATAGATATCTATAGATATAGATATAGATATAGATATAGATATAGATATAGATATAGATACCAAAAGCAAAAAAGATTAGAAAGGACCAGAGAACACCACCAGAAACTCCAACTCTACAAGCATCATAATGGCAATAAATTCATATCTTTCAGTACTCACTCTAAATGTCAATGGACTCAATGTTCCAATCAAAAGACATAGGGTAACAGAATGGATAAGAAAACAAGATCCATCTATATGCTGTTTAGAAGAGACCCACTTTAGACCTAAAGACACCTTCAGATTGAAAATAAGGGGATGGAGAACCGTCTATCATGTTAATGGTCAACAAAAGAAAGCCAGAGTAGCCATGCTTATATCAGACAATCTAGACTTTAAAATAAAGACTGTATCAAGAGATGCAGAAGGGCATTATATCATAATCAAGGGGTCTATCCACCAAGAAGACCTAACAATTGTCAACATTTATGCACCAAATGTGTACACACCCAAATATAGAAATCAATTAATCACAAACATAAACTCATCGATAGTAATACCATAATAGTAGGAGACTTCAACACCACACTCACAGCTATGGACAAATCATCTAATCAAATAATCAACAAGGAAACAATGGCTTTGAATGACACACTGGACCAGATGGACTTAACAGATATATTCAGAACATTTCATCCTAGAGCAGCAGAATATACTTTCTTCTCCAGTGCACATGGAACATTCTCCACAATAGACCATATACTGGGACACAAATCAGCCCTAACTTAGTACAAAAAGATCGAGATCATACCGTGCATATTTTCAGACCACAACACTATGAAATTCTAAATCAACCACAAGAAAAATTTTGGAAAGGTAACAAATACTCAGAGACTGAAGAACATCCTACTAAAGAATGAATGGGCTAACCAAGAAGTTAAAGAGGAAATTAAGAAGTATATGGAATTCAATGAAAGTGATAACACCACAACCCAAAACCTCTGGGATGCAGCAAAGGTGGTCATAAGAGTAAAGTATATAGCAATTCAGCCTTCCTAAAGAAGGAAGAAAGATCTCAGATACACAACCTAACCTTACACCTAAAAGAATTGGAAAAAGAACAGCAAATAAAACCCAAAACCAGTATAAGACAGGAAATAATAAAGATTAGAGCAGAAATTAATGCTATTGAAACCAAAAAAAAAACCCAGTAGAGCAGATCAATGAAACCAGAAACTGGTTCTTTGAAAGAATTAACAAAATTGATAAACCACTAGCCAGTCTAATCAAAACAAAAAAGGAAAGGACCCAAATAAATAAAATCAAGAATGAAAGAGGAGAGATCACAACCAACACAGCAGAAATACAAACAATAATAAGAGAATATGATGAGCAATTATATGCCAATATAATGGGCAATCTGGAAGAAATGGACCAATTCCTAGAAACATATACACTACCAAAACTGAAACACGAAGAAATAGAAAATTTGAACAGACCCATAACCAGTAAGGAAATCAAATTATAGTAATCAAAAATCTCCCAAAAAACAAGAGTCCAGGGCCAGATGGCTTTCCAGGGGAATTCTACCAAACATTTAAGGAAGAGTTAACACCTACTCTCTTGAAGGTGTTCCAAAAAATAGGAATGGAAGGAAAACTTCCAAACTCTTTTTATGAAGCCAGCATTACCTTGATTCCAAAACCAAAGAGAGACCCCACTAAAAAGGAGAACTGTAGACCAATTTCCCTGATGAGCATGGATGCAAAAATCCTCAATAAGATATTAGCCAACTGGATCCAACAATACATTAAAAAAATTATTCACCATGACCAAGCAGGATTTATACCTGGGATGCAGGCTGGTTCAATATCTGCAAAACAATTAACGTGATTCATCACATCAATAAAAGAAAGGACAAGAACCATATGATCCTCTCAATAGATTCAGAGAAAGCATTTGACAAAATACAGCATCCTTTCTTGATAAAAACCCTCAAGAAAGTAGGGATAGAAGGAGCATACCTCGAGATCATAAAAGCTATATATGAACGACCCAACGCTAATATCATCCTCAATGGGGAAAAACTGAGAGCTTTCCCCCTAAGGTCTGGAACGAGACAGGGATGTCCACTCTTGCCACTGTTATTCAACATAGTATTGCAAGTCTTAGCCTCTGCAGTCAGATAACACAAAGAAATAAAAGGCCTCCAAATCAGCCAGGAGGAGGTCAAACTTTCACTCTTCACAGATGACATGCTACTCTATATGGAAAACCCTAAAGATTCCACCAAAAAACTGTTAGAACTGATCCATGAATTCAGCAAAGTTGCAAGATATAAAATCAACGCACAGAAATCGGTTGCATTCCTATACACCAACAATGAAGCGACAGAAAGAGAAATCAAGGAATCGATCCATTTACATTGCACCCAAAACCATAAAATACCTAGGAATAAATCTAACCAAAGAGGTGAAAAATCTATACACTCAAAACTATAGAAAGCTTATGAAATAAACTGAAGAAAACACACACAAAAAAGGAAAAAGATTCCATGCTCCTGGATAGGAAGAACAAATATGGTTAAAATGTCGACACTACCCAAAGCAATGTACATATTCAATGCAATCCCTATCAAAATAATACCAGCATTCTTCACAGAGCTAGAACAAACAATCCTAAAATTTGTATGGACCCAGAAAAGACCCCGAATAGTCAAAGCAATCTTGAAAAAGAAAACCAAAGCAGGAAGTATCACAAACCGGACTTCAAGCTATACTACAAAACTGTAATCATCAAGACAGTATAGTACTGACACAAGAACAGACACTCAGATCAATAGAACAGAATAGAGAACCCAGAAATGGGCCCAGAAATGTATGGCCAACTAATCTTTGACAAAGCAGGAAAGAATATCCAATAGAAGAAAGACAGTCTCTTCAGCAAGTGGTGCTGGGAAAACTGGACAGTGACATGCAGAAGAATGAACCTGGACCACTTTCTTACACCATACACAAAAATAAACTCAAAATGGATGAAAGACCTCAATGTAAGACAGGAAGCCATCAAAATCCTCAAGAAGAAAGCAGGCAAAAACCTCTTTGATCTTGGCCACAGCAACTTCTTACTCAACACGTCTCTGGAGGCAAGGGAAACAAAAGCAAAAATGAACTACTAGAACCTCATCAAAATAAAAAGCCTCTGCACAGCGAAGGAAACAATCAGCAAAACTAAAAGGCAACCAACAGAATGGGAGAAGATATTTGCAAATGACATACCAGCTAAAGGGTTAGTATCCAAAATCTACAAAGAACTTATCAAAGTCAACACCCAAAAAACAAATAATCCAGTGAAGAAATGGGCAAAAGACATGAAGAGACACTTCTCCAAAGAAGATATCCAGATGGCCAACTGACACATGAAAAAATGCTCATCATCACTCATCATCAGGGAAATACAAATCAAAACCACAATACCACCTCACACCTGTCAGAATGGCTAACATTAACAACTCAGGCAACAACAGATGTTGGCAAGGATGCGGAGAAAGAGGATCTCTTTTGCATTGTTGGTGGAATGCAAGCTGGTGCAGCCACTCTGGAAAACAGTATGGAGGTTTCTCAAAAAACTAAAAATAGAACTACCCTACAACCCAAGAATTGCACTACTAGGCATTTATCCAAGGGATACAGGTGTGCTGTTTCTAAGGGACACATGCGCCCCCATGTTTATAGCAGCACTATCCACAATAGCAAATGTATGGAAAGAGCCCAAATGTCCATTGATGGGTGAATGGATAAAGAAGAAGTGGTATATATATACAATGGAGTATTACTTGGGAATCAAGAAGAATGAAATCTTGCCATTTGCAACTACATGGATGGAACTGGAGAGTATTATGCTAAGTGAAATTAGTCAGTCAGAGAAAGACAAAAATCATATGACTTCCCTCATAGGAGGACTTTTAGAGACAAAACAGAAGAACATAAGGGAAGGGAAACAAAAATAATATAAAAACAGGGAGGGGCACAAAACAGAAGAGACTCATAAATATGGAGAACAAACAGAGTGTTACAGGAGGGCTTGTGGGATGGGGGATGGGCTAAATGGGTAAGGGGCACTAAGGAATCTACTTCTGAAATCATTGTTGCACTATATGCTAACTAATTTGGATGTAAATTAAAAAAAATAAAAAATAAAACAAGTTAATGAAAAATAAATAAAATAATATATAAAAAAATAAAACACAACTGAACCTATATCTTTGAAAATAAATTTCTCTTCCTCCTATATTCCCTATTTTTGAATTATTACCATGATTCTTGAAATCAATAAGACCCAAACTTTCAGAATCACTTTTGGCATCTCTTTCTCCCTTGCCACATACATTGTATTGCTTATATAACATCAAGTCTTGTCTCTGCACAATTACATCTTCCTCTTTCCACTGACACAGCCCTGATGTGATCTTCTATGGTCTCTCACTGAAATTATGACAGCCTCCCAATCAAGCTTCCTAGTTTCTACTTCTCCCAGGTCCAATCCATTCTACAAAATGGGACCAGGTTCATTTTCCAAAAGCCATCCCCAGTCATATCCCCTGCATGTTCAAAAACCTCCCACGACCCCTCATTCATTGCCTACTGCATAAAAACCATATTCTGAGGCTAATTCAAAAAATTATAGTCCAAGAGATAGAATAAAAAGCAAGAGAAGTCAGTGTCTTAAAAGCTAAAGGGAAAACAAACAACTGGATGATATTAGGAACATCCATTTCCATGTTCCATTTAGTTAAAATATTGCATTAAAATGAAACACAAATAATCATATATACTAGTAATCATATATCTGCAATCATATTGCAGATAGAGGTAAAGACATTGCAGGACCACATAGTGCTTTGTTAAGGAATATCCAAAGGAGAAGAGCACTAGGGGTAGAAGGTCAAAGCACCTTTGCCTTTCCAACTTGTGAAGGCCTCAGAGTGATTGTCAGGTTTTTTGTGTTCATTGATTCCATGTTCATGGTAAAACTATCAGTCTCCTTGAGTAAAGACCTCTTTATCTCAAAAATCCAGAGATAAATTCTGCATTCAAACTGGAATACTATACACTAGTCCAAAATTTTTAGTATAATCTCAAAACAGAAGAGCATCTGTTCACATGGAAAATAAATAACGATCATGATGCAGTGTTCCTCAGAAATGTATATTGACAACAGGCTCTAGTCTAACAATTTGTATGTGTTGGCACAACAATAAAACTGTATTTAGTAATATAGAAATTCTTAAGTCCATTAAAGCAGGAAACATGTATACCATTATATAGTATATGCTAGAAAAATATCACTAGAACCAAGCAAGGCATTTGTTTTCCTTTTTCCTTGGTATTCACTTTTTTCTCCCCAGTGAGACACAGGGTATTATTGGTTATAAGTAACTTACAGTCACATTTTGGCTTTTATAACAGAATGAGAAATGCATAATAAACTATGTGGATGTTGAGATATACAGATATACAGTGAGCATATCCCAGACTGAAAATAAAACAAAACAAAACCTGATCCCACCACCTCTCCAATCTCAAATTCAAAGACTTGTGTTTTGCTCTAACAAACTACTGTGGGACAGTCACGATATTATGGGGCAAGAGAGCACCACACTGAGAAATGACAAGGTAAAAATCTATGATGTGCAATTGTTCCGAAGGCTAGTGATGCCTGCAGGCTGTCCTGAGGAATTTGATACTCCACATATTTTCAAAGGAGCCCAGAGCATCAGTACAGGTTCCCAACTGTCACCTCAGTATTTTGGGATCACTTCTAAGGAATTTCACAGTCCAAACAATTGTTTGAACATATGGTTGCACTCTCAGAAAATATAAACTAAAAATTCAGTATGAACGTAAGTGAGAACCTTTAAAGCAGAAGTCATTCAAGTGTAGGGTTTTTTTTAAATGTATTTTTATAATTATTTCATAGTATCAAGGCAGACCTCATTTGAGTAAAGAAAAAAATGGGACTTTTCTCATGATTACTGAATGTGTTACTGCTGATTTTACTTAGCATAGGGCATTTCTCTCATCTCAGTAAGCTGTCTTACCCTATTTACAAAACCACACATATGTTGATTCAAAGGAAAAGACAGAGAGAATATTATGCCAAAGGGATAAAATCATATTTTTCTCTATTTGTAGAATTTAATTAACATCAATCCATTTAATTTCATTGAGTACCTAGTATTGTGAAAATTATATTCAGTAAGAATAAGTGAAATAAAAAGTAAAATCATCATCCCACCCTTTAGAGTCTCGCACCTGAATACGAGACCAAAGAAAAGTAGAATGAAAGTCTACCAAATGGAATGATTGGCACTACGGTAAAGGAAAACAGAGGGTCCCATGGAGCACAGGAGAAGGGCATCTAAGCACTTCTGGGGTTGAGGCTCCCTGAGCTGAGTGTCTAAGGACATGAAGGAGTTAACCCAGTGACAGAGGAGAAAATGAGCTTTCCAGACAGGGCAGGAGCAAGTGCGAAGCCTGGAACTGTATGAGAATGTGAGAGTGCCTGCACTCGGGAGTCAATGGGGGTGGGGTGGTAAGTCTTTGAGGAAGGTTCAGATCTCATCCCAAAGCACTCTCAAAATCCATAAGACTTGCCTGGGGCATGTTTCTCAATGCATACCCCATGACCACAAACACATACTTATATCAGATGTTCAGTTGGTTACAAGCCTTCTACGGCATTAACCTTGGGAGGGCTGCATAGCACTTTGGCATTATAGAGACACGGTTTCAGGTAAGGGCACTGGAGCTTCTGGCTCTAGAACTTGGTCAAGGCATTTAATATTCCTGAACCTCCATTTCCTTCATTTGTTTATTTGTTTATTTATTTATTTAGGGAGCATGCATGAGTGGGGAAGGGCAGAGACAGAGGGAGAGAGAGAATCCTAAGCAGTCTCAGTGCTGTCAGCACAGAGCCTAACACGGGACTCAAACCCATGACCATGAGATCATGACCTGAGCCAAAATCAAGAGTTAATCACTTAACTGACTGAGCCACTCAGGCATCCTTCTCCATTTCCTTTAGATGTAAAATAGGGATAATTCCCCTTCAAATGGTTACCATTAGGAGTAGATAAAAGGAAGCACATGTCACATTGGAGATGTTCAGTTATGTTCTTCTCTTCCTCTTTCTCTTATTAGCTACCCTTTAACTGTACTGTAACAGGAAGAGTTCTCTAGGTCGGTCTGGAATATTCTGAATTTTTTTCTTCTCTTCCCAGTGATAAGCCTCATATAAGAAAAAGCATTGCAGTGGATGGGTTATCTCATGAGGGCTAGCAAACTATTTACAATAGAGAAAAACACTTATATAAGGATAGAGATTCACATGAGTGAGTCTCAAATTCACTTAATTCAGCTCAGAAGCCAGTGAGCTTTGGACATGATTTTGAACACATCGCTTTGCTTCCTGTTTGGACAGCTTCAAAAATATTTATAAAGCAGAGTTCAAGGTTCAGCCACAGATACACCATTTCCTCAGTACACAGAAAAATACAGGAAAATGATCTAGAATGGTGCAGTTAGCTCTGGCCTAAATGCATATTCAGACTCAGACCATGTCATAAATACACATATAGAAACTGTAGTGCACAAGTCTTTATTTGACAAGACGCCTTAAAATAAAACTAATGGGGGGAGGTTTGGTGTTCGGGTAGTCAGTTGAGTGTCCGACTCCTGATTTTGGCTCAGGTCATGATCTCACAGTTTGTAAGTTTGATCCCTGCACTGTGAGTGCAGAGCCTGCTTAGGATTGTCTCTCTCCCCTCTCTCTCTCTGCCCCCACCCTGCTTATGCTCTCTTTCTCTCAAAAAAAATAAAGAAACTTAAAAAAATAAAATAAAATAAAATAAAATAAAATAAAATAAAATAAAATAAAATAAAATAAAATAAAATAAAACTAATGGTAATACAGAGCCACAATCTGACAGTTCATTCATGGAAATTAATGTGTTTTAAAATGTAATTTTTTGGAGGTGCCTGGGTGTCTCAGTTGGTTAAGCGTCTGACTTCAGCTCATTCATGATCTCATGGTTCATGGGTTCAAGGTCCACACTGGGATCTGTGCTGACAGCTCAGAGCCTGGAGTCTGTTTCAGATTCTGTGTCTCCCTCTCCCTGTCCCTCCCCCACTCATGCTGCCTCTCTCTCTCAAAAATAAATAAGCATAAAAAATTTTTAAAAAGAAATAAATCAACATTTAAAAATGCAATTTTTTTCTACTTTTATAGAGGTAATGTTGCTCATTTATCTTATATTTAGTAACATTCCAGTAGGTCTACAGTGACACCTGTAATGAAACCTAATAATATTTCTGTAACATAATGTATAAATATTCACATTAGTAAAATAATTAATGACCAAAACAACCTCACATTCAGTTCATGTTTGGCCACAAAATAAGTTCAAATCACGTCAAGATTCACAACCAAATAAAAAGGAAAAAACTTATAGTTTTCAAAGCTTTTTGACTTTCGGAAACATACTGAATAAACTACTGAGGACCTGTAATATATCTTCCTTCAGGGAGTTTTCAATCCTATTAGGTTGCTATATTAAAAAATCCACACATCTCATGGGCAAGATCCAAAATAGCATTTAAAACCACTTGGTCAAATCATAAAAAGTCATAAATTACTTCAAATTCTGCTATCATATTTAAACTTGTGTTGATAATATAAGAAATGTGCACAAGTTATGGCTTTTAGTTTATTGTGATGGTCTTACGTTATTTATGGGAAAAAATATCAAGTTAGAAGAAAATGTAGTTTGCCGACTTATTTAATAAATGTTTTCCAGGGTTGACAGAAATGAAATTTAAGGTAAATTGTTTGCAAATTAAGGAAAATAAGACTTCAAAAAAAATCACTGACATTTTAGCTCCTGAAAACTGTTGACTAAGGAATCATTGAGCATGATTCTTCTAGCACATTCTCTCCTCTATTTTAGATGGTTTGCCAGGGCCCTAGAGTACTATAATATCTTGCTGAGAAGTAGAACAGTCAAATGGATGCAAAGGTTTTATGTGATCAAAATGAAAAAGAAACAGTGTGCTAGAATTTCCTGTGCATTATTACTAAAAACACTTTTGGCTGGTTATATTTAGAATTTTCCCAATGTATATATACCTATGCTCAGAATATCTTTGCATGTGATATTTATGTAGTGATCTCATGGGCATTTATTTATTCAGTTTCCTAATGAAGGGTAACAGAATATGGTACCCAAAATATGCCGCTTTGGCATAAGAACTGTTTTGAGATGAAGCAAACACAAAAAATCCTCCTACCCAGCCCCTATTTGTGTAAAATCTGGACATAAACTTTCAAAGATGTCCCTCCCGCACTCTCTACCAAAAAGGACAAAAGTTAATCACCTAGAGAGATTAAGACTCTATCAGTCTATAGACAGTACCAGAGGAATCTTACATAACAAACTTTCTAACTATGCTTTATCTTTTTCCTTGGAAGCCTAAAACTGTTGTCCTTTGTCCTGCCATGTTTTCCAGAAATTTGTGTGTGTGTGTGTGTGTGTGTGTGTGTGTGTGTGTGTGTGTAAGATGCTATATAAGTCAAAAGTTCAAAGCCACCTCAAGTTACTCATTTTCCCCTGGGTATCTCCCTTGCGTATATAAGGCAAACATGTTAATAAACTTCTTGTTTTTCTCTTATTAACTTGCTTTTTATTACAGGTGTCTTAGCCAAGAACTCAGAAGGAGAGGGGGAAATTATTTTTTTTTCCCTATGCGGAAAACAGAATAACTTTTGTTGACCTTAGTAAGTCAGCTCCCATCTTATATAATGTACAAATAGATGCTCAGTTAATACTCCTTTAGTATACCACTTGGAAGTATAATGAGACCAAATTCAAATCAATAATGACATCAAAACTACTAATCCCAAATAATTAGTGAATTACTTCTTACTAGTTCATCACTTTGTATTATCCCACTACAAGAATATAGTAATACTCAAATGCTCTAGTCAGCTTTACTGAATATACTAGATCTACATAATCTGTGATAATTGTCTGATCAGTATAAGTAACATATTTTGAAGAGAGCTTCTTAGCCTCACTTACCCTAATATGAAGATATGCAGCTGTTAATAAAAGGGAAATGAAGATCAAAAAGCATTCCAGTCTACAAAAGACTCACTAGCTTCATCGCTCTACCCTTCTTTGAATAATTCTATCAAATGCTTAGTCTTTCACTTTAATAAATGCAATCTATTTATTTTGGTAATAGCATCTCAGGACCACTTAAACCATACTTGAGCTTCACAGTCTAGGCAGACATTTGACTACCTAGAAGGACTGTATCTGTATCTCTAAAAAAGCCAAAGTACACAGTGAAAACCAATAAAGGAATTGATTAAAAGAAACACACATCAATCCTTTGGGCAAATGGGAGCATGTAGTGAAAATGATGCTTTCATCCACACATCTGGTTTGCTAATGTATGCAAGTAAGGTTTGTAACATCTCTATAATTATTCCACTTAAAGTAAAGAATGTCCTCAATTCATCCAATGTGGGGCGGGGGAGGAGTGGGGAAATAGTTGCCAGTGTGGAATGATTGCATAAAATAGGGAATAAGCACACAAAAGTATGGCTTTTAAAATTTTATCAATTTCATCTTTAATGCCTAGAGGTTTCAGTTTCATGATAAGAAAACATTTATTGAGTGCCTGTTATACACTAGGCACTGGGCAAGAAAGGACCCAACACATAACCTGTGAATAAAGTACCTACACCCAATGTTCTTAGTGTATAATTGCATATTATTTTAATAAATAGCCATGGGCTTCTAGAAATAAGGGAAAGTGATTCTGAATGTGTTACTTTAAGTTCCAGCTCTTTGAAGCTATTAATACATGTTTATATTTTAACATGTTTTTCCTATAAATTAATCTTGCTTCCAATTGTAGCAGTATCCACAAGAACATGTTGACTTCAGGACACATGGCTTTTAAATAATGACTGTACTACAGGATTTGGCACTGCCGCAGAGAACCAGGATATTTGGTGCAGAAGCATTGTTTTTAAGCACTTCTTTATGAAGAGAAAGAAGAGAGCCAGTTCTCTGATGGACTCACTCTTTCCCACAAACCCCGGCCACATGTTTATATGAAGAACATAACGGAACACCTCCACTCTGAAGCCCTAGCATCACCAAAAACAAAAATTCCCACCTCTTGAGTTCCTATCACTTAACAAGAGTGAAACAAACCTAGGGGGTGAACACACTAGATCAACCGTTATTCGGCAGGCACACGCTGTGCAAGGAAAGGGTCACAGTTAACTATTCAAACACGTGGGACCCAGAGTGTTTAGAGATTAGCTAGGTGATGACAGAGCATAGCCATCGGTATTCACATTCAGTCTTTAAAAGCTGTTGAACAGAGGGGCACCTGGGTGGCTCAGTTGGTTAAGTGTCTGCTTTCAGCTCAGGTCATGATCTCCTGGTTCATGGGTTCAAGCCCCACATTGGACTCTCTGCTGTCCGGGCAGAGCCCACTTCAGATACTCTGTCTCCTTCTCTCTCTGCCCCTTCCCCACTCATGCTGTCTCTTTCTCTCTCTCTCTCTCTCTCTCTCTCTCTCTCTCTCCCTCTCAAAAAGAAATAAATAAACTTAAAAAATTAAAAATCATTGATCAAAGACTGCAGGGCCCTTGAGATAAACGTCTTCTTTGAACATATTTATAACAGTTCATTTTCAGTGTTTAATTTTCAGACCTATGAATAGGAAAATTTTCTTTCCATGCTTTCTAATGGAGCTTTAAGTAGTCTATGAAACTTGAAGCAAACCACAAATCCTCTGTAGATCTGTTTCCAGCACCTGTAGGATATATAGAATAATACTCCTGTGCATGGAAAGAACCTGTTGGTATACTTGAGATTCATCCACAATGCAGGGAAGATTATTTACAGCAAAATAGGTCAGACATTAGACCTGTTCATTAACAAGTTCTGGTGACTGGCCAGGCAGAGAGATGTGTACATAACTGGAGTCTGGGCCAAAATGTAAGTCCAGTCCTTGGATCCAGGAGCCCCATTAAAAAACTGACAGCTGTGTTACAAGAGTGCACAACAAGAACGATAACTGGATTTCAACACTAAGTTTTTGCTTCCTATTCAAATAGATTTGGAGAAAATGCTAGACAAGAGTCAACAGAGGTATCCAACTTTCCTTGGGTAAGTCACTTAACTCTCAGTGCTATTGCATCATCTATAAAATTGGGACATCAGTGGCACCTGTCTCATAGTGTTCATGGCAACCCATAGTCATAATCTAAGAGAGAGCTTATTATTAGGAAGTCACACTACAAAAGTAGTCTACATTCAAGCATCTAATATCTGGAACACTCACATTACTTCTGTAGGTAAGTCCTTGTCCTGCTAGGATAAAAATGTGAATGCAAAACTATGAAAGGAAATTTACTTCACTTACTAGTACCTATCTTTAGGTTCATGAAGTCTCAGTCCTGACAAACTGAGGGCCAGAGAGTTAAAAGAAAATGTGTTTTGTTTGGTGGGTATAAGAAGTTCAGAATAAGAATGTAACAAGAGAAAGCTAGTCTGATTCGTGAGTTCTGCCTGAATCCTAGAAAGAAAGAGCCCTCATTTGCAGGAGAGAACACCCACCTGGAGAGGGGAAAAATTATTATCACAGCCTCACTTTGCACAGCACCAGCCTGAAGCCCAGCTTCTATGATTAGTGCAGACAGACTTAATGAAAACAAGTCAATAGGTCTAAATACAAACACGTCATTTTCCTCCCCTGGTCAGTCTTTTTCTTTCCCCTCTCTCCTTTCCCTTTTCCCCTTTTCCCTTTTCCCTTTTTCCTTTCCCTTTCCTCCTTTCTCCTCTCCCCTCCTCTCCCCTCCCCTCCCCTCCTCTCCTTTCCTTTTCTCCCTCTCTGTATATTCATCAGCGTTCAGAGGATGCATATATTTGCTTCAGGCAACTGTCTGAGTCCTATCAGTTTTTCAACAGAAAATGTTTTGAAGGCTGGTTTAGAGGTGTGCCCAATGGCATGTTGGTGAATATCTAAAATTTTATAAACTAAAATGAAATGAAAGACTGTATGAAGCCATCTACCTAAATATTGAAAATAAGCATTAAACTGCCTCAATGCAGGTAAAGGGAAGTGACATGCATTTATAGCAGCTGAATAGATGATATAGGCAGAAACAGCACACAGGGAATTTAGAGTTCATTTCGAAAATTGGGTAGACTTCACTGCATCAATGCTTGTAGTGAGCTTATCTCCTTTTTACAGATGTGGAACCTAAAAGAATTTGATAAATTTTCTTTCTGGGGTCTATATTAAGAAAGGATATCTCTTTTACTATAGGCAAAACATGAAAAAACATTTAAAGGTTATATACATACGTGTGTGTGTGTGTGTGTGTGTGTGTGTGTGTGTGTGGTGAATATATCCCTATCCCTGTTCTGAGTTGATCCTAGGAGAGATAGCTGCCCAATAGCATTAGCTATGCCTTTCATACTTGGTTATATCATCATCGTCTCCATGAATATTCATTTCTTAAACTAGAGGGTAATTTGCATATACTGCTGACAAGAGGGAGTCAATGGGTGAGTGACAGTGTCCAAATGAGTCTCACCAGCATTGCAGAAAGACTTTTCTTTTTTTTTTTAATTTGGTTTATGTTTATTTGCAGAAAGACTTTTCAACACAGAATTGAAACTACGTCTACTGCATCTGAACTGCAGATGAGTTCACATTTATTAGTGAGTTGAACGGGTTCAGAGCATGCCACCCCAATGTAGTCCTCCAGCATAGGACTATTTTGAGCTGAAGGCATTTGAGACAAAGCACAGGCTGAACTCTTTGCCTTCCCTTTATCCACCTGTAAACAGAACATACCATGAAGGGGATAACAACCTTGTCATCGGAGACAAGATGGCACCAAGAGTCTACACGAACAAACCTTACTAACTAGCCCTTATCTTCCGTTAGTTTCCCCATATATTTGCCTCCCCAAAATTTGCTGCCCTTAGAAGTTCAAAGTTCTTTTTTTCTTGTCACTCCTCTACAAAATTGTTGTTCTTTTCTAAGATGCTATATAAGCCCAAGTTCTAACCACCCCTTTGAGTTACTCCTCACTGAGTATTTTCATGCGTGCAAGATACATATGTTAATAAACTTGTTTGTTTTCTCTTGTAATCTGTCTTTCACCCATCTAATTTGCACAGCCTCAGTCAATGAACCAAAGATGGGTAGAAGAAAATGATTTCTTCCCCTGCAACAGAATTGAAATTAAGAGTTTATGATATAATCTCTGCAGCATGTGGTGCAGGTCTACCACAAACAATAATCGCATGCTTAACTGCTGATACATTTGAGACATCTTAACAGTTACCAAGAATTTATGACAGGCAGAATGAGAGAGGCAGAGAGGAGTGAACTGTGTACATCCCACTGAGTCTTGGATCTTTCTTTTTTTTCTGGCTCTTTTGTTTATCAAAACCTTAAAAGTACAAAAATGATGAAAACTAGACCTCTTGTTGAGAAGAAAGGCTGAAGGTCACAGGTAAGATGGGATATTGGGAGTTTCAGCTTCTCTTAAGTGGCCGCATGAAGTACGTCTGTCTACATGCCTAACTTCATCCAGAGCAGAAATTCATCTCTCCAGTAGCGCAAAACAATCCCACCCACTACCACACACACACACACACACACACACACACACACACACACACACACACAGTTTCCTCTGGGCATTTGATGACTATTTCAGGAGATGATAAAGTAGCCCCCTACATACTCCAGATATATCAGGAGTTTGGCATACATTACTTCCTTATATCCTCCTGTAAACAGCGTAAGACATTATAATCATCCCATTTTACACAGCTAGCAAGTGGTAGAAACCAATGTTAAAACCAGGTCTATATGACATATGCTTCCAACCACTCCCCTCTTTATGTTGCCTACAATGTATGATAAGAATGCCTCTAATTTTGCCAAAGAAGATATGAGCATAATTTCCATGTAAAATCATTCCCACCTGTCTATACCCAGTTTAGTGGATCAAACTGAAAGAAAAGTAAAACTAAGAAAAACATTTTAAGGAAATCATAAAAATTGAGATTCTATTCAAATAATTCATGAAAATGACTCATCCCACACTCTTCCTGTAAGGAGTTCTCTGGCTCTTTACTGAGCCTAGTTTTCATTTGCTGAGGTTACATTTCATTGCTACAGAATTCCTTAAAAATAAAAACATGAAACATCAAAGCACAAGTTGTTGTCTGACCTATTTTTGATGATCATTGGAAACAATGAGGTTTCTATGCATTTCCCTCTCCTTTATGCTCTTTCTTTGTGATTACTCCCATCTTTTGTAATTCATTATACCCCAAGGCAATTACTGCATTTTGTGAAATGTACAGCATTAAAAGGAATTTCCATGCAGGGTTACAGAAACTGAATGCCACATTTCTGAGTAAAGCACCCTTCCTTAGGGCATTGTGGATTAGCCTTTCCATGCCAACAGGGTTGGATAGAGACAGTTTCTTTAGCAGTCCACAATGTATTGAAAAGACCACGAACATATTTTTTTTTCTTTTCAGACCAGTCCTTTGGTGACTGCCCATGACAAGTCACCTCTTGTATTCCTCTCTTTCTAAACCCATCTGCTGCTCATTCAGCCACTTAGCTGAAGGTGTCAGCCTTTCAGGGAGAAAGGAAATTCAACATGGATCAATCTGAAATCTTCCTGTGATCGTGAGGTTGTACCCACCCCTAACCAGGATGTATCAGAGCCTAGCACCTTGGACTTTCAAGTGTAGGCATTTGAGCCAAGTGCCGCTATGTAAAACCTACATTGTCAATGAACAAAGTAGCCCAGCCCCTTCTCAACCAATGTTGTGCTTCAGCATACATGCCTTAAATTTCATGAGCTTCGTTTAAACAGTGAAAATTAAAGATTTTTTGTCTTATTTTATTTACCTGAATTAACATTTCTGAGAATTGGATCATAATGAGATTTCTACAGATTTGTTTTGTTTGTTTTGCTTACCAAATTCTTAATAAGCTAAAGAGCCAAGGATGTGTGGCATTGATTTCAATATTACATTAAATCGATAATAAACATTCATTATAAAAGAAGATAAAGGGGCTCTTTAACACCATTTCAAGGCTTTTCTAAAGAGAAATAAGAAAGTGTATGGTGGAGGAAAAGGGGGGCAGTCCTGGGAAAAAAATCACCCCAGAGGAGTACTCTTCAAATTCAGCAGTTTAAGAATGGATATGTTGAAGTCACAATCAAGTGCTCAATAAGTAAGGAGCCTAACTAAATCTCCCTGTCTGACAAAGAACAAGTTGCAGAACCTTCTGCAATTAAGAACCTTAATTTTCTCTTCTGTAAAATAAAGTTTACAATGCCTTCTTCAGAGAGCTGTTGAGAAGGATACATGAGGTCACATATGTGAAAGTGCTCTGTGAACTGAGCACTGAGTGAACTGTGTATTCCTACGGTAGGAATACCATTGTCAGGAGGACAGAATGTAATGGAACTCTGTTCTTGACCTGCCCGGCAAACTGATCAGAGAAATCCATGTCTTTCTTTCCCTTTTCTCAGGTTCTTCTCTCCCTTACCACGAGTGTATGTATGTGTGTGCATTTGCGTTTGTCTGCGTGTGTCTGTGTGTGCTGTTCTGCTTCTCAACAACATTTGTCTCATAATTCTGCTACTGACATTACCTTTTGCTAGATAACATTCAGTCTTGACTACTTCTGAGTGAGGGCCTCCTTTGCTTGTGTATCTCTTCTGCGAGCTTGTACCTAAGTTCCAAAGAAGTGAACTGACCTTTTTAATATTTACGTATTTTTGAGAGAGAGAGAGAGAGAGAGAGAGACAAAGCATGAGTGGGGAAGGGGCAGAGAGAGAGGGAGACACAGAATCTGAAGCAGGCTCCAGGCTCTGAGCTGTCAGCACAGAGCCCGGCGCGGGGCTCAAACCCACACACTGTGAGATCGTGACCTGAGCTAAAGTCGGACACTTAACCAACTGAGCCACCCAGGCATCCCTAAACTGGCCTTTTTAAAAGACACTCTATGGTACAGTTATTTTTAGCTAGAGAGCTACTAGCAGTTTCTCCTTTGTGGCAGAGTGAATCTTTATTCAAAAGATTTGAGTCTTCTTTTCTATATGAGTGCAAGAGGAGTCTACATGCTACACTAGGTTCTGAAAATAAACACCTCAACAAAAATAGTCACGTCCCTACCCTTGTGAAGCTTGCAGCCAAGTGGTAAATAATAACAGTAATGTGGATATTACAAGCAGTAGCTAACATTGGTTGAAAGCATACTGTGTGCCAGGAACTGTTCTAAGCACTTTAAACATCTTATCGTATTTAATCCTTGAATAAGTTGTCTTTACTCACCGTCTCTGCATCTGCATCTTCTCCTCTTCTTTCCTGAAATGACACAATTTAGGCTTTTGTTCCCGTAATCCACTGAAATCACGGTGCTCAGGGTCACTAAGTTTCATCAAGTTGCCAAATTCAGTTGAACCCTTGTCAGTCCTCATCTTGCTCAAACTCTCAGGTGGATTTGACAAAGTCGACCTCTCCGTCTGTCTTGAAATACTTCCTATACTTGCCTTCCTGAACACCACTCCCCTGCTGTCCTCTTATCTCACCAGCCGCTCCTCTTCCATCTCCTTTGCTAGTTCCTCTTCATCTCCCTGATGTCTCAATGTGGGAGTGTGTCAGGCCTCAGCTCTCAGATCTTTTCTCACCTCTGGCCTCATACCTTCCTAGGTGATCTATTTGCTCTTGGTAATTTTAAACTCCTTCCATATACCAATCCCTCCAGCGTCCTTTGTGTCCCTCGAACAGTAGACTGCCTACTCAGCTATTCAATTTGTTTGCTAGGGCTGCCATAATAAAATAACACAGACTGGGTGGTTTCAACAACAGAAATGTATTTTCTCAGACTGTTCTGGAGACTAGAAGTCCCAGGGGTCAGCAGGATTGGTTTCTTCTAAGGCCTTGCTCCTTGGCTCCTCTGTCTCTACTTGGTCCTCCTTCTGTGCATGTCTGTGTCCTAATTTCCTCTTCTTATAAGAAACCAGTTGTGTTGGATTAGGACCCACCAATTTTACCTTGATTACCTCTTTATAGACCTCTCTCCAAATAAAGTCAGGGGTTAGGGATTAGGACTTCACCATATGAATTTGGGTGGATACAATTCAGCCTGTAATAAAACCAGATACTCAACTTCTCCACTCCAATGAATAATGGGAATCTCAGACTTCACATGGCCAGGACTGATCTTTACATCCCATCCCACCTTCACCCCACTGCACTCTCCAAAAACCTTGCTTTTTTGTCAGTGCGCTCCATCTTCATTCAGTTTCTAGTCAATGTCCCCTCTTGTCTAATACATACTCTCAGTTACTCTCTAGCCCCACGACATGCTACATCTTTATATGTTTATTGTCTCTTTCCTACTAAAGTGTAAGCAGGACTGGGATTTTGTTCTGTCCTTTACCCTATCTCCAGTACTAGGAATCATGGACTGACAGACATAGTAGTCCCTCATAACTATATGCTGAATGAGTTAATATAATTATCACAACTCTATTAGATAGGTAGATTAGTATTTCCATTTAATAGATGAAGAAATAAAAACTCAGAGAAAATACATAACTTCCTTTGGGTCATGGAGCTAGGATTTGGAACCAGGTAATCTGAATTTATATCACTGCTAAGCAGTCAACATTCCAGTGTGGCACCAATGCTATTTGTAGAGAAGCACAGAGTGAACTGGAGCCCTTAGGAAGGGTACCTAACACAGGAGTTTCAAAGAGGAGACAACTAGTAAAAAAGCAATATAGAAGAAAATCCCAGGCCTCATGAGGTAACCTGACATATGCAGGTGAGATAAGATCCTAAACCAGGTTGGTGCTCAGTAATCAGTCAAATGAATGAGTAAACTAAATAAACAATTACTATATTATATAAACCCAGAGGAATCAGAACATATAATCATGGAAGGGGACTATAGTACTCAGCACTCTATTTATTTGTGAAACCATTAAATTTAAAGAGAAGAAACAATTGACTGCCACAACAACCAGCCACAGCTCCCAAGCTGATAATGAAGCTGTCAGAATGGACCACTCCAGGCCAAATATATTATGATACCAGTGTTGGTCAACAAGGTTACAACAATAATTAAGATCTAGTTCCAACTTCATTAGGGCCTTGGGGAAATGGTAAACTTAGCAGAAACTTGCAATGTGTAGCAGACCTCGAAGATTCTGTGAGGAAGTTTATAATTCCCTAGTGGAAGTAATCAAAGCCAAGGGTTTTTTTTGTTTTTTTTTTTTGTTTTTTTTTTATAATTCACAACAGAAAAACAACAGGAATATTGAACTGAATGCATAGAGATAAAGAGATGATTCTCTAAAACCAAAATAAAACCTTTAAATAACCGCACTGTGTAAACTTCAAACCACATTTATTTCACCAAGGAGAGCCCATTTTACTATTCATTGTGCTAATTTAACAATGAAAACTCATTTCTGACATTAAATGTAATGTTTAGTAAGATTTCAAGAGTTGATGAAGACACGGATGGCTAGGAAAGCTGAGAAATTAACTTCTGAGGTGTGCTTCTTTCTGAAATAATGCTATCTAGAATCTGGATTCTCATTTAGGGCACTGATTGCCCCTAGAGTTGACGTTATATAGCCTTTGGAGCCTATAACCAGTCTATGCTGAAGTTTTAAATGTTAATGATAGGCATTGTAGCCTACAGGAGCTGAAAAGGCTGCAAGTGTTAAGGCCAAATAAGTACTTTAAGAAAAAGAAAGCATGGCACCAACTGGGTCAAATGATACCACACCAAATCCAGCCTGAGAAAAATTCTTTTTTTAAAAACACACTATTGGAAGATAATCAGACAACCTTTGTATCTTCCAAATTTATGAATTTGAGCCATCAGAGCAGTGTGCTTTAGACCCACTGATAGTGCTGGGAATACTAAAAAATATACTTATGGGATGTGTTTGTCAAATTCTGTGTAAAACCCTATGGGAATATTAACTAGAACTAGACTGAATTTATAGATTAATTTGAGAGGAACTGTTACCTTTAGGCTACTGAATTCAATATCCATGATCACAGTACAACTCTCTATTTAGTTTTTCTAGTTACACATCCTAGAGTAGAACTTCTCAACCTTAGTAATATTGACATTTATGGCTAGATAATTCTTTGTTGCCCTGTGCACTGTAGGATGTTTAGCAGTATCCCTGGCCTCTATCCATCTCATAACAATAGCATCCCCTGACCAGACATGATAATCCAAAATGTCTCCAGACATTGTCTAATTGCCCTAGGGGCAAAACCATCTTCTGTGGGGAACCACTGCCCTAAAGAAACTTTTACACATATTATCAAGGAGGTTTGGGCAAATATATTTATTGTAGCACTGTTTGTAATAGTAAAACACTAAAAACAACTTTAGTAAAAGTAAGGATCAATACAACTTGGTTTATTCCTGTAATAATTTTTTTTTTAAGCAGCAGGAAGTAAAAGAGAAAAACTAGATCAATCTATCTATCTGCCTACATACCAATCAATAAATGTGAATAAATTTAAAAAATATAAAAGTGGGGCGCCTGGGTGGCTCAGTCGGTTAAGTGGCTGACTTCAGCTCAGGTCATGATCTCGCAGTCCGTGAGTTCGAGCCCTGCGTCCGGCTCTGTGCTGACACCTCGGAGCCTGGAGCCTGTTTCAGATTCTGTGTCTCCCTCTCTCTGACCCTCCCCCATTCATGCTCTGTCTCTCTCTGTCTCAAAAATAAATAAACGTTAAAAAAATTAAAAAAATATATAAAAGTGAATAAAAAAGGTTGCATAAGACAACATAAGTACAACATAATACTGCTCATATTCATTTTAAGTACTTAAAACAATTCAGTACTTAAAACAATTCTAAATATCCAAATGATACTTTAAATTGTTAAAAATTTAAAAATTCATATGGGAACACTTTCCATAAATTTCAGGATAGTTGAAGAGACAAAGGAAGAGCTTTAGCTCTAGTTTTCTCAATTTTATTTCCTTAAAAACAAAAATGATATGAAAAAAATTATGGCAGATATAATATAGTTTGGGTCTGGATGGTAGACGTATGAGTGAGCATCTGCTATACTATTTTCTGCACAATTCTACACACCTGAAGCACTTCAAAATAAAAAATAGAAAATTTAGTCATATTTTAGAATAAATCCATGAGCTATCTTTTGAAGGACTGCCTAAATTAGAAAGCTTATACTTTCTCAAGAGTAATTTGTTTTCAAGTATTTCATTAGACTTTTTAAACAGTTTCTGAATTTCCCTCAACACTCATTTGTAAATGAGAGTTAAACATTTGTTTCAAGTCAGTATTATTCATCAGTCAATAATGCAAATCCCATAAGATTCACTCATAGATTAGATGCTAGATCTGCCACAGGAGGCTTTAAATTGTCCAAATATAAAGCACTCTTAACTGAGCTTACTAACATTAAAAGGCTCAAACTTTGACAGAGTATTCAGTATTTAAATTATAGTAGGTAGTGGGCTAGATCCTTACTTAGGAATGCTTAACATTGGCAGTGATGACCATCTCTCTTCCTGGAATTAAGAAAACTAAATACACTGACTGATTTACAGATCAGTTTTGCAATTACGTTTTACAGAGTGCTATAGTTTTACAAATGCCCTTCTCCCACGTTGACAGACACAATGAATTCACAGCTATAATTAGAACTTGGCCCCTCATCTTTTCATAGGACCTATTAATTATTTTTCATTTTTTATGAAACAGCTTTCTAAAGAAAAAGTTTTGAAAGGAAAAAATATATTGTCTCGCACTGAGATTGGCAATCTCTGAAAAGGCTGCAGCTATATTTAAGTCAAAGGTCAGTTCAGATGGAAGTTTCAACTTATTTTCCAATTTCTACTCTTTTAAAAAGGTCATGTGACTTAAAAAGCTATTCCTTTCACACAGCAAGAAAATGGATGGTCCCAAATGATGGGAGTAGGTGATAATAATCATAATTATGATAAAAGCACCATCAATGTACTCTCCAGGAAGATATTTTATATGACATCAAGAGCTTGGTACAAGAAATGAAAAGAGAAAAAAAAATGTGCTGTACTGCCAGTGTTCAGGCATTTAAAGCCAATCATATGTCACTGATACAAAATAGCATGTTAACAAGTGTCAAATTCAGAAATCAATAAGAATCTCCCCCACCCCTTTAAGGGTACAAATTGAATACATGTATCAAACTCCAACAACAAGAAATGTATCCATTTCTAATCAATAGGTGCTTTAATTAGTAATGTTGGGTTTTTTTTAAGATATGTACCTTTTTTTCATTATCTGTAAATTATTCTGTTGATCTGTACTTGGATGAATCTTCTCTACTTAATATCCAGAGAACACAATGTAGAAAGTTCTTGTATTTATGACTCATAATATCAAAAAGATATTTTTAACATCTGTATTTAAGAGATTTTGAAGAAATTACCACAGGGAGTAATTCCTTCGAGGCCAAAGATTGTATGAAGTGGTTCTCACTGCACAGAGGTCATCTGAAACACATGGAAACCTTGGACATGGCCTCAAACTGACCACAGTGGAGAAGGTCAGACAGTGTCTGTGGCTAAGGAATCTGCATGCCCATTGTGCTCTACTGAAAACAAGGGAATTAACTAGACGTTTACCAACTGAATGTTGAGAACCCCAGCCATTTTCCCTTGCTTGGTTCCCAATTCAGGCTAACATTCTCTGACTTTAATTTTCTGAGGAGTCTTGGGGCGCCTGGGTGGCGCAGTCGGTTAAGCGTCCGACTTCAGCCAGGTCACGATCTCACGGTCCGTGAGTTCGAGCCCCGTGTCAGGCTCTGGGCTGATGGCTCGGAGCCTGGAGCCTGTTTCCGATTCTGTGTCTCCCTCTCTCTCTGTCCCTCCCCCGTTCATGCTCTGTCTCTCTCTGTCCCAAAAATAAATAAACGTTGAAAAAAAAAATTTAAAAAAATAAATAAATAAATAAATAAATTAAAAAAAAAAAATTTTCTGAGGAGTCTAAACTGTACAAGGGAAGAGACCTAAAGATACTAACAGCTGAGATAAGAAGGAGAAGTTTACTGGCTTCGAATAATCATTATGCTCATGGATTCTGTGAGTCAAGAATTGGGAAAGGTATAGCAGGGACGACTTTTCTCTACTCCACAATATCCGGGGGTTTTAGCTGGGAAGGTTTGAAGGTGGGGGGTGACTCATGCACTGGGAGAAGAAATCATCTGGATGCATTTTTACTTACATATCTATCAATACCAGGTCTGAGCCGGGACCTCAGCTGAAACCACAGTCCTGAAAACCCACACGCAGCCTCTCTATGGTGGCCTGGGTTTCCTCACAGCTTGGTGGCCTCCAGCTTTTCACATGCTGGCTCATGGCTCCAAATGTAAATGTTCTGAGAGGACCAGAGCAAAGCTGCAATTCAGGCACACTATTTGGGTATATGACATATACCCCTGTCCTATTTGGTTACGTGGAAGTAAATACCAGAACAATCAACTAAATATATTGGAATAATTGTTTCTGGGTAAGCATAAATGGTAGGGGAGGGAAACTATAATAAAAATTATGGAATAATAAAGTGTAATCAATATCACATAATAATATGCAAGAAATATTATGGAAATACATTGCTTTAAAATCACATACATGTTATAGAAGCAGAATTCTAAGATGGCTCCCATGTTCTTTACTCCTTGGTGCTAACAGTATGTAATCCCCTCCTCTGAGTGTGGACAGAACCTGTGACTTCCTTTTAACCAAGAGAATATGGCAAAGGTGATGGGTTGTCACTTTCTTGACTATGTAACATGATCTAAGACTCAGTCTCAAGACTGGAGAAAAAGCCTCTATTGTTGGCTTGGGAGAAGCAAGCATGTTGGAGAAAGCCCTATGATAAGAAACTGTGGGCCACTTCTAGGCTGAACAACCAGCAAAAAGCTGGGGTCCTCAGTCATACAGCTGCAAGGAAATGAATTTTGCCAACAACCCGAATAGCTCGTTTTACTCAGCTGTGATTGGATTATTTTGTGTTTTGTCTCTCGGTGGAAATAACCAACACAGCTAATTACAGGCATCATTTCAAAAAGTGCAATTGAATGTACCCTTTTGATCAAAATTCAGGTCATTAGCTCTTCTAGGACTACTCACAGACCCTGACGACATAGTCCTTTGTTTTTATCCTTTGTTTTGTGACTGACGAGATTAGTCACAGATTTTTCTTTACTCAGATATCAGACTATTCCTTTGATAGTAAAAAGATGATATTTCAACTAATCATCATGTCTTTTTAACTATCAATTATGTTCTAATCATTGCGACATTAAAAGGAATAAAAAATATACATGTTCCTCCTTTCCAGGAACTTATAATCACAGTGGAGACATAGTGCAAAACATGAACAAATAAAAGGCAATGCTCAACAGTAAATGAAGTCAATTGATTGAGTAAAGTCAACTGTTGATAACTACCTAAGTGTGGAGAAAGGAGAGATATGTGGTCTGGAGCAGCCTCATGGAAGGCTTCACAGATATACTGGAATTGGATCAGACCTTCCAAGGGGAGTAGGAATTTAGCAGCTCAACAGGAGGAGCAGGCATTCCAGGTGGGGATAAAAAGTGAGCAAAAATTGGAGGTCAAAAACTCAATAGGTGCTCAGGACAGAGTGAACAGACAAATTGCTTGGAAAATGTAGAAGACAGAATTGAAAAAAAAAATGGGAGCAACGCCTCAGGGTCTAGAACTATCACTTACATACTATAGACACTCAAAGAGTTTCTAAATAAAAGGCATGAATGCCAAATTTGAGCAGGAAAGTGATTTGACCAGTTAGAGTCTTAGAAAGACTTATACTACTCCTTTGGTGAAGGAGGGAAGCCCGGGCAGTTGCCCAGATTTCCAGACATAAGAATTTAGTACCTGAAGTGAAATGGTAATTGTGTGACATGGGCAAAAAGAAACAGAAGAGAGAGTTAATTCTTAGAAATAAATGGATAGAATTTGGTTACATAAAACAAGAATAAGAAAAGTGTTCATTAAAATTAATGTCAAGGATAAGAAGAGAGGTTCTCATTCCCAGATGTTTTGCCTCTCCCATCTCCTTCCCATTTCATAGACTGTTGATACAAAAAGGAATGGATTTAGACAAATAAAGACAATATTATACTTTGTAATTTGGAGTTGGTTGGGGGAAGCTTTGAGCTCTGTCGGCACAAGAGATGCACTTACTTTTAATGCATCTGAAGAGACAAAAGGCATCCTACAGGGCATCTCTGAAAATTCTTCCCCTCCTGATTTCCAGGCAAAGGAATTTATATGCTGATGGTTTCCCTTGAGCATTTTTTCTTTCTCATGATGAAAATTCAGTCAGTGGTCTCATTCAAAGCAGACTTTCCCTAAGGCCACACACATCCAGCCTGCCAGCCTGAACTGCCACCAACCTCTCACTCTCTCCCTACCTCCTAGACGCTTCCTCTAAATAAATTACAACAGGAAGGGAGAGAGCAGTACTTGGGCAAAAAGCTTCACAATGTAAATACCACTTACAGCTGACAATGCTGTTTTGCATATGCAGCATCTGCCCCAAATTAGAAATACTTGTGAATGGAATACCACAAATGTCTTTGAAGTTCATTACCATTGAGAGTTAGGCACTGAGGGGGCCTATTCCTTGTTTATGGAGCATGTTAAGGTCTCTTGGAGACTGAGGGAAGTGGAATAACCACTCTGGTTTACATTATAAGATGGTTCACAGAGATGAAAGGATTGTGTGCAATGAGTCATACTGCCTCTGTTATTACCACCAGGGCAGATATGGCAAAGAGAAAATCAAGTTAATCTGTCAGAACCGTGGGTTGTGTCTATGGGGATCGTTACACAAGATAATTTCATGTTCTTGGAAAGGTTTAAGTTTGCTGAGGACTTGATGACCCCCTGGCCTATTCCAAATCTATGGCTTTTATAAGGTTTTGCCACATTTTTCTTTTTCTCCCTATAAGAGTGTAATAATGCCCGTGCTTATTTAATGAACAATTGTCTTATATTTAGTATAAAATAGTCTGCTCTGAACCCATAACTAGGAGAATCTCAAAGGAAAAGGAGTCTAGGAGAGAATGACCAACTCATGTGTCAGATAAGGCAGCAAATAGCAATTTAAGGACACCCAAAAATGACTTGTTTTAAACGGCATATATAATAAGTCAAACACAACAGTATACAGGTGACATGTTTAATGTGTCTGTAGACACAGAGAGCACATGGAGAAAAACTCATGAGATAAATGTGGGTGGATGCAAAGGCATTTTGTACATTCTCCTGCCTGCACTTGGGTCCACCATCTTTTTTCTGCTACAGTGGGGTGTGGAGAGCACACATTTTGAAAGGCATTTGTAGCAATGGCTCTGATTCTTAGGTTTCTTCAGTCCAATATCATATTTAAGATATGGTATTCTAGTTTTTATTCTAGTTTTTATTCTCTGTCCTTTAGATCTCCTGTGGCTCCCTAGTGAGCCCCCTCAATGACCAATTTTATCTGAGCAAAAAGAAAATTCTGTAATTTAGCAGAAAGTCTCCTCCACTTGAAAGCATAGAAAAATTGTTCCTCAGAACTCCTAGGTACATTTTCCCAGCCCAGGAAGCTGCCTTAACTGCGGTGTGTGTTTCCCTTGAAGGTTTGGCAGAAGTTGACAAAGAAAGTCTTCTTAGGACCCCCTTTCTGTCTTATACTTTTTTCCACCAAGCTATCCACAAAGGCAGGTAAAAATTAATAAGTGTCCTTGGGTATTGATATGAAACTCCAATTAGAGCATAATTAAAAACCTTTGAGGTTTACTTTTATTTTATCATTAAAACGCAACTCAGTTTTTCTCTCTAGACATTAATGTGTTTCTATCACTGATATTCTCAATTGGTAGGCGTGAGGATTGGCATACACCTCCAAGGAGACAAAGCAAATCTGGATGGTAACAGGGGAGAGGGGCAGGAAGTGGGGACGGGAAGAAAGAAACAGATAGGCTGAGAATCCATCCACAGATAATCACAGTCTGGAGAACTGGATAATATTCAGGTAACTCATACTTGTCTGAAAAGCTTAGAATAAAGCCTGACTTATGGTATCCTATTGCCTCAAAAAAGGTTCAAACAGATCTAGTCCCATATGCAGACCTTTAGTGATGATAATAATAACCTTTATTAATCTTTTTTAAGTGTATTTATTTTTTTAAGAGAGAGAGCATGAGAGGGGGGTGGGCAGAGAGAGGAAGAGAGAGAATCCTGAGCAAGCTCCACACTATCAGTGCAGAACCAGACATAGGGCTCGGTCCCACGAACCATGAGATCATGACCTGAGCCAAATCCAAGAGTCAGACACTTAACCAACTGAGCCACCCACGCACCCCGATAATAATAATCTTGAATTGCTTCAATTGTATTGCATTCCCTTTCATAAGTCAAAGTACCTCCTGCTTGAGTTACTTATGTCAAAATATAATTTTCATGAAGTTAAAGACAGTTCCCAAATACTTAGTGAACACTTGTCACAAATGTATTTACCTCATTAAAAGGAAATCAGATGACAAAGCTGGTTCAAAGACAGGGGAAATTGCTATATAGTCAATGAAAAACAGAATGCAGAAATGCAATCTCTAGGAAAAGAAGCAAAAATCACAGCCTTTGCTGTTATCTTGTCTACAAGGTGAAATCATCTGCATGTCCACTGCACAAAAATCATTGACCACTTTTCAATCTTCTACAAGGTAACATCTAACTTTACTGAGTTTGGATCCTAACTAATAATAAGTGTTAGACCATCTACCAGTGCTTCACAAACTTGGGTGCACGTAAGAATCACACTTGAAGGTTTATTAAGCCAGATTTCTAGGCCCTGCCCCGAGTTTCTGGTCGGGGTGAGTCCTAAGAATTGGCATGTCTAACAAGTCCCATGTGACACTTCTGCTGGTAGAGGGACCACACTCTGAGAATCACTGCTCTAGCTAGACATTGAAAAGGCTTGCAGTAGGGGCACCTGGGTGGCTCAGTTTTTTACACATCTGACTTTGGCTCAGGTCATGATCTCATGGTTCGTGAATTCAAGCCCCGCGTTGGGCTCTGTGCTGACAGTTTGGAGCCTGGAGCCTACTTCAGATTCTGTGTCTCCCTCTCTCTCTGCCCCTCTCCCACCTGCACTGCCTCTCTCTCTCTCTCTCTCTCTCTCTCTCTCTCTCTCTCTTTCTCTCTCTCCCTGTCTCTCTCAAAAATAAACACTAACAAATTTTTAAAAAGAAAAGGCTTGTAGTAATATTTCTGCCATATTTTCAAGAGTCACATATGTCAGGATACATCATGAAAGACTTTAAAACTGACCAACAAGATTATCGGATATCTTCATGGAAAACTAGGCCTTGTCTAATTCCAGATTTTCTGAATCTTTGGGGGTGTGCACCTTTCTTATCTTTGAGCTATTATAGAACTCTGTAATTTGTAGATAACTAATAGCAATGCAAGTGATTCCTGTCCACAGACATGCATATTAATTATGTCCAGGTGGAAATACAATTGATTTCCCTCCCCCACCCTCCACACTCACCCTCTGCAAAAAGCCACTTTTGCATTTATTTGTGAATTTTCAGTATTCCTTGTGTGTGTGTGAACTTTCCTTTGAAATGCTTGTCATATTTTATTGGTTTCTTCAATTAATGAGTTAGCTGAAATCTTTGGCACACACTTATTTTATATTTACATGAGTCATAATTATACCCTTTAAAAACTATCTCTTAACAGGTACTTTTCCTTAAAAATAATCCCCAAGTTTGGAATTTCTCGTTTTGTTGATACCATTTTCACTGCAAACAAGTGAATGTCTTCTTCCAGTACAGCTGATTTGTGTTTGTTTTTATTTCCTAACACTTAACAATCAGTTTTAAAATTTAGTCTACTGGGTCACTGACCAGACTGGGATCCTATAGATTCCAGCTGCCTCTTTCCTTTAAGAATAACACAGCTGCTCTTACTTTTTAAATCCTTCTTTGTCGTAATTTATCTAACCCCGTGAATTCATATTTGCTCCTTTCAACTTGTATTATTTCGGGGTATAGTGTGGCTATTTCTACTATTCAGGCTGTTGACCTCAGCCCTTAATTAACAATGGCAAAATCACAAAACATTTGCTACCTGTTTCCAAGCCTGGAAATTCTTAGACATCTGGAGTGTGAAGAGGAGGCAAATTTTTGTGCCAATTTAGAATCCTTTGAATTTCTAGGGTCAGCAGGAAATCTTAACTGGCTGGTGGGGTCGCGGACAGATATTTTAAACTCTAAGTTCACGACCCTGGATGCTGCCAAGCTTTTACTCTGAGTTGCTTCCTTCCAACAGAGCATCTGTGTTCTATAAGAGGAGCTCAGATTCCCTGCACACACACCCCAGCCGGAAGAAACCCTTCCTGGGCCCCCAGCTCTGGAATCCATAACAGACTCCAGTCCTACTCTCACAGCTCAGATCCCCCTCCATCCCCCCTCTTGGCAAGTTCATTTGGGAGACCGCAACACCCAGTTTTACCCAGAAATAACTGTCCATGTTTCACTATTTCCCTGATGACTGAAAAAAGCTGTAGTGTGTACTAGGAGGAATATGGAGGTCAGACTAGGCCCACTCTATGCAATGACTTTGTACCAAAGAAGAAATAATACCACTCATTTCTCCTGGGTTTAGAAAAATAAGACCCTGAATTTTTTTGGTTAATTGTCTTCTCAAAGTTGTTGCTATATATGCAGGGTCTTTCGGGTTAATATTTAGCCTTTTGATCCCAAGTAATTATATTTTCATAGAAAATACGATGCCATATTTTAGCTAATATCTTAAGATATTTTTCAAAGGAGAGCATAGGCCACCTTAAAATTTTCTTTATGCAAAACTCTTCCCTCAGTATTTCCCTAGTGTCCAAAAGTTCCTAAATACAGGCAGGTGGTCCATGTTCTGGCATGTCTTCTCAATCTCGCCTTGTCATTTTTTCTATGTAGTCAACAAAAGGAAAATACAATGAAAAAGAAATCTTGCACCAAGTTCTCCAATCAAGTGAGAATTGCAAATGGAGGTATTATTTAAATATCAGAACGTACCTCTAATCTTTCAGTTACCTGGGATCACCTTGACCTTTTAGATCCATAAAAATATCATTTCAAACTCCATAGATATATAACAGGGAGGGAAAATGGTTGCTCGATAAAATTCAGGATTGTCCTAAGTATTGCCTGAGAAATACTTATACTAAAGAATTACTCACTATTTATATGAAATCTAAATTTAATTGGACATCCTAGATTTTGTTTACTAAGTTTGGAAACCTAGGAAGGGGTAACTCTTTGTGCCCAAATCTGGAGATCCTTCAGGGGAGAGAGGGCACATGGACTGCAGGTCCTCTTAGGCTAGAATCTTCTGATTTAGCTGCATTATCAGGCTCATTCATCTCTCCCCTTTTTCATTGACCCAAGCACCAGACACAGCCACCTTTCCTTGGTTTTTCCAAATTGTCACTCCATGCAAATTAAATTTTTACTGAATATTCAGAGCTGCAAAGGGAGGTAGCTTTTACCTCACAGTTTTTCAGTCACCCTTACCACTGTTCATTTCCTTTCTGTGGGTCCAGCATTCTGATGAGTTTCTGGACCCCCTCGATCCTAGCTCATCTGCCCCAGGCACCCAAATTCCTATACTTTTCTTACTGCAGAACAGTTTACACTTAACACTTAACTTAACTTAACTTAATGGAATTAGCTTTGCTATTGGGTTTGCTCAAAGGCTTTCAACTACAATGTAAACATGTGTCTACATGAAGAGTAGTCATTCCTTCCTGAAGTGCAAGTTCATCATCAGCACTTAGTTTTTTGTACTCCCTTCAATCTAAGGGAAGCAATAACATTTTGTAAAGTTCAGGACAACAAGGCTCAGGAAAAAAGAGAAAGTTAGGATTAAGCATCCCCAAAAAGAACTAAGGCACAGTCTACAGGTGTGTAAAATGTTAAAATAAATGTTAGCAACTAGTTCTCTATCTCCACTAAGCCTGTAGCTAGAGAGAAATGGTCAAATTATTGCAGGTTGGATGTTGGTCATCTGTATAAATAGGCCTGCAGAGGCTGCCTGTACCAAAGGGATCACATTAAGAGAGATAATTCAAGTATCATAAACATGAGCCACCCTTCAACATAAACCTTCCAGTGACTAATCAGAGCAATGCCCCCTTCCTCTGAGACTCTCGTGGGATACCTCACGATTACATACACTGCCACTAAAGACAATTGAAAGTCGCATCTTCCTGGGGCCACTGATGCCAGTGCCTTTCATGAGAACTTGGATGTTGTATTAATCATATTTTTAAAATTTTTTCTATATTTTTATGACGCTTTAACATCTTGGGACTTTGCGGTACTTGAAAAAGACTGCCCCTCTCCTACATAGCTATTTCCTAGCAAGAGAAAACAACCTACCTGTAGGCAAACCAATCAGTCCAGAATCCATGCCCACATCCACCTCCTTTTATCAGACTACTCCCTGTGGTCTGAGACACCATGCCCCCTGCCCCAAATCACCCCAGAACCAGGTACTGACAATTAGAGGCTACCCTTATAGCCCAGAGACCAGAAGAACTGCTCCAACTATGCAACCCTGAAGGCGTACAGGTTTACCTTCTCTTTCCCATCCCTTACTGTGAAAATCACAATAAAGACTTTGTCCAAGTTTTCCCTTGCTCCTTTCTGCCCCTAACTAATGCTGGAGCTCCCCATGTAGCCCCGTGTGGCATGGTATTCCTCCTCCTCTATGAGTACTATGAGTAACAAGCTATCTTGTCAAAGGCAATCATCTCCTAATCTGGTGGCCTCACAATACCTGAATAAAAACAAAGTTCCAGATACATTTTAAAATAAATGTCTGAGCCAGAGATGTTCTCTACCAGGGTTCCCAGACTGATCAATTCTCAAGGTACCCTTGACATATTGCAGACCCTGGAGGTTTCACTATCACCATGGCAGGGAGCCAGCCATGGGAGAAAGTCCTTTCTCCTCACTGTTGTCATCTATGGCTCTTTAGCTCCAGAGTGCCTTTTGAACAGTGTCTCCAGGGGTACCTGGGTGGCTCAGTCAGTTATGTTGGACTTCGGCTCAGGTCATGATCTCACAGGTTGTGAGTTTGAGTCCCCTGTCGGGCCCTGTGCTAATAGCTCAGAACCTAGAGACTGATACAGGTTCTGTGTCTCCCCCTTCTCTGCCCCTCCCCAGCTTGTGCCCTCTCTCTCTCTCTCTCTCTCTCTCTCAATAAGTGTTAAAAAAATTTTTTTTTGAACAGTGTCTTCAGCTTTTCTGTCCTGCTACATAGAGCTCAGACACTATTTTGGGGAGCAGGGCTAGGGCCCACTCCCCTCCATTCTCACCCCTACCACCCAACCACAGGACCACACAAAAATTTCTTGGCTGGGGCTCTTTCGCAGGCCAATAAATTGATATAAATTGATGCATGCAAGTGTTTGTCTCCTAGATTCCGAGAAAGATGGGTGCAACTATTACTGAAGCAGAGGACGCAGCTACTGGAAGGAAAGATTCTCAAAATTCGTATGTTGGTGAACATTAGGATGAATTTCCAGATGGATTTAAACATCTTCCCAAACTTTGAAAATAGGATAATCTACCAAATGTTTGATTGAAATAAGTCGTAAAGGTCACTTATGACCCTACTTTATTCTATACTTTATTGGGTTATAGAAAATATATATTGTAATGTGTATATATTCATACATATATACATGTACCACATAAACACATATATGCATATATACTATATATTCATAATTATATAAAATTAAAGTATGTTATCAAACAAAATATACTCACTCAGAGACACGTGACTTCTCATGAGCACAGGAGCAGCTTGGATCACAGTCCTCATCACAAGATAGAGCCCAGGAAAACGGCTCAGCTGGAAGGAGAGGATCTGAATTAAGATACATTCCCAGAAAATCTGCAGCAATAGTTACTGTTTCCCTTTCTTGGGACATCCAGACCGATTCCACCCCAGATATGTGTCTTAAGGCAGAGCCACAGGCAAGCCCTTTCCAAACGTGCTTCTCCAAAAGAAATTGTCCAATAGGAATCGTACTTGGTTATTAGGGCAATGAGTAGCTCTTCATCAAATTTCTATTTTCTTAAAGTTCAGACTCCTCACACAGTTATATTCCCCAGCTATCCATTAGTCAGGTGTGCCTCTGTGCCTAAATTCTAACCAATGGAATGTAAACAGAAACTATCTGCACCACTTCCTGGCTAATGCTTTTAAAAGGTGGATCTGCAAGCTGGATGCTACAGGTGACAATGATGGTAAAGTTGTAGACAGCAGGTGACTGGGTCCTAATGACACCAACTGGATGACAGCTGACTCTACCCAGAAATACTTAAGAGTTTTGGTGAGTAAGAACTAAAATTTGACTATATCTGAGCCGTTTTATACATGGAGATCTATTTGTTGCCACAGCCCAAACTTCCCAATGAGAGCAACAATTTTAGCAGCTTGAACCATACTTGATATTTTCAGCAAACACCAAGAGTCATTTTCTGTTTCCTTTGACTCTCCTGCATTGGGATGGCTGAAATCCCATAGGCCATAGAAATTGCTGAGGATCAAAGATGTTCCATTCCAGGTAACGCTTCTGCAAACCAATGTTTAAAGAGTCTACTTCAAGGATTATAAAAAGAATATGCTTTGTGATTGCTTTTAATTGGTGCCTGTCATCTGCTTGATAGAATTTTATTAACAGAAGTGTAAACATACATTGCAATCTGTAGAACACAGGAATATTAAGCAGCTTACGAAATTCAATCAAAGTTCTTTTTATCTGTAGTGTTTGCTGATAACTCATTAAATGTTTCTCAATGTTACAAGTTGTGCAGCAGAAATTTCCTTGCAAATAAAAGTGATAATGTAGAGATGTTAACACAGCAAAGGAGTTGAGAGTTGCTCAATATGGAACAAAATAGGAACTATCTACCTCTATCAAAGACTTCACCGCATACAAGAGAATAAATAGTCCTTAGATCTTACTGCTTTTTTAAATGAATCAAATCTGCAAAATAGTTCTTCTT
The DNA here is from genome assembly GCF_018350195.1 of Panthera tigris. NCBI lineage: Eukaryota > Metazoa > Chordata > Mammalia > Carnivora > Felidae > Panthera > Panthera tigris. The sequence goes on from NC_056667.1 coordinate 140,266,699, forward strand.
GCCCACCATCCCAATGTTATCAAAGCCATGTACTCTTCTCAGACACAAGCTCACACACACTTTCACACACGCTTTCACACACACACACACACACACACACACACTTTTATAGGCTTTAAGTCTTGTATATAAATCCAGGAGATTTTATATTTAATCTAAATTCAACTAGAGATAGAGTATTCTCAGTGTCTGTAGTCCATTTGACTCACTGGAATGCAGTTGAATTGTAACATTCTCATGCTAGTAGATCTGCCCCCAAATAAGGCAGTAACACAGACCTCATTTTTTGTATACCCTCAGCAACTTAGGCACTGATGTTTTAAGTGACAATATGACCAATAAACCTCAGTTTCTCTTTTGGTTAATGTGTTTCAATGAGACAGAATCAGATGACTAGGATGTGGTTATATTAAAAACAAAGCTGAATTAGGCTGACAGAATGGAAATCCACACCTAGGCCAATTTTGCACTGCCCACATTGCCCTGTATGTATGTTTCCCATTTAACTGGGTGATGGCTTCCCTAAGCAGACGACCAGAAGACATCAGAAGTCTTCTGGAGGCAGGTGACTCTATTTCACTTCTGCCACTTTGGCAGACACCTAGCATAGGAGGTGACATACTCTGCAAATCTCTGTCACACTGCCCCTAACTGACACCAACAGAGTCTGTCTCTAAAAAATTAGTCACAACAATCTTCCAACTATTGGAAAAATCCCTTTACTTGATGTCACAGAAGTCAAAGTTATTGGAGACCCACAAAACAGTATGGAGATTCTATAACGTTGAACCCCCGTCATGATTGAATTTTCATAACTAGCCACATTAAAATCTGAATAAACAATATTCTGTTAAATATCTGTTAAAATAATATTTATCACATTGGAATGCAACTTTGAATCTGAATGTCTGGTATGTGTCTGTTGAAACTACAGATAGATAGCACCGAGGAGTCTTTCTGGGTTCATTACTGTATTGTTTTCTTCTGTCTTCTGGGATGGTCGTGATAAGGGAAATCCCAATTTCTGCAGCTCAGGGCGGGATACTCAGCCCTGAAGCGCCTTCTTCACCCACCACTATAATCCCCATCCATCCTATCAATTTTCTACTACCATAGGAACTAAGATTTTATTGCCAAGTGATGTAGAGTTTAAATCTCTGGAACATAAAAGGACTCCATCTTTCCAGGGGATAAAACTCATCCCTGAAGAATCCCACAGCTCATCTCCCATCCCCCATGCCTGCTTCTTCAAAGCAACCGTCAGTCATGTTTTCATGTTCCACTACATCACATTCTCAAAAACTCACTCTGCTCAAATTGGTAATGTAGCTTTTCATTTTTAAGGGCTCCACAACTAGATTGGTGGTGCCTCTCACTGGTGAATATCATTCACCTTTTCTTCCCCAGCACATAGAAAGCAGTGCCTGCCACAGAGTAAGGACCCAGTAAATGCTCAATGAGTGACTTTTTAAAATCACTTTAGAAGGACACATTCTTAAGCAAAACACCACAAATATTATCTCTTGCCTTCATTGTCATGTTCTCTCTTTCCTCCGTTTTGTACACACTTTAGAGGAGCAACCACACTAGAAACTGATGCCCTCTTTCACCTGTAGTAAATTTCACTCTAATCTGACCTGCCAGCAAAATGACTTGGGGCTGGAACACAATCCCATAATCCAATGGGGTAATGTGCATTTAGCAGGTAATAGATGCTTCAAAAATCCATTTTAGCTTCCTTTAGCTTTGGTTACAGCAAAATAAATAAGAGCCCTTGGCTACTCTTCCTTCTCAAATAAATACAATGTGAATCTAGAAGATAGTAAATTAAGTTTCAAAAGCAGCTGGTTGACCTTATATCTCTTATCAGGCAAGTGGTCGCCAGAGTAAATAACACTCATTTCTCTCCGCGTCAAGACTTGGTAAGTTTAGACTGCTCTGAGTGTGGCCGTGTGTTCTCCCTTCCTCTCGTGCCGAGAACCTCACCGACAGCTTGGGCTCTGGGTCTCGGAAAACAGACCTCATCTGGTTTACATTTCCTTTGAGCCCCACTCTGAAAGCTAATGGGGAGATTTCAGATTTCTTTGCTAACACTATGGACTAAGTGATGAAAATCCCAATGGAATTCAGACTTCCTCAGTATTTATATATGTCTGTAGGGCAATTGTGAGTTAATAATCTCTTCCTGAAACCACTTTATATTTAACAATTATTTCTGGCATTACTCCCTCTTTCCCAAGGAAATTTCCTTCATTTTTTTGCTAGTCCATATTTAAAATGGTCTTTGAAAAATGCTACAGTATTATTTGGCTTTTGAGTTAATTTAAACTAATTATCAATTTAATAATAATAATGTAATAATTAATTTAAATTATTAATTTAATTAAACCAATTCTTATATTACACATATATAAAAATATCTGTAAAGAACTAGTTAGGAAATAGGAAACTTTTCGGAAGTACTTAGTATGAACTATCAAATTATTTAATGAAAACAAAGACATAGATCTCTGTCTCTTTTTCTCCTTTTAGTTTCAACAATAAATATATTCGTCCAATGGGATTGAATATAGTTCAGTTTAGAACCATCCTCTGCCATGCAACTGCCAAATTCTTCAAGATATATACAACTTTGGACACCTCGGGTATTCTGTATTATTTAGAAATTAGGACTTCAAAAGCTTTCTAAATAACCCATTGCATTCACATAATTTTTTCTACTGCAGATTGACATAATTGTAAACTATGAATGACCTAGACCTCTTTCATGTCTGTTTCTTTGCCTTTGGAATTTTACCTGAGAAGCTCACATATGACATTACAAAGTGCAGGTGTTAACACAGACCAAGGAGATGCCTAGTTTATCAGATGCAGTTTGGAGGCGCTGATTTCTTCCATCTCTTTTCAAGTCTCCTGTCCTTCCTGGTGCTTCACAGCTGTCCAGTAAACTGCATAACTAGGAACTGGGCAACATTTCATTTGAAGTCACCCACATCAGCTTATCTTGTTTTATGGGACACTCTTCATGCTCAATTACTGCTATTGCTCATGGGTGCTCTGGTCACCCAGGGTGGTTGAGAGGAGGCAGGGCAAAGGGAGTAGATAAGACCAGGATTCGATGATTGCTTCCACCATTAGCTTGTTATTTGAAGAAAGCAGGCTCAGCTACTCTATCTTTCCAATAAAAGGGATAAAATTTATCTTAACCATTCCAGAGGGCCATTATAAGGTTAAAAAGCATTGGGTAGATTTTTCAAAATGCATCCAGTATGCTATTATTTGATGATACTACAAACCTAAGGAGAAAATAGATAATTTTTTTCAAAAAGCAATTCATAAAAGTAAAAATACTAGCAGCCAATAAACATGAATAAATATTAACTTCTTTAGTTATTAAAGAAATGCACATGAAAACTGTTAAAGTTCTAAAAAAAATGATCTCGGAGGTTGGTGGGAGTGTTGAGAAATGGGTTTTCTCACACATCTTAAGTGGAAGCATAATTTGGTTTAGCAATAAAAGGTTAACATTTCTCAAATTAATACCAGTTAGTATGTATAACTTCCACTGAGGACTCCTACCTACAAAATCCTATTTTCAGAAAGATCATCAGACAAGTTCACAAAGACCTGCATACGAGGATGTCTGGTACAATATTTATAGTAAAGTACAGTAAAAGAGTATAGTAGTGAAAACTTATCATTTTGACCATATACAAATGATATGATGGTGGGAATTCTTTTGGGTGCATTTAAAGAAAACTGGGAAAGCACTACATGGCCAAATGGATTTATATTTTTTCCCCGGAAGTAATGTGTAAGAAGTAAATACAGACTCCCTAACAGTACACAGGAAATACATGAATTTGAACCACACTTTCAAGACACACCTTCTTGCTTCTAGTTATTCCATCTCATACTATTATCCTCTCCATTGCTAAATTAAGATCACAGCTCTTAGCCTATTCCAAATACACTCCTACTTCCCCTCCCCTCCCCTACTGCTGGCACACATGCATACACACTGCCCCAACATTTTAATTATGAATACAAAACTCCAAGGACGATCATTTAACTATAAATATGAAACTCAAGGAAAAATATCAAAGACTTTCTTACTTTGGGTTAATGGCAAAACAAGATATCTTGCTGAAGACTAAGTCTCATTCAGGAGGGATCATCTTGTACAATGGTCTTTCCTACAGATGTGAGCTTTGAGCACTAGACCTGTTCTTATTTTCTTTCTTAGTCATTTTGTATCCTTTTAATTATTCATAAGTGATACAGAAGAGACTGTTTTGTTGGGAAAATATCAGAAGGAAAAGAGAATGAAATTGTCTTTCAGTACATCAGTATACTCCAGTATTTTTAGGAGTACCTAAAACAGTAAATACCCAAGAAATATTTACTAAGTGAGTAAATATTCTATCCTATGCTAAAGATTCAAACCATGAGAATGGACCTTGCTGAGAGCCCCACACATCCAACAAGACTGATTCAGAGCTGAATACATAACAGGAAGAAAATGGCAGAGGGTGACTTCCTCTCCTCTCCTCTCCTCTCCTCTCCTCTCCTCTCCTCTCCTCTCCTCTCCTCTCCTCTCCTCTCCTCCCCTCCCCTCCCCTTTCCTTTCTCCCCACCTCTCTCTCTCTTTCTCTCCCTTTCTATTTCTTTCTTTTCAAGAATTCCCTCCTACTTCATAATAACTGAATGAGGACTTGAAGTATTACAGAATCTCTACTCTGTGTAGTGTTCCACATTACAACTCAGATGCACCAAAATAGGTTGTTAAACAAATCTTTCCTTTTCCTGAGAAACACTGATTAAAATGGAAGAATATTAGTATTGTTTCTATCAGTTCTTTGTTTCCTTGACATACTGAAACACCGTCTGGGAATAATGGGCTGCAGACTGTGTTCATTACCTTAAAAGGAGAGAAGATGAAGTCTGTGATGGTTCATGTGTCACAGAATGTGGGGTCTTTTTCTCACCTCCTCCTCAAGTTATTCTCCATTCTGAAGCCTTGGCATTTTCGTAACTCTTACAATTCTCCCAACAAGTCAGTGTAACTAAACCTATCATGATTCATGGAGGTACCTAATTCCATTCTTGTTTATGAAGCTATTTTCCTCAATGATAGTCTGTGGCAGTGGGGAAAAAAAACAGTAATTTAGTGTCTAACCCACTACTTTCCACTGAGCCTTATTTTTTCTAAATATAAAGAGTAATGCGATTTTCACAGAGCAGTCACCAAAAACCACTCTGCACATAAAAGCGGGGGTGGGGGGGGGAACTTAGACCAGGTCTTCTCACCTAAATAAAACACAATATTGAATTAATTATGAAGTTCTTCTAAAATGGCTGTATTTTAATATAATGTGTTTATTTTATACTTTTCCTTCAGTTCACCAGTTTTATAATTAATCTTTAAATGAGAAAATCTGCATGTTGTAGGTTTGTCAGTATCATAGTCTATATAATAATCTGTATTCTTACAACCGCTCTGATATTCCTCATGCACTATTCCCCAGGGCAGCAGGGAACCTAACCTACTTTACTAACAATAACTCAGTTTACAATTGTCTCTTTCAGATAAACGTTGGGTTGTCCATAATTGTGCTCCCTATTCCTTCTCCTCTCTGTGACCTTCAGTGGTTACATTCTTCATCTGCCTGTTGTGACATGTGTTTGCTTGCCATGTTGGCATTTGTAGCTAGTGAACCAGATGCTTCCCTAGATGTGAGTTTCTGCCATCATGACCCACCCTCAGTTCACAGCGCCATTCTTATCCACTCTGCAGATTGGTGGTGACTCCAGAAGGCTGTTCCTCAAATAAAAGGCAATTTGATGCCCATATTTTAATTTGCACTCCCCCCTTGCTCAAACTCACCCATCAGTGCCATTAGCTATTTTCTGCTGCTCTACCAATTTTACTTTGATATGGCTTTCCAGAGTGGTGTCAAGACCACCCTTCAAGGTGAATCCCAAATAGGAAATGAAGCAAACTCTCTTCTGATTTCAATTTTCCCTTCAACCCATCCAATACACCCTTCACCCTAGCATCATGGGTACAAAAAGCATGCTTGCTTCACTGTCTGTCTCCCTAGCTTCTATGATTTTTCTCCCTATAACCCGCCAGGGATGTTTCCATATCCTCTTAGAGTCATAAATGATGGATAAAGTTCTGAGAATGAGAAACTGAGAAGACAATATGAATCTGAACCTTTTAAAATGTGCTTACTAAGTTACAAATAGAATTACCATTGATCTAGCAATTCCATTTCTACATATATCCTCCAAAGAACTGAAAGCAAGGACTCAAAGAGATATTTGTATGCCCATGTTCATAGCAGCATTATTCAGAATAGCCAAACGGTGACAGCAACCCGGTGTCCATCAACAGATTGATGGGTAAACAAAATATGGTGGGTATATTCTCTATGTACATACAATGGAATATTATTCAGCCTTAAAATGGAAGGAAATTCTGACACATGCAACAACATGGATGAATCCTGAGGACATTAGGCTAATTAAAATAAGGCAGTCACAAAAGGACAGATACCGTATGATTCCACTTACATGAGGTAGCTAAAGTAGTTCAGTTCACAGATATAGAAAGTAGAATGGTTGTTACCAGAGACTAGGGGGAAGGGAAGATAGAGAATTATTATTTAATGGGTATGGTATTTCAGGTTTGCAAGATGAAAAGAGGTCTAGATGCAGAGGTGGTGATGTTTACAACAATGTGAACATACTTAATAGCACTGAACTTAAAAATGGTTAAGATGGTACATTTTATGTTTTGTATACTCTACCACAATAAAAAAATTAATGTATTTATTATGCTGGTTTACATCAGCAAGAACCGAACAGAAAACACTTTGTGAGATCGCATGTTGAGGAAATAAACATGTATTTCATTCTAAGAGAAGGGAAATAATGGAGGAGAAGTATCTTTAATAAGGGAGAGTTTTCTGGAAAATCCTCAAACCAGAAGATATTCAGGTTCGTTTCAAAAACTAATACACTGCTACTAGTGAAGAAGGAATTGCTCTGCAGAAGTTATTTGCTGAGATCATTTATAATCAAAGAAAGAGCATAATATTCACTTTTCCTGAAATTTATGCTTTGCATTTGCCCAAAGCTTGGCTCAGAAAGATTTTCAGAGCGCGTCATTCAAGTTTTAGTGTCTATAAAAGCTTCTCCCCAGAGTTGTGAAATCTTCCATTGTATCCTCAATTCCTAGAATAGTACCTGGTACATAGGATACCATGTACAATAGTGTATAGATACGTAGAAGGAAGAAGGGAAGGAAGGAAGCAAGGGAAGAATTCCTTTCATCGTATGCATATAATTCTTTTCAGCCAAAAGAGCTTATGATGGTTAATTTTATGTGTCAACTTATCTAGGCTATGATACCCAAATATTTGATCAAATATCAGTCTACATGTTGCTGTAAAAGGTATTTTTTAGATGTAATTAACACTGATGTTAGTAGACTTTGAATAAATCAGATCACGCCATAAAATGAGGGTTGACATCATCCAATCAATTGCAAGCATTAAGAGAAAAGACTGAGGAGGGGTGTCTGGGTGGCTCAGTTGGTTAAGCGTCGGACTTTGGCTCAGGTCATAATCTCATAATTCGTGAGTTCAAGCCCCACGTCGGGCTCTGTGCTGACAGCTTGAAGCCTGGAGCCTGCTTTGGATTCTGTGTTTCCCTCTCTCTCTGTCCTTACCCTGCTCTGTTTCTCTCTCTCTCTCTCTCTCAAAAATAAATAAACATTAAAAAAAATTTTTTAAGAGAAAAGACTGAGGGAACCCTGAGGATGAAGGAATTCTATCTCCAGACTGGACTTGAGCTGCAATATCAACTCTCCTCTGGGTCTCCAGTCGCCAGCCTGTCCTGTAGATTTCAGATTTGTAAGCCCCTATAATCATATGAGCCAATTCCTTGAAATAAATCTATCTCTTTCTTTCTTTCTGAATACACACACACACACACACACACACACACACATAAATATATAGTATATATTCTTTCTGAAAGAATATATATTATATATATAACACGGATATATTTATTATATAGGTACACACATATGCATGCATGTGCACACATACATACACATAAGTATACGTGTGTGTGTGTGTGTGTGTGTGTGTGTGCATGTGTATATACACACACATCCTAGTTCTGTTTCTCTGGAGAACACTGACAAATACAAATTTTGATACTGGGACTAGGATTCCATAAGTTCTCATGTGCTCCTTGTCCCCCGCACCATGGTCATGAAATCAGGAGAGTGCCAAAATTAGGATAACACAGCTACTGGATAGATAGCAACATACCCATTAGAACAGGAATTGATTGCCAGATTCATTCACTCAGAAACTCTAATATATTGGTGGAAGTTACCTGGAAGAATACGTTGAGAATAATTTGGAGGCCCAATCCAGGCTCAGCAGGAAAATACATTGTGATTGAGGACTGGAACCTGTCCTGGATCCATGCAGGGCCATGTGTTCATCATTCTTGCTTTAGATAACAGAACACAATACTTTTTCTTCCGACAGAAATAAGCATAGAGAGAGATCTCAGTGACATGACACTCATCTTGAACAGGTCTCAAATATTTTCCCTTCTTGAGGGTATATAACTAGTTCTATTTGAAGTTGGACACGGAATTCATTGTCTTTACTTGACCTACTGTGTCCATGGTCTTTCCTCCTCTCAGAGAAGCCCCAACCCAAAGCTCTCAGTTTTACAGAAGACAGAGAGGGGGAAATTGACTTTCACCCTAGCTTTCACAGCAATATACTCCCCCACTCCAAGGAAGTTACCCTCTTGCCCTAGTCCACCAAGCCAGTGGGAAATAACCCCTCAAAGACCAAATTTGCCATCTGTAGATTCAGAAATTATACTTCATAGAATTTGTTTACATACAACAATCTATTTTCTTTTCCATGCCTAACTCTCATAATTCTGTAATGACTCTGATTTACAATGTTATACTGTCGACTCAGTTCAGAAGGATCTTCATTTGAGTCCTTTCAAGGAAATGCCACATGAGGTTAGCTGAAAAACTAAGAGCCTGTTACAGGAGCACAGAAGTTCTAACTCTTGACATTCCAGAAATCCTCATCGATAATGACATATTTTTGTCCATTCCATTAACTCACTCATTCACTTATTCACTCACTCATTAAACTATGAGCATCACATATCAGGTACCAAAACAGCATGGGCCCCGTGTCGAGGTGGTGGAGCCTAGTGGCAGAAGACAAATAAGGAAACACGTATAATACTCAGCAATACATGTTATGACAGAGTGGTGCATCATTCCAGTTTTCCCTAAAAGCACAGAAGAGGGCTACCTGACTACCTAGAAGTGAGGAGTGTTCAAGAGGTCTTCCTTGGAGAGAGCAACATTTCATCTGAGTCCTAAAAAGCAAATAGAGGCGATCTAGTTGAAGAAGACGACGCAAGCAGCTTTAAATAGAGGGAACAGGTACAAATCTAGGTCAGACAGAACATGGCCTTTTCCTGGAACTGCTAGAGCTGAGGGTATGCAGAGAGAAGAGATGAGAGATGAGACTGGGGAAGAAGGCAAAGACATCTTCAGTGTTTCTCTGAATGATCTTTGTGTCTCAAGGAGAAGAGACCTTTGTGCTTAAAGAGAACAGAAGTCATTGAACTGAATAAAGCATGATGGTGGCAAAGTCAGTCCTAGTTTATCTCCAACTTGCGTTTTAGAAGGATCACTCTGGTTTCGTTGAGATGGAGACTCATCTGACACAAGCCAACAGTGATTTCCCACGAAAGAAGTGTTGAGGGACTGAAGTAAGGGAGTGGAAAGGCTATGCGCCAGCAGGGGAGAGATTCAGGAAACAAGAAGTGGAAGGATTTAGCATACGGTCAAAGGAAAGTCAAGGGAAAAGGTAAGGTATCGTGACTTAAGTGAAAAACAAAGGTATGCCTGCTGCTGAAAATTATGCATTCCCCAAACCGGGGAATATGATTCCCCAAATCATACAGGGTATGTTTCTTGAAAGACTATTTATACTTGCAAATGAATTAAAAAACCTGGTGCCTGTTAGTATGCTGCATATTAGCCATACCACAAGTAGGCAGATGGGAAGGATGTCTGGGAGAATGGAGAGGCATCTTCACACTAGGGTGCTGGGAAGACCTATATCCAGTTACTCTGGCTCCTGCACAACAGATTCGCCATCAAGCTGTGATTATCTGAGCTTCTGGAGGAGCAGGAGTAAAGAACCAAGAACTTCGAAAAGCATCAGCATTTGACTTTCAAAAGCATTTTCAAATGGCACGATTACCAGTCTATCTCTATTCAGGGAATTCATATTATAAAACCCATAATTAAGGCTGATGCAAAGATGTGACTTGAAAGTTGGAAAACTACTTCCACGTCCTGTTCCCCTGCTCTACTCTCACTAATCATTTCTCTTGTGTCTGTGTCTGTGTCTGATCACAGCATGCAAATCTCTGGGATTATGAAATTGCCACCTTCTATTCTCACTCTCTCCAACCATTCCTTTTTGGTGATTTGACAGTAGATAACCCAGGCAGGTTCAGCTACATAATTTGCAAGGCCCTGTGCAAAATAAAAATGCTGGGCCCCTTGTCAGAGAATTATTAAGAGTTTCAAGACAGCAACCACAGAGCATTGAACCAAGTGTGGGGTTCTGAGTATGGGTCCCAGTGGGACTGCACAGATCACACATCCATAAGTCTGGCCTTGAACCTACTACCCTGTTTTATTAATGTAAAACAGCTGAACCAAGTTGTGTTGTAGGTGGTGCAGAGGGTGGGAGAGAAAGAGAATATCAAGACTTCATATCTTGTAATGCTTCTTAAAATAAAGGAAATACCTCTTTCAGTGTCTGTTAAAATCGTAACCAACCTAAATCCATCCATTTGTGCCATCACTGGTGGTCTACCCATTAAGTAGGTGAGTTAACCATGGGAACAACTGCAAATACCGTTAGCTAGAGTGAACGACATTCCTGTTTGAAATTGAAACCATCAGTGGATATATCTGCTGTGAAGACAGATTAATTATAGCAAACATGCTCCCAAGCACTGTATGGGATGCTCAAGAAGAGGGAAATTGAGAGCATTAGCTTTGAACTACATTCTCTATGGCACTTCAACCAAATACCAGTGGTGAGGATCAATAATGAGCTAGAATCTTCACTTCAGAGAGCCATCTCCTTTACTTCAGTTCCCTGACTGAGACCTCTGTCATTGCAAAGTAGAAGAGACATAAAAAAAGACAGGGGGAATAGTCTAACCCTAACCTGAACACTATCTCACCTGCAAATTGGCTGGCCTGGGAAACTCCAAGAAAACAGAAGCTGCAGGAATCCAAACCTTCATTCACTGATCAATGCATTTTTATGTCATCCACTTATTTATTCAGTAAATTCATTAAATTTGAAACGTGCATACCCATATTTTGGGCAGACCAAACCGGAAGCATACCAAGAGCTCATGATCTACACTACATAACTAATTTGCCTTAGGTAGGAAAATTCTCACAGTACAATCATAACATGAGGTCAGATGTGGAAAGTCACAGGTAACTGGGATTATACTTACTATTAGGGTCACCCGTTCAGCTCCTGAGCGGTCCGCTCAGACACCCAAGGGTTCTTTGCCTACTTAATGCAAATTAACCCAGAATGCCACACTGAAAGCAAAGTAACTGGTTTGTTCAGATTTAATATCAACTTAATACTACTTTAAAATTGTGTTTTGTATAGTCACATTACAAATGATTATGATCCTAAGAGCTAATCATTTGCAATATGTCTATGAACTGGCTTCTCATCCTGGGTCTCAAAGATGTTGTCCTGGGACTAAGGCAGATTTAAGAGAAATGGCCTGAAGGGATTTGATGCTAGCCAGTCCTTCCTCCCATTCCTGTTAGTTTAATTCCTAGAGACGGCATTTGGAGGCATTCTTATCACCTTCTTACAGACTAAAGCAGAGCAAAAGGAAATGAAGTAGCAACTGCTCAGAGTTGGGAAGGAAATGTTCCAAACTGGTAGATTAGGTGGTATGTCTAGCACATTTTTCCTACTAAGAGCCAGCTGTAGTGTTTGGGGGCACAGTTTACCAGTTCTAGAGGGCAGTGTGGGTAAAAGGATGGCCTCTGAGATTAGCAAGATCTGACCTTCTAACTCACTAGCTATGTGACCCTGGGAAATTCATTTAATATCCCTAAAGTTCAGGTTTCCTACCTATAAAATTGGAATGTTGGGGTGCCTGGGTGCCTCAGCCAATTGAGCATCCAACTCTTGATTTCAGCTCAGGTCATAATCTCCTGGTCGTGAGATCAAGCCCCACATCAGGCTCTATGCTGACTGTGGAGCCTGCCTGGGATTCTCTTTCTCTTTCTCTTTCTCTTTCTCTTTCTCTCTCTCTCTCTCTCCCTCTGCCCTTCTTCCCTGCTTACACGCTCTCTCTCTCTCTCTAAGAAAATAAAAAAGTAAATAAAAATATTTTTAAAAAATAATAATAATAAATAAATAAATACCTGCTTGTAGGACTGTTCTCTGGTTTTAGTGAGTTAATATATTCAAGACCCCAACACAGTTCCCAGCATACAGCTGACATTTGATAAATTACATTACCCTTTTCCACTCTCCTTCCTTTGGACTTTGTCCTCCATGCTTCCTGAGATTACCAAAAAGATGTAATTTCTTCTCCCCAGAAAGTCATTACAGTCTTTTTTCAGAATGAAGCAAAGATGAGATGTGAAATGTGCTATCTTCCAAACCCCAAATTCCTGCATTTAAGCCCTGCTAGCCCTCAACATGTGCTCCTGAACCAAAGTTTATGTCCAATGATTTTCACTTATTACCCTGCTAAATCATGTGCCTCCTTTAGCAGGGAGCAAATCAACAGGAAACTTCTTAGTATCCTGAGGGGCTGTACCTTAATACATTCTTTCACTTCAGTGACATGAAGACATTCCATACGGGAGCACATACTGTTCTAACAACAGTATTCATTAACCCCACTGCATGACTAGTGCCAAAGACATCCTGTGAAAAAGAAGTGATTCACAGTGTAAGGTGCTCATTATCTTTGTGCCATTAAATTGTATTTTAGAAAATGCATAGGAATACAGCCCTATGTATAAGCACACATGCACACACAGAGTAGACAATACATAGCCTATTCTTTGAAAGAGCTGCTATGGTCAGTGGTGCTTCTAGAAACTAGAAACCAATGGCATTACCCTAAGTAGATATAGACAACTATAAAGTTTAAACTATTTTCCTATATCTAGTACTATACAGCCCAACCCCAATGGCAGTTTCCCAAATGACCTGTATCTGTGTATGTATCTGTGGCAGACACTGCTAGCTGGCTACCTAATACAGATTCTCTTCTTTTTCCATATTAATATAAGCTTGGTTTTATTGGGGGCAGCTAGATACACATTTTCTAACCTACCTTGCAGCTAGGGTGACGATGTGACACCAGAAACTTTCTGGGGATTACTCAGAAAGTTTTGCTTTCCTGATAGAGGTGCTGTCACATTTCCCTTGCTGTTTTCTCCTTCTGCTGACTCAATAGCTGAAGCCACAGCAGCCATCTTGCCACTAGGAGGGAAAATCAGGAGAAGGGCGGGGATTGCAGCCTCCTAGTTCCTGAGCCACTGCATCCTTGAAGACTGCCCTAATTTGTTTAAGCCTTGGAGACTGGGTATTCTTCTGCAAGCATTCCCAAACTGACACAACGATCTTCTTACTTGGCCAGAAATGTCCAGTTTGCTTAAAGTACCTATGCTTAATAACATGTGCCATATTCTGACTATCACACCTGTTAAGATGACCAAAAGAGAGTTTGTAAGCATGTTTTGAAAACTGTCAAGCACTTGAACAAGAATATAACAAAGATAATGTCATACTCATCTCTCTATCCCCAGTAGCAGGTAGGGTGTCTGACCTTGGTTCTTTGTTTTGCATTTCAGATACAGGAATAATTTCGTGGTTTTTTAATCAGATTAGCTGGAGGATACATCAGAAAGCAGAACCAAGCCCTGACTATCCTGTACAAGAACGGCAAATATATATAGCATGCCTGCCCACACTGCTCTTTCTCCTCAAATCACAGACGTAATCAACCAATCAAGCAATCAATCAGAATTCTTCCCAATGAGAAGACATAGTGCCTTAGACAGTCACTACAAATCCAACAATGTCTTAAAAAACAAGTGATTATTTTCTAACCTACAAGAAAAAGGCAGGTGCTAATAGGAGGTCAAGTTCAGCCAGGACTGAGCATGAGATCATTAAAAGCAGCACCATAATGTAAGAACAAATTGAAATATCAGGTCCTGTATGAAGGAAAAATGACAGAAAGAACCATCCAGGAACACCAGGACTGTTGCTTGGGCCAGGCAGGGAATGGAGGATGGCTGAGGTCCAGTCACAAGGAAACCTAGCCAACCAGGAAGTAGCTGAGTAGCTTTATTTCTACATGTCTGCCATCCACCACCACTTCACACCCTTGGTCTAACCTCTCCTTGTACATAGGCATTCTTTTCACTGTTGTTTTTTTTCTTTTCTTCATCACTTCTTAATTCTCCCCATTGAGGTGTAGCATGACCTAGTAGAAATGCTTTGCAACCCAATAGATCTGGATTCAAATACTAGTCCTTACAAGCAGGGGGAAAGTTGAGTGAGTTGCTAAATCTCGTCATCTCCACATCTCCACATCTCACCAAGGAGGATAATAATCGAGCTTCATAGGCTTGTGGTGAGCATGCGACATGCTTATCTACATAAAGTACTTAACACAGGGTCAAGTTTATTTTAACAGCTTTCCTCAGATAAAGTAAGAGTTCATTTGTCTTCCCAGATCCTTGACGCATTGCCATCTCTCAGGAATAAAGAAGTTTCTGAACATTCATTTTGGTTCCAGACGTTTCATAAGGATGCGATGAATATTCTAACCCAAGAAGGAAGAGAAGCCTACTTTGAGCAAGTAAAGTCATAGGTCTAGTTTGAATGAGGTACTTTGAATCAATACCCACAATGGTAACTTCACCCTATTCTCAGATAAGCAATAACCATCAGACATGTTATAGTTTAATAAACTTTTTAATGAAAGGAACTCCAGATTCCACTTATATTTTCCAGTGAAATTCTATCTACTCCAATAATTTTTAAACATATGGAATTTATTTTCCCTCACACCTGGCTATATTTAATTTGTTATGAGAGGTTCCTGACTGTGTTATGTGACCTATTCCCATGATGCTTAAGAATTAAATGTGTTTCCTGCTTTTCTGAATTCCAAATAAACTGAATAAAATAACCAACCCTTGGATACACAAATGTAATATCCTGAGCCTGCAAACATACACACACACACACACACACACACACACACACACACACAATTTTGTTCCTGTTTTCTATTAACTTGTAGTTTGTGGGTATGGTGGAACAGAAGAAGTAATAAGAACAAGGAAATTATGAACCACTTAAAGAGAATTACTTGAATTTTTCATATTGTAGTTATTCTTAAATGTTCTCATCCATCCTAATAATTTAGTATGTTACTGACACCTTAATAACTTATTCATTTGATTTGTCTGGTTTTTTCCTTATGAGCTAAATACCATGAATATTTAGAAGAGCATTTCAAATTTGAAAAGGAGAAATCGTTTTTAAGATATTAACAACAATAATATAATACCCTATTCAAGTAGAACAGTATATTTTGGGAACTCTTAGATCTACCTTAAAAATAAAGGCTCAAATGTAGTTGTTCAATACCCATTTTTTAAAATCATGACTATTCTGCATTCATTACTATGATATATCAATTCCATCTCATGAAGACAGTCTTATATTCTATTTCCACAGTTTCAGCTATTAAATGGTATTTTTTAATACTGGATATACATACAAATTGTGTTTCATATCTAGTTTTGCAGGTAGTACAGAACAGTGAAGAAGCATCATCTAGCAGCCAGACATATGAAATGTGGTTCCTTCTACCACTTACTGTAAACATATTTTAGACAAGTCATGTTGTCTCTCTGGGCCCCAATCTACTCATGAATAAAATGGAGTTAATATTTTACCCACCTCAAACCAAGCAGCTGCACTACATGATCCAGTGAAGAGCTTAAGAGTATGATTTGTGGGGCACCTGGGTGGCTCAGTCGGTTAAGCCTCCGACTTCAGCTCAGGTCATGATCTCGCAGTCCATGGGTTCAAGCTCTGTGTTGGGCTTTGTGCTGACAACTCAGTGCCTGGAGCCTGCTCCAGAGTCTGTGTCTCCCTCTCTCTCTGCCCCTCCCCCGCTCACACTCTCTCTCACTTAAAAATAAATAAACATTAAAAAGAAAATTTTTTAAAGAGTATGATATTTGTAGGGTCAATTATTGGTTGTGTAGCCTTGGGCAAGTCACTTAATCTCTGGAACTCTTATCTTCACTGAGAAATGAAGTTTAAATTCAGTGATGCCTATAAGCACTTGATATGGTTCCTAAGCATGCCATGGTACGAGTACGGTATATGGGTCAAGTACCATGGTTTGTTCACTGACGTATCCTGAGGACCTAAAGGACCATCTGACACATGGAAGGTGCTTAGTAAATATTGTTGAATTAATTTTAATCCATATAACATCTGGGGTTACTCTGACCTTTAAAATCTAAATAAGACTGACTCAAAACACCATCTCACATTCTTTAGAAAATTCAATGCCTCATTCAAGACTTTTACAAATGTATGGAATCTCGCTATTTTCTCTGTCATATCTGGTTCAGATTTCCATCTTCTGCTGTTGTTTCTTTTTTCTTTTCTCAAATATAAGGCTTGGCTCTATTTCTTGATTTCATGGTTAGTTTCCTTTAGTTAGCTCCACCATACATATACCCACATACCCTCAACACAAATAGGCGGATACCACTCATATGATGAAGCTGTGTGTATCTGACTCATAGGAAGCATTTAGGAGCGATGGTGAGATGGACTCAGTCACAGAGCTACATACAAGACAATTTACACTTGAATGTTAAGCTTTTTTTTTTTTTTTTTTTAAGAAAAGTCCCTGGGCCGACATAGGGGAAGGAAAGAAAAAATAAGATAAAAACAGAGAGGAAGGCAAACCATAAGAGACTCTTAAATACATAGAAGAAACTGAGGGTTGCTGGAGAGGAGGTGGGTGAGGGGATGGGCTAAATGGGCGATGGGTATTAAGGAGGGCACTTGTTGGGATGAGCACTGGATGTTATACGCAAGTGATGAACCATTAAATTCTACTCCTGAGACCATTATTATACTCTATGTTAACTAACTTGGATTTAAATAAAATTAAACAAACAACAAACAAACAAACAAACAAACAAACAAACAAACAAATATCAGTCACAGAAAGTCCCTGGGCCATAGAACTTTCTTGCCCTAATTAAAAAAAAACAAAAAAACAAAAAAAACCTATTCACAAGAAATAATTATGAAAACCCCTATCATCAATTCTTTTCAGTATATATATTTTATTGTTCTTCTCATAAAAAAATTCTCCCATCAGAATGTTTCTCATATGTATGACACTTGTTTACTAACAAATGTTTATTTATTTACCATGATTGAAGATAAAAACAAAAAACCTTAAACACTTTCCAACTCTCCTTCAGTTAATCTCACAAATACACATTTTTCCATCAGTCAGGGCATATCGGAACCCATCTGACAATGCGTATGGGAATCTCTCTTATGTGTATTCCGTACAACCTGCGCGAGACATCACAGGTTTCATTTCTGAAGCATTCAGCAGTTTGTTTAGGAAAATGCCATTCAGAGAACCAAAAGACTGTCTGTCTGGATCCAAAATTAGTCTCTTACTCTCCATATGTATTGCCACCAGGAAGACAGTCTGGAGGAATGTAGCAGAGCATTTTTCAGAGTGTTCTTTCATAATTTAAAAACTGTTAAGTCTTAAAATGAGACTGTAAGGATATGGAAATGAAGCATTATACTAAATGTTCTTTTCAGGAAAACGGATCGTTTACTATAAGAGAAATATTCTACTTCATGTTATTTCCCCTACTCTCAGGAATATTAATGATATGTCAGGAGTTCTTATTCTTATTCCATTTGACATGTATAAGAGTAATCTCCTTGCCAAGGGAGACCTGCAGAGGTTACCTACAAGGGGAGTTTTTGGGGTTAGAGCCTAGGGAGGAAATGTCAGAAGTTTTTCAAAGCTCATAGAAGCAGGTTCAGTATTGGATGTTCCCTCTTTCTCTTGGAGAGATCCGGAGACCCAGAGTAGCATTGCTGGGGATGGAAGGGCCAAAAAGATGCGGCATACTCTCACAGATGTAAGAACTGGAAGACTGTACTGGAACACATCTTCCCCATTTCCCAAGAAACAATCTTTGTTCACAGGAACATCATCTTATGTTTATACACCATCTTCATGAGTGAAGTGATTCATTCAACAAACCATGTCTAAGGTGCCATGCTAGCTGTTCACAAGAGAGACAGCAGAGTGTGGTTAAGACCATGGGCTCTGTAGCTAGACCCATCTTGGCTCTGTGCCTGCCAGCTCTATAACACTGGACACACAGACTTCTCCGTGTTTCGGTTTGCACTTGTGTCAATTGGGATTAATAACTTACTCCCTGAAGTAAAAAGAGAGACACAAAGGGAGAGAGAGGATAAAGGGACGTATAGTCTAGCAGAGAAGACAGACAAGTATACAACTAATCCAACTAATACCCAAACATCCAAATTATGATATGTTGAAATAGATGCACAAGGCAAGTACCTACAAATCCCAAGAAGGTGGAGGTTAAGGTACATTCTTTGCATCTAGAGCGTAAGAGTAATGGCAATAAACCATTCTATGATAATATAGCAAAATGATCATCCAAAATGACACAGGGATGGAGCCTGAAAAGAAAAACAAGAATATTTATAAGTCTACGCAGAGATTCTACTGTGTTTTTCTTCCCAGCTGTCTCCAGAAGTTTGAAATATACAATACATAAAACCAAGTTATTATGTACTATTGGATTCAGAACCCCAGGTAAGCTTACTCTACTAAAACGTCATTGTCAGTGAGGCAGTCCATACCACCAAAGACAGATGCAAACCACTAGCAAAATAATCATTATTTGCAAAGGACATATTCTTACCCATGTATCATATAAATCACCTTGAAAAAAAACTGTATTCAAAGTCCCCCAATAAAGTCCCCCTAAAGTCTCCCAAATCTCTGGGAGAGAGATACTGAACGTCCCTCCGTAATAATCACATCAAGCTCCATTAACAATACTGTTTTTATCACATTTCCCTCTCTTAGGGACCTAAAAATTCAACTCTGGACTCTGAGACAACCCATAAAAACTACAGCAATAAAAAGCAAAAAAGTGCAGACTTTTAAAACAGGCCTGAGAATGTCATTGTTTCCTGAAGGTAGAAATACAATGATATAAAACCCTGGTTTAGAAGCAAGGAAACCGCTAGCAGCTGGCATGGAAATTACCCCATTATTTATTACCATTATTAGGTGAGATTCTTATGCCACATAACTCAATAGAGAATAACATCTATTTGATTGCATGGGATGAGAGTCTGGTCCATTATTATTAATTTCCCTACTCTGTAGCCATTAAGTGACTGCTCCTTTGGACCATAAAAAGTAGTACATGAATAACAGAAAAAGGTTTTTACCTTTCTCAATAAGGTAATGGATGCCAGCCACTGTACCAATAAAAGATTCAGCCACCTGCTTGGATATCTCTCTGCAACTGGGCTTAAGAGCAAACAGCATTGGGTCCAACTGGTGCCCACTGAGATAACATTACTCCTTACCCAGGTTGTTAATCAGTTCAGAAATCTGGATTTCAATTTGTGATTGTATTCATGTTTGTTCTTGAAGCTTTTCATATATTTAAGGATGACTAGCCTTTAGAGTAACTCTTTTACCCTTCATTCACCCGCCATTGTTGACTCGGGGCATTCATCCTTTAAATAAAATTTTAGATAATCAAAGATTTCTACTTTAGACACGAAATTTTTGCTATTTTAAACATCTCTAAAATCAATATTTCTATAACAATAGGAACACCTTTCTGTTTATTTTTTTTAATTGAATATGTTGAATCTAAGTTAACATTTTCTTGATGACTATTCTTCAGATTGGTTGTTGTTTTAGGCCAAAGCTGCAAAGGCAAGTCTTGTGTTCAGTGCTTCGATCCTTGTATTAGGGTTCTTGTATCTATCCAAATAGACAGATAGACAAACAGATAGTTATAAAGGAGATTTAGTATGACGGATTGCCTCATGCAGTTATGGAGGATGAGAGGTCTCATGATCTTCCATCTGGAAACTGGAGGCCCACGGAAGCCGGTGGTGTAGTTCTAGTCCAAAACCTAAGGCCTGAGAACCAGGAAGTCGATGGTTTAAATTCCAGTCCAAGTCCAAAAGTTCAAGAACCAAAAGCACCAATGTCTGAGGACAGGACAGGATGAAAGTCCTAGAGCAAGTAGAGAATAAATCTGCCCTTCCTCTACCTTTTTTATTCAAGTCTTTCAGCATATTGAGTAATGACCACTTGCATTCATAAGGGGGATTTTCTTTACTCAGTGTATAGATTTAAATGCTAATCTCTTTCAGAAACATCCTCACACACCTAGATATAATGTTTTCATCAGCTATCTGGCATTCTCTTAGCCCAGTCGAGGTGACATATTAAATTAGCCATCACAGGTCTCAAGGATCAAATGCAACTCTTGTGCCCATCTCCAGGTTAGGGGCCTACTGAGTCCTCTGCCATGGGAAGCTCTTGAAATCCTCTTGTGGGTACCCCCAACACCCAGGGGTCTGGACAACTCTGATTTTCCCTCATGTACTACAAACTGCCATCTCAGGACAGTCTGCTAATCAATATTGTGTCTCAAGACCTCTTGGTCGTGTACTGCAGTCCATTTCCACTGGGTTCTACACTCTCCCCACAGACATTAGTGGGATTCCTCATTACCAGTGCTCAGAATTCCTCACTGACTCCTGGTCAAGCCTGTCCTCAAACTTGGCCAGCATGTAAAAGTGACTTGCTTCAGCTCTTCCTGTTCCTTCAGACTGAAGAGGTCTCCATAGCCTTAGGACCCACTCTGCCTGGGACAAAATAGAAGTTAATAGCATTTGGTTCCTGGAGATAAGTCAGTGGAACTTAAGTCCAATGATCCAGACCCAGATGCCATTGCTGACCTTCTTTAAGGCCTCCTGAATCTCTTTCACCTAATTAGACCAGGGATTGATGTTCCAAGGACAGCTTTGGGAGCCCATGTATTACTGAGATTACAGACCTCCAAGCTCACTGCTGCTCTCTGTGTCTTTCTCTCTCTTTCTCTCCCTTTGTGTCTCTCTAGTCTCTGCTTTTGTCTCTCTCTCATCACACACACACACACACACACACACACACACACACACACACGCGCGTGCACACACACACAAAACTCGCACACACTGGAAGGAAACCAACCAGACCATCATTAGCATAAGCCTGCATTGGAAAACTCCTGGAATGAGACAGCCACAAAGGAGCTCATTCTAATGCGGGGAAGGAGGACAGAATATTTTATGGATTTTAGCAGGAGGGGTATTGGCCAAACTATAGCTACTTTTAAGGACAGAGACATTATAGATTAGTGGCTATTACTTGAGAGCTCTGTATCTTATCGAGAAGAGTGGAGAGGAACAGTTAGAGGTAAGGACAAGGTATGAAGGCCACAGTAATAAAGTCTCAAGTCCTATGGGACATCTACATATATTTTTATTGTAATAAAATATAAATAACGCAAAATTTATCATCTTAACCATTTTTAAGTGTACAATTCAGTGTTATTAAATAATTTACGTGTTATGCAACCATCACCACCATCCATCTCCAGGACTTTTTCATCATCCCAAACTGAACTGCCATACCCGTTAAGCAAGAATTCCCCATTACAACCTCCCTTGGCACCTGGCAACCAGCATTTCACCTTTTGTCTCTATGAATTTGATGACTCTAGCTGCCCCACCTAACTGGAATCATATAATGTTTGTCTTTTTGTGACTGGCTTATTTCACTTAGCATAACATCTTCAAGGCTCATCCATGTTGTTGCATGTGCCAAAATTTTCTTTATTTTTCAAGGTTGAATAATATTCCATTGTATGTATACACTAGTAGGTATAACATTTTGTTTATTCACTCATCCATCAGTGGACATTTAGGTTGCTTCCACCTTTTGGCTATTGTGAATAATGCTTTGGGGAATCTCTATATACTTAACTTCACAGAGTATCGATGCTAGAGCATCGAGCTGAGAGCTTTCTATATGCCAACTATCAAAAATATCACCAAAAGTATATTGGTAAGACAAAGCTGAGGTTCTTACTCACTGCTATAAGGAAAAGCACTACCTTTACAGAGTCTTTGTAGTATCTCAGAGAGAGAAGGGCAATGTTGTGATAATATTGGAATTTAGATTTAAGGTAGGCCTTTTTTTTTAACACAATTTATTGTCAAGTTAGCTAACATACAGTGTATACAGTGTGCTCTTGGCTTTGAGAGTAGATTCCCATGATTCATCGCTTACATACAACACCCAGTGCTCATCCCGACAAGTGCCGTCCTCAATGCCCATCACCCATTTTTCCCTCTCATTTTAACACAGAGGGGTTGACCGGGATTGGGTATAGATCATGACATTATAGTTTAGAATTACTGGGCACAGCAAAGAGAGTAAGGAGTCTAAGAGCTCTGAGGTGTAAACTGCCATTTGATGCTTTATGTTGAAGAGTTATTTGGTCTTTCAAAAAGTTCTTGGAATAAATAATAAATTTATTTGCAACTTTTATATTCCAACCAAGAGTTAGCTGGAATAGTAAAGTTATGTTGATGAAAACAGCAGAATAGTAAACTCTGTTGAACGTAGTAAGCAATAAGTAAGTAAATAAGTAAGTAGATGGTTTTGATTTTCACACCAATAACTTCCTCAACAACACTGGATGGAGAGATACTACTCCTTATTCCCCGGCAACTTGCCCAAGGCCACCAAGCTAGAAAGTGCACGTATGAGATCAAGTACCCAGGCAGTCTGACAGAGAACCCGTGATCTTAACCACTACTTAACAGTGCCTCCAGAGCCTACTTTGACACATTTTGACACAGGGTGTAAGACTAGGTCGTTGCCAGGTCAATAGCCTTTGTTCTAAATAGGTACTTTACAGAACCTGGGCCCAAACTTGTATTGCAGCCCATGACTGGAAGCTCTAACAACATCCTTTCTGTCATCCAGGACCCAGGCCTCACCCCCCAACCTGCTGATTTCCTCCTGTGACTTAGCTTCTCTCCTGCAGAAACAGCCTCCTCACTCCATGTATTGAACTCCATTTCAGTGCCCCTGCTTTGGCCTGGTACTGGATTGGATACTCTCATCCCCTCTATTTCCAAAATTTCAGCTGATAATTTTGTGCCTCCTTTGATAAAATATGCCTGTATCCAACAATCATCTCTGGAGCCAGCTTCCAGAAACATTATTCCCTCCCACTCTTGGGGGTACTATACACAGTGGTTTTCTGTTGGTATAAGGCTATAATTCCCAAACAACGGCCTGGGGACCAAATTTGGCACACTGCCTGTTTTTTCTATGTCCTGCAAGGTAACAATGTGTTTTGCATTGTTAAATGATTGGGAAGAAATAAAAAGAATACTTTTTCATGACATATAAAAAGTATATTAAATTCAAAATTTAGTGTCTACAAATATTTATTGCGATACAACCACATCTATTTGCATATTTGCACACTTATTTGCACAATTTGCATATTGTTTATGTCTGCTTTCAAGCCACAGTGGCAATGCTGAATAGTGGCTACAAAGAATACATGCTCAAAAAGCATTAAAAAATTTACTATTTGGTCCTTTACAGAAAAAGTCTGCTAATCCCTGGTTTTGGGCCTTTGCTGCCAAAGACCTGAATTCAAAATAACATGAACTTCCAGCTTCTCCACCTTTGCCAGAGCACAACTAGCTCCCCTGTAGGAGTTCCAAGATCATAGACAAAGGTGTATTCTGCTCCTTAGAGTCCTATGGAATGTCACCACTACTGTAGCATTGACTCTGCTGCTACACTTCAATATTTTATGTGGCAAGAAGGTTCCCATAGCAACGTGCAACAGCTCTGGTCAAGTCACTCCCATCCCCTGCTCTAATCAATCCTAAGGGATTTTTTTCCTTTGCCATAGTACAACTGGTTCAAAAACAGTGCAGTTAAAATAATAAAGTTGCCTTCCTGCTTTGCACTTCACAGACTGTCACTCATACAATAACCAAGTTACCTGTAGCTTCCTTGGCTGGAAGTTGAGACCAAACTTCTCCAGATCTGAGTGAGAGAATACCAGTGTCCCTACAGCATTCTACATTTTTCCGGAATTGCAACCCACCAACTCACGTCTGAATGGCCAACTCTTTTGCATTGAAGTGTGGAAGTAAACCAAGACCAAGCAAATGAGAAAGGCAGAGGTTATTTTTCAGAGCTTACTATAGCAAAAGAATCAGCCACCAACGTTTGTGTTTTGGCAGAGACTCAAAGGCAGGCAGGGGTATGGAAAAGCTTTCCAGTAGAGAAAAAGGAAAGGCTGAAAGTGTTCCCTGATGGAGGCTATTGGTTTCGGGAAGCCATAGGGGGCCACCCAGAAGCAGGGCATCCCATGTAATTGGTTAGAGGTACATATTTGGCATTCTCTGGTTGGTCCTACATTTGAAGTGGGAACAAAATTTAGGGAAGCCATCAGCTATTAATCAAGTCTTGACCAGTTTGTACTAATTACTATAAAAGTTATTGTTTAGGTTCTTGGATTATTATTAGAGGTTGCAGTCAGGCTTACTCCATATCTGCCGTACAGCAGGCTGGCTTTCCTGGGTTGTTTATTGTACATAAGGGGGTTGATTTCCCGGCAGGTCGGCATTCTATTTTTATATATGATCTGGCCATTGTCCATTTATATATTCAATTTCTCAAAGTGGGATCCGTATGGGAGCTTGCTTTTGTCTTCTTCTTTGTGTTCCATGGCATGGTTCCTAACATAGTGTAGATGCTCAATAAAGTTGCAATAATTAATGACTTCACGGAGGGTATTGGGAGTGGGGGAATCAGACTCAGTTGATTGGATGAGCTAAATGTCACCTTGCAGGGAAAAAAAACCTGATGAAATTTGATTTAAAAACAGAAGGTATGGGTCACAAGAGGAGTTATGGCGAAATCTCTTGTCACTGCTTCTCCAGTAATACCTTTGATGCCTAAGTTTAGGTTCTGGCCTCAGAAAACACTTCTTTGTAAAAATTTGCTTCAAGTTTCCTGGACTTTTAAGTTTTCCACGGAAAATGTGCAGCAAAATGAAATCTGACGCTAGTTTTAAGGTATATATAGACATGGAACAAGAGGTACAAAGCATGGATCTCTGTGTTGGGTGGACAAGACTATGTAGAGGGGCAAAGACTTGGGGATGTAGGGTGGTAGAAAGACAATGGGATAGGGTGAAAGGGTATCTTTGGGGACAGTTTTGAGGATGAATGCTACCCTACTCAACGGCTTCTCTATCTACAACCAACACCCTCCCCCTGAATCTGGCCTCAATCTTTATTCCCTGACTAATTTCTTTACCCCTGTACAGAAAACTGACAGGAAGTCAAGCTGAGTACCAAGATATGCCTTGCAGTTTTTTGTTTTTATCTTCCCCACTTTTCAAGTCATCCTATCTTGCTGGCCTTAAGTTCATCTTTTCTTTTTCAAGTCAGTTCTTATTCTACCATCTTTCTTGACCCAGTCCAAAACCAACCTCTAAGATGTTTCCTCTGGCCAGAAAAGATGGAAATATTGTATGCATATCCTCGACATTTTGATGACCCTCATTGACATTGCCATTTATTCACTACTTGTGTCAAAGCCTATCTCTACAAGTAGATGGCAAGGGTGATGGCTTACAGTTCCTTGCGTTGCTACAATGTCTACTTTGAGTTTCAAACATGTGGGGCAGAGAATAAATGACAACTTATTGTGGAAATTATTAAGAGTCCCTGGCACTTGATAGATGAGTTTTAATAAGGCTTAGCTCAAATAATAAACCCAGGACA
Organism: Panthera tigris; assembly: GCF_018350195.1. Taxonomy (NCBI): domain Eukaryota; kingdom Metazoa; phylum Chordata; class Mammalia; order Carnivora; family Felidae; genus Panthera; species Panthera tigris. Next base: position 140,292,888 of record NC_056667.1, read on the forward strand.
TGGCTTCCCCCAAATAAACTCATAATCTGTTTCTTGATTATATACTAAATTAATTGATCCTACAACAGTATTTAGTTTCCTTGTTAGTATTGGCTATTATTTCACTGGTCAATGAAAACAATATTGGAAGTTTCATAGTTTCTCATTTCCAATCTACCTTACAAAAAGAAGTAACTGAAATGGGTTATTTAAGTGAATGTTTTCTTATGTTCACTGATCACAGTAAAATACTTCACAACCATTAAGTTTCTTAAGTTTTTCCAAATATAGCAATATTAGTTTTATTTTAACACTAAGTATCATTTAAGCAACCATCTGCCAGCACATGTTTTCACATAACCTTTCTCCAATGATTCCAGTGAGTTTTGCCAAACTGTTCACAAAAGTAGTCTGTTACAGTAATTCAGTTTTAACTAGGTGGTTGTCATAACTTTGATGTCTTTCTCATTACAACTGCTTTACTAACATAAGGAAAATTATATCAATTTTTCCAAAAATTCTTATTTCTAATATATAATCACTTTTCCTACCCAAAGGCTAAGCATCATTCTCTGCTTTACTTATGTAAAATTTGGTTGATGATGTCACATTTCTGAAATTAATTTCTATAAAATTTAATCAATTTTTATTATTTTTATATGAACCCTTCTCTATATGTATTATTATACTTATATGAACCATTCTGTATTTATATGTATAAATTTACCATAGAAACCAAAAATTTAAATAAATTGGTTGATCAAGTCTACCTAAAAATTTTACTTTGTTGCTTGGCATTTCATGGTTGGTTGGTAAATGATCCAATTATTTTGGTACATGGTATATGTGTATGAAGACTCACACATGGTGGTATTTTAAAGAGTAGGATAAAAATAAGTTAAGGGTTTCTAGAGATTCTAGCAGTTGAACACCACAGCAAATTATTTTATCATTTTTTGAGCTGAGGAATGAGAGGCAGAGAAAGAAGTGCTCACTCAGCCTTAGGCATCATATAATTCGGCTGGACCGCTGTCATGCCTATAATTAGAAACCTTCTTCATCAATCACCAATCATAGCAGATGAGAAGATAGAACTAATGAGGCCAGTCCTGGCTATTGCTGAACACATTTAGATAAGGTGCAGCATCTGAATGAATTACTAGATAATTTTGAGAATTTCAATAGATTTCTCTTCTACTTTAAAAATAACAGTGGAAAGAAATCATGCCAAAACTATCACAACAGGTGTATTTGTAAATAAATACCTGAAGTAGAGTTTTAGTATAGGGATCAGGAAGTAAAGGTTTATTTTTGTTTCTTTTAAACTTAAGCATACAAACCAAAGCTAGTAGAAGCAAGTGAAAATAATGTGACCACATTATGGAACTTGAAAAATGGAGCAAAGGATGGATAGCCAGGAAATTTGCATGGAAAACAAATTTCATTGTCTGAATGAAAAATTAGACTAGCATAACAATGAAAACAAATCCTAGTGGATGCAACCACAGTAGAATTGTTTTGTGTCAGGTCACATCTGCTGAGCCCAGAAAGCCTGCTGAGGACACTAGTTCATATTAAACATTTTTTTGGTGGGGCTGTCAGGAGAACCACATTAGTGAACCCCCCTTAATATAACTGGTGACTTTGTTTTAAAAAAAAAGAAAGTCATTAAATCATATTTAAATTTCAAAAGAGATTCAGCTATTATTTATTTATTTATTTATTTATTTATTTATTTATTTATTTATTATTTTAGAGAGAGAGTATGCGAGTGGGCAGAGGGAGAAAGAGAATCTCAAGCAAGCTCCATGCTCAGTTCATGAATCTTGATCCCTTGACCCTGGGATCATGACCTGAGCCATGACATTCAACCAACTGAGCCACCCAAGTACCCCACGAGAATCAGCTTTTTAAAAGAAACCTACCAAAATGACATACTAGATTATTATGTATGTCACACAGATCCACTTTAGATGATGCATTTCTGCACTTAGAATATGTCCCACAAGTAAAAAATAACATTCTACGAATACAATAAAAAACCAGGTATTGTCTAGATATGGATTTTTTTATCCCTGAATTGACAGGTGAAACATATGAAAAGCTGATATAAAAAGACTAACAATGATAATACTGATGTTATAGCAGCTAACATTTGTTAGCTTTGTTCCAGTCCCTGAGCTGTGCACGTTAACATTATTATTGCATGGGCAAATACTGTGCAAAGTGCTTCAGGAGGTACATTGCCAATAAATTTAAGAAGGACTCATTGGGGGTGGCGCCTGGGTGGCTCAGTTGGCTAAGCATACCACTTTGGCTCAGCTCATGATCTCACAGTCTGTGAGTTTGAGCCCTGTGTCAAGCTCTGCACTGACAGCTCAGAGCCTGGAGCCTGCTTCGGACTCTGTGTTTCCCTCTCTCTCTGCCCCTCCTCCACTCACACTCTGTCTCTCTGTCTGTCTCAAAAATAAGATCAGGAACACGACAGGGATGTCCACTCTCACCACTGTTGTTTAACACAGTGTTGGAAGTTCTAGCATCAGCAATCAGACAACAAAAGGAAATCAAAGGCATCAAAATTTGCAAAGATGAAATTAAGCTTTCACTCTTTGCAGATGACATGATACTATACATGGAAAACCCGATAGACTTTACCAAAAGTCTGCTAGAACTGACACATGAATTCAGCAAGTCACAGGATACAAAATTAATGTACAGAAATCAGTTGCATTCTTATACAGTATAATGAAGCAACAGAAACAAATAAAGAAAATTTTCACCAAGAAGCATAAAATACCTAGGAATAAACCTAACCAAAGATGTAAAAGATCTGTATGCTGAAAACTATAGAAAGCTTATGAAGGAAATTGAAGAAGATATAAAGAAATGGAAAAACATTCCATGCTCATGGGTTGGAAGAATAAATATTGTTAAAATGTCAATACTACCCAAAGCAATCTACACATTCAATGCAATCCCAATCAAAATTGCACCAGCATTCTTCTCAAAGCTAGAACAAACAATCCTAAAATTTGTATGGAACCACGAAAGACCCCGAGTAGCCAAAGTAATACTGAAGAAGAAGACCAAAGCAGGAGGCATCACAATCCTAGACTTTAGCCTCTACTACAAAGCTGTAATCATCAAGACAGCATGGTATTGGCACAAAAACAGACACATAGACCAATGGAATAGAATAGAGATTCCAGAATTGGACCCACAAAAGTATGGCCAACTAATCTTTGACAAAGCAGGAAAGAATATCCTATGGAAAAAAGACAGTCTCTTTAACAAAGGGTGCTGGGAGAACTGGACAGCAACATGCAGAAGAATAAAACTAGACCACTTTCTTATACCATTCACAAAAATAAACTCGAAATGGATGAAGGACCTGAATGTGAGACAGGAAACCATCAAAACACAAGAGGAGAAAGAAGGAAAAAACTTCTCTGACCTCAGCCGCAGCAATTTCTTACTTGACACATCCCCAAAGGCAAGGGAATTAAAAGCAAAAATGAACTATTGGGACCTCATGAAGATAAAAAGCTTCTGCACTGCAAAGTAAACAATCAACAAAACTAAAAGGCAACCGGCGGAATGGGAAAAGATATTTGCAAATGACATATCAGACAAAGGGCTAGTATCCAAAATCTATAAAGAACTCACCAAACTCCACACCCAAGAAACAAATAATCCAGTGAAGAAATGGGCAGAAGGCATGAGTAGACACTTCTCTAAAGAAGACATCCAGATGGCCAACAGGTACATGAAAAGATGCTCAACGTCACTCCTAATCAGGGAAATACAAATCAAAACCACACTGAAATATCACCTCATGCCAGTTAGAGTGGCTAAAATAAACAAATCAGGAGACTATAGATTCTGGAGAGGATGTGGAGAAACAGGAACCCTCTTGCACTGTTGGTGGGAATGCAAACTGGTGCAGCCACTCCGGAAAACAGTGTGGAGGTTCCTCAAAAAATTAAAAATAGACCTACCCTATGACCCAGCAATAGTACTGCTAGGAATTTACCCAAGGGATACAGGAGTGCTGATGCATAGGGGCACTTGTACCCCAATGTTTATAGCAGCACTTTCAACAATAGCCAAATTATGGAAAGAGCCTAAATGTCCATCAACTGATGAATGGATAAAGAAGTTGTGGTTTATATATATATAATGGACTACTACTTGGCAATGAGAAAGAATGAAATATGGCCTTTTGTAGCAACGTGGATGAAACTGGAGAGTGTTATGCTAAGTGAAATAAGTCATACAGGAAAAGACAGATATGGTATGTTTTCACTCTTATGTGGATTCTGAGAAACTTAACAGAAGACCGTGGGGGAGGAGATGGGGGAAAAAAAAAGTTACAGAGAGGGAAGGAGGCAAACCATAAGAGACTCTTAAAAACTGAGAATAAACTGAGGGTTGATGGGGGGGTGGGAGGGAGGGGAAAGTCGGTGATGGGCATTGAGGAGGGCACCTGTTGGGATGAGCACTGGGTGTTGTATGGAAACCAATTTGACAATAAATTTCATATTTTAAAAAAATGAAAGAAAAAAAAAGGAGTCTTTGGGGCACCTGGGTGGCTCAGTCAGTTATGAGTTTGACTCTTGATCTTGGCTCAGGTCGTGATCTTGGCTCAGATCATGATCTCACAGTCCTGAGTTTGAGCCCTGCATCGGGCTCTGTGCTGACGGCACAGAGCCTGCTTAGGATTTTGTTTCTTCTCTCTGCCCCTCCCCCACTTGTGCTCACGTGCTCTCTCTCGCTCTCTCTCTCAAAATAAATAAATAAATTTTAAAAAAATAAAAGAAGTACTTGTTTGATGGGAAGAAAAGGAGACAAGAGAAGAGATCAGATCAAAGTTAAGTTCAAACAGAAAGACAAAGCTTATGATTTGTCCCTCCAGTCTTATTTAAGGTAACTGAGAAGAAATGAAAAAAGAGACAATAAAGCAAAGTGGAATGGAGTCATTTGGAGCCGGGAATGTTTCTGAAGGAATCTTTGGGATGTAAGTTTTCTTATAATACCGGTTGCTTAAGGTATGCTAGGTAAGTAAGAAAAATAAGGGAGCCATGTGGGAAGACCTCCCCTCTGTGATGTGAACCTCTGGTCACCATAAAGGCCATAGTCATCCATCAGGTTGTGAGGCCAACCAGCAACTCTGGTGCCTCCCTGGCACCGCAGAACCTGAACCCCAAGAAGGAATACCAGTAATACATTAACTTTATTAATTCCAGGTCTGGCTCCATTTCTACACTGGGCAAGAACAGGGAGGGGGTTCTACTCCTGACTAGGAATCAGAACGACAACTTCGGGGCTTTCAAGACTGAATTTAGAAAGCCATAGTTAAGGGTAACTGGGTGGCTCAGTGGGTTAAGCGTCTGCCTTTGGCTCAGGTCATGATCTCATGGTTCGTGATTTGGAGCCCCGTTTTGAGCTCTGTGCTGGCAGGTCAGAACCTGGAGCCTGCTTTAGATTCTGTGTCTCCCTCTCTCTCTGCCCTCCCCTGCTTGTGCTCTGTCTTTCTCTATCTCTCAAAAACAAACAAACAAACAAAGCCATAGTTAAACACTCCTTTAACCCACCTGCTTAACTGAGACCCTCAGCTCTACTCACCAGGAATCAAGAAATATTGATTTTTATGTTTTTCTTGATTGTTTTATGTCTTTCTTGATCGTATAAGCCACAGATGGTTTCCCCCAGGTTAATCTTACACCAACTCCTTCCTGTAACTTCCTAACAGTGGAATGTTGGAACTGTGTGTGTGTGGCAACAGTCTGGACAGTCAGCAGTTGCAGGATTAGACCTGAAGTACTAAAATCCTAACTGCCAAATCTCTTCTCTGATCTCTCTTACCTAACAGAATTGAAACTTTTATCTGAGGTCTTCTTTTTTCCTCAGTTGTGACTTGTTTCTAATAAAAACTTTAGACAAAGTTTCATGTATAGATATTCCACTGTGGGAAAAGTTTATTATAAGAATATAAATATATGTTTAGGAGTCCTTATGCAAGTGAATAGCAACTTATTCATTCAGGTAATTCAACAGCTGAGAAATAGAAAATGGTTTTTAATTAGTTATATCAATTAGAATTTATTTTATTTACAAAAAAAAATCCCAACTCAAACTACTTTTAACAATATAGGAATATATTCTCTTGGGTAACTGAAAACTCCACATTTTGTGTTTCAGGAAAGAGCTGATCCAGCAACCCAGCAATGTCACTAAGGACCCAGTGTCTCTCCATCTGCAGGCTCTTTCTTGCATGGTATCTGCCTCATCCTTTATCACGCTTCTGGACCCATGGCTGCAGTTTCCCAGACATTAATACAGGCTATATGCAGGTTTTTACTTTCTTTTCCCAAACACAAAAGTCTTGAACTTCACAGTGAACAAACCAGTTCCAGTCAGATAACTGCCCTAAACCAGTCATTGTGATCAAAGGGAAGGGATTTGGCCAGAGAGCTTACCCTACACCAAGTTATATCATTGTCCTCACTGATTCAAGACTGCATCAGCACTCAATGATGGGTAGCAGTAGTTGGGAACTTGTTTTCAGGAAACAAACTAGAAATAATGAACTAGAAATCACCGGAGTTTCTAGCCATAAATGTCTTCCTGAAGAGATGTGGGTAGGCCACTTTCACTAAATCAATTATCTTTCCATCCTATATGGTTTTTTACTGTCCAAAAGAGTTTAAACTCAGTAATACATAGTTGTGAGGGGGGGCGGGGGTGTTGTTTTTTAATGTTTTATTTATTTTGAGAGAGAGTGCACACAAGTCGGGGAGAGCCAGAGAGGGAGGGTGAGAAAGAATCCCAAGCAGGCTCCACATGTCGTCACACGGCCCAACACTGGTCTCAATCCCACGATTCTTGGATTATGACCTGAGCAGCATCAAGAGTCGGTCTCTCAATCAACTGAGCCACCCACGCACCCCTCAGTAATACACAGTTGTAAAGGGAAAGGAACTAATGTGACAGAGGCTGGAAGAAAAAAAGAATGTTTATACAGGTTAGAATAAAAAGGCTGAGAAAGCCGGTGAAGTATATTTTTTTTACAGTCAAGGAATATTTACAGTCAATGCCAGAATGTGACTTGATTGTCAATACTGGTCATCCACATTGGATTTACACTGTTGGTTGGGACAGTCATCCAGGGCCGGCTGTGTGTGACTAAGAGTCGGGGCAACACTTGGTGGCATGGACAGGCAATGGCAATGTCTGTTCTCACTGGCATTTGCAAGCAGGACTGAGTTTTGTCTTTGAGAGTAGATAGAGTTAGCTCCAAATCTTTAAATCATTCATGGTCAAGGGAGAAACAAGTGAGGAGAGGGATAGGGCTTCCTGGGGAAGATTGTGAACTTGCCATTAATAGGATATGTGGGATGTCAAGGGTTTGATACAAAAAGTAATAATCAAATAAGCTTTGGGGATCTAATGTACAGCATGGTGACTATAGTTAATAATACTGTATTGTATACTTTAAATTTGCTAACAGAAGAGAAATGTTCTTAGCACACACAAAAAAGGTAACTGTGAGGTGATGGCTGTGTTAATTAACTTGATTGTGGTAATCATTTCACAATGTATACATATATCAAATCATCAGGTTGTATGCTTTAAAAATATACAATTTAATTTTTCAATTATACCTCAATAAAAATGGGGAGGTGGAGAATCTGAGAAAGACAAAAGATATATTTATGTTAGCAACAATAAATCAATTAAAACATATTTTACAGGGGCGCCTGGGTGGCTCAGTGGTTAAGCGTCCGACTTCGGCTCAGGTCATGATCTCGCGGTTTGTGAGTTCGAGCCCCACGTCGGGCTCTGTGCTGACGGCTCAGAGCCTGGAGCCTGTTTCGGATTCTGTGTCTCTCTCTCTCTGACCCTCCCCCGTTCATGCTCTGTCTCTCTCTGTCTCAAAAATAAACAAACGTTAAAAAAAGCATATTTTACATGTGACAGAGAGAAAAAGAAAAAGAACCAAAGTAGAAAAGATACAGCCTTAATTATAATCTGTTTTCTGAAGCAGGTCATAGAAGCTGAAAAGCAGACATAGCACATCCAGCCCCAGACAGGATTTGTAAACACTGTGCTCTATGCAGCAACCATGGGCTTAAAAACTGATCTTGGAGCAGAGTAGGTCTGAATTAGGGATGAGAGAGAAAAATCCTTCATTAGAGAAACGTTCAAATAGAGAAGTGTACAGGGAGAGGAACAAAGCCTGGTAATTATTGTAAGACACTGCGGCAAGATGGAAAAGGAGATGGTGAAGCATAAAAAGGTCCTGTCTGGAAGTGGGGAAATGTCATGGGCTGTCCAGTGGCCCCCCAGCCTCTTCACCTGCTGTTGGTCAGGGTGAGCAGTGGGGTCCTACCTGTGGCTTCTATCACTCTGCCCCCGGCCACGCCAGCTTATGGAACTGGAACCAGGAAAGCATCCTGAACCCAGAGAGGAGGTGAAGCTCCATCTCCACTGCCATCTCTTATTGGCCTTGAAGTGTTGGTGTGCAGCCTGGGAAGCTGCCTGTGGCCACGAGGGAGCACAGTGGTCAGTGTGTGTAGATGGCTCTATGAAGACCAATCACTGCAGTCACCAGGGCAACATCCACCACCCAAAGTCTCTGACAGTGGGACTGGCAGCAGGTGACACTATTAGTTTCCTACAGTGGCTGTAACAAAATATCACAAACTGAGAGGCTTAACATAATAGGAATTTATCATCTCAAAATTCTGGAGGCTGGAAGTCCAAAATCAAGGTGGCTGCAGGGTCAGGCTCTCTCAGAAACCCATGAGGGAAGGAATCTTTCCCCTCTTCTTCCTAGCTTCTGGTGGTTGCTGGAAATCTTTGGCTGTTTCTTGGTTTAAAGCTGCATGACTCCAATCTCTGCCTCCATTGTCACACGTGTTCTCTGGATGTCTGTCATCACATAGCCACCTTCATATAAAGCCACCAGCCGTATTGGATTAGGGGTTCACCCTACTTTAATAGAACTTCTTAATTATATCTACAACAACCCCATTTCCAAATAAGGTCACGTTCTGAGGTACTAGGGTTAGGACTCCAACATATCTTGCTTGGGGGAGAGAGAACACAACTCAACTCATAACAGATACTAACCAGGATGAGGAAAATTTAGCAAAGTAAAAAAATGCTTATCATATAGAATCAAAGATATATATTTGTTCTCTGAATTTGGAAAGATGCAAAAATTTTGTATCTATTTCATTTAAAGTTAGATCATTCAGATGGGTTCAGTGTGTCTTAGTTCAAGCAATAGCTCTATAGAGAATCCACAAAGGCAAGCCTAACTGATTGCTTTTGAAAATATAAAAGGTAAAGATAAAGAAATTTATTTTGCTGCCCAACATTTAAGCATGTTCAGTTGGTCAAAGAAGAAACAAAAGAATAGCAATAGCAAAATCAAATAGAAAATTGCCAGTCACAAAGTCTTTCGAGTTTATTAACTATACAATGAAAAAAAATCAAAAGAACAATATTTAAAGTTTAAGCAGCATTGTTAGCTTTCTAAGGAAAGGAAAGAAATAAGTGAAGGGAAAACATATAAAAATTCCATACCAAAATAAATTTTGTGTTTATGCTTTTATGTGATTGGTATATTTTCTGGTGTATTTTCTAAACAAGGTTTGTCTTCTTCTTGAAAAAAGTCATGTAGTGTAAAAAATATATATTTATTTAAATAATCTTGTTTATTCAATGAGCAAATTCTCATATAATGCTTAGATTCATTTCAAATTTTTATTTTAAAAACCAAACTAATTAGAGATTTAAAGTGTGTGTGTGTGTGTGTGTGTGTGTGTGTGTGTGTATAAAATCTATCAAGAAGTGTAAAGAAAAACATTCTGTTTTTGAGATTAAACAGAGACGAAAATGTGACAGAGAAGGCCCATTAAATTTAGCCATATTCAAAGGTACTGCCTAGTTTAAAAGAAAAAAAGTCTTTATGAGAATTTAGAATAAGATAGTTGATTGCCACATATAATCTATAAAGAATACCATGGGGCACCTGGGTGGCTCAGTCGGTTAAGCATCCAACTTTGGCTCAGGTCATGATCTTGCTGTTCGTGAATTCGAGCCCCACATCAGGCTCTGTGCTGACAGCTCACAGCCTGGAGCCTGTTTCAGATTGTGTCTCTCCCTCTCTTTCCACCTCTCCCCTACTCGCGTTCTGTCTCTCTCTCTGTCTCTCAAATATAAATAAACATTAAAAAAAAAAGAATACCATACTAGGGGCGCCTGGGTGGCTCAGTCAGTTGAGCATCCAACTCTTGATTTGGGCTCAGGTCATGATCCCAGGGTTGTGGGATCGAGCCCTTCATGGGGCTCCACACTGGACATGGAGCGTGCTTAAGATTCTCTTTCTTTCTCTCTCTTTCTCTCTCTCTCTCTCTCTCTCTCTCTCTCTCTCTCTCCCTTCCCAGCGCCCCCCGCCAACTTGTACACACTCTTTCTCTCTAAAATAAAAAACTTAAAAATTAAAAAAAAATTTTCTTTAAAGAATACCATACTAAAAGATACACCTAAATGATTTGTACTGGCTCTATATTCTGCTATGATTCATTTAACTTTGTTTCATATCAACTCTGATGTCGATTCCTGCATAATCTATAGATTCTGAAGCTGGTTCCCCCAGTAATCAGCACTCAAGTATGCACAGCCAGCAATCTGGCCTTGAAAAAGCATAATGGCTTTAATGAGTAGGAAATCAATTAGGAATTTTGACACATGGTGATATGCTTAAGCAATTAGGCCTATCCTTAGCTAGGAGGACAATGAAATTGACTATGTCACTTCAACCTTCCAATGGCTTGGAGCAACACCACTCATTGCCCATCACCAATGTGAATCTTCTTTTCTACAGAAAGCATATGGCTGCAGGCTGACTTGAATTTGTGTTCTGGATCAGCTGTAATTATATGGGTGTGATTTATTGGTTTTCTATCTGCTGCTTTCTGTTTACCCTGGAAATAATGCAATTTGTTTTCCTTCTGAAACTGACAAAGTGAATTGTTCAGAAGTGATGTGTGCTTAACTTGTATGGATGATTCAAACTGTCAATGATCAAAAGTCACTTAAATGCATAATGCATGGCATATCCCCCCCTAATTACTTGGCCTAGATTATTGTTAACACCACATTTCTTTATCTGTGTGCTTACCATCTGACACCTGAGGAAAAGGTACAGAAATAGGGCAAAAGGTAGAGAAAATCAGATTTCAAGTTTTTATTGAGTAACCAAAACTGATGTACCATGGTCAAATAAGCCAGAATTCTATGGACATCTTTAGTTTTTAAGATTGCCAAGACAGAAACAGTAATATGAAAACTGGCTTGCCCTACGATGAAGTAGAAATACTGGCAGTCCACATACATAATCAACTCTGCCATATAATTCTCTATTCACTCGAGTCACAAACATTTATCAAGCACCTGTGCTAGGTACCAGCAATGCAATGGTGAGTAAGACAGAATATGCAATTCCTAGTTTTATGAAGCATAAGCTCTATAAGGAATTGTTTACTTCCTGCCTCCCCATACACCCCAGCCCATCCATTGTGTTCTCATTCCATTTTCTAACTTGCCAATCTTCACCCCAGTTTGATTTGCCAGAAAATTCAATATACATTTTTGATTTGAAAAGATACTGCTTTGTAGGTAAAACAGTACCTGTCTCTCTCTATCCATATAAAATTATACCATTAAAAAAATAACAATTTGGGGGGAATTACAAAAGCAATACCTAAATATTGGGGAAAATATGAAAATATAAAGAACAACAAAAAATAAAATTAAAATACCTTGCAATCCCAACTGTGAGAAAGTCATAGTAAACCTTTTGGTGTATTTGTGTTCAGATTTTTACTTTGCCACATTTTTTTTTTCACTTAACGTGGGATTATTCTCTCCTATGTTAAAATTGTTTTTAAAAAGTCATCTTACTGATTGATAATTTACCATGTATAATTTATTTAATCATTGTCCAAAAATTACTCTGACACAAAGCGGCCAATTTTAAAAGGCCACAGAATACGGCCGTGCTTTTGTGCAATGGTCTTTTAGTGAAAGGACAAAAGATGGAATACCTACCTTCTTTTGTAAGTGCTTTTTTTAAGCTATCATATAAATCAAGGTATGATCTTTTTTTTTTTTTTTTTTGCCTCTTTTACCTTGGCGTCTGTATAATGTCTGTCTAGGCCCACCTCTGACATTTATGATTGTAGATATAACACAGATGGCAGAAAAAAGACATGGGGCCAAAAGCTAGCTCAGATCCGCCCTGGGGAGCTAATTTGCTCTGTCTTCATAAGGGTAGTCCAGAGCTGTGTAGTAAACACTTGTTTAAGGCTTAAGGCGTAGACTACAGAAAATGGTAAAATAAATACTACTTTACTAGGTGGCAAAAGAAAGAAACAAAGGGATGGAAATCAGGACACACTACCCCAAAGTACAGCACTGTGGCCATATTTTAGGCTGAAGGAATGTGAGAAAACAGCAGAAGCAGGAAGATCACTCTGACCTCCTTCCCCTCCCTTGCCCTTCTTCCCTGAAACAGATTATAAAACCCTTCCATGAGAGGTGCCCTCCCTATACCTGGAGAGAAAAGCTACTTCTCTCCAAAAACAAAGAGACTCTGAGAAGAATCCTAACAAACAGGCCTGCTAAGTTTCCTCCAGTTCACTACAACTGCCCCACACTCGTTAACCTATCATATTCCTCCACAAATGTCCACTCTTCATCAACCCTAGCATAAAAGACTCAGTGTAATGGTTTCTTTGGGTCTTCATTTCCTTATGACGGCTCCCTTGTCACATAAAACTTAGTAAGTTTGTTTGCTTTTCTCCTGACAACCTGTCTTTGTCAGTTTAATTTACAGACCCAGCCAGCGACACTAAGAAGGTTAAGGAAAACTTTTTCCTCTCCTACAGATGGAAGTGAGAGAAAAAAAGAGAGAGAGAGAGTGAGAGAGAATAAGGGAAGGAAGGTAAGTAGGGGAGGGGAGTGGGGATGAGCACATGGACTCCAGAACTCCCTGCTGTGTGCCCTTGAGTAGAAATTACTCTCAGGGCACCTGGGTGGCTCAGTCGGTTGGGCGTCCAACTTCAGCTCAGGTCACGATCTCACGGTCTGTGAGTTTGAGCCCCACATCAGGCTCTGTGCTGACAGCTCAGAGCCTGGAGCCTGCTTTGGATTCTGTGTCTCCCTCTCTCTCTGTCCCTCCCCTGCTTATACTCTCTCTCTCTCTCTTTCTCTCTCTCTCTCAGAAATAAACATTAACAAAAAATTTTAAGAAATTACTCTCAATTTTATCATCCACATTCTCCCACAACCTGTAGTATCTTCTCTAAAATGGACACAACAAAATAGTTCCTTCTCTGAGGATTAAATTAGTAAAGCTGAATGCCTGATGCACAATAAAAACAAGATATTGCTAATTTTTACTATTATTGCTACTATGGAAATGTTTATTTTGAAAGAAAATTATGTGAGGGGCACCTGGGTGGCTCAGTCAGTTGAGTCTTGATTTCAGCTCAGGTCATGATCCCAGAGTCCTGGCATTGAGACGCATGTCAGGCTCTGTGCTGAGCGCAGAGCCTGCTTGAGATTCTCTCTCTCCCTCAGCCCCTCTCTGTCTCCTGATTACACTCTCTCTCTCTAAAATTTAAAAAAAAAAAATTAAAAAGAGGACACCATGTGAGTAGAATTGGCATTTCCTCTCCAAGATGAACATATCTGTGCAATTTACAGATAACTGACCAAATTGCTTTGACCAAACAGTTACATAAAACCCTTGAATGAACACTTCTCAGTTTCATCCATGGTTCTCTTGGAACAGTCACTTGGGTATAGTTATTAAGAATGATATTTCTAGGGGCGCCTGGGTGGCTCAGTCGGTTAAGCGTCCAACTTCGGCTCAGGTCATGATCTCACAGTTCGTGGGTTCAAGCCCCACGTCAGGCTCTGTGCTGACAGCTGGAAGCATGAAGCCTGCTTCGGATTCTGTGTGTGTGTGTGTGTCTCTCTGCCCCTCTCCCGCTCATGATCTCTCAAAAATAAATAAACGTTAAAAAAATAATGAAAATAATGACATTTCTGGGGGGGGGTGCCTGGGTGGCTCAGTCAGTTAAGCATCCAACTTCGGCTCAGTTCATGAGTTTGAACCCTGCGTTGGGCTCTGTGTAGAAGATGTTATCACTGTTCTTATCTAATCTAAAAAAAATCTCATTTTATAGCTGAGAAAATGAAGGACCAGAGACACTAAACAATTTACTCACGTCCTGCAGCCTGATATCTGTCCTCAGTACCCTGCTGAACTGTCAGAAGATAATTCTGTTTTTATTGATTCATATCTAAACCTCACCCATTGTCCTGAAATCTATAAACTACCAAACAGTTAAAAATAATTTTGTTTCCCCATGATATGTTCAAAAACTGTCACCATAGTAGTTGCTAGTGAATACAATGATGATTTCCTCAATAATTGAATTGAGAAGAGAGTTTTGGACATCTTATATTTTATAGTTATGAAAGTACATATCAATGTTATTGAAATGTGGAATCTAAGAAATCAATTGTGGAAAATAAATTGTGCTGTTGCCTCTCTGTGGCTCATAATTGTGTTCTTTTCATGTATGCTAATTGCTTGATCACCTATTGTAGCGTGGCCCTAATTTTATTCATAGTTTTTTGTCCTTCCTCTGGGAAATGTATGGATGGCTCTGGCATGCGTCTTCCTCTCTTTTGAAATCCCTGAGACCAATAATCCATTTAATTATTTTTAGTAATGACTTTGGTGAATGCATTAGGCATTCTGCTGTTTTACAGCTCACTCTGGATTTGGATGTTTTGCTAGTGCTAAGTTAGGACACTGTACCCAGCCTCATCTTTTGGTAGTGCTTGAAAGACAACTGGGGATTTAGGGAGATGCATTTTAGTTTCCTTTTGCCATTTCAAACAGTTTGCATGGCTTCTTCTCCATTTCAACCTGGAGGTTACAGCCTTGAGAGAACCAGAGGGACCTGGCACATGGAAATGCAAACAGAAACGTGTTTTAGGTATCTTTCCTCATCCTGATTTCCCCCATCTCCTTCATTTTGGTTCTTCCTTTTTCAGTGACACACCCAGAACTTCTCCCTTATTTCCTAATGCCAATGATAAATTTTTTCTTATCTCTGTAAATTATTCTCTTAGAGTTAATATAGGTAATAAACCTAATTAAATAACAATATTATAAAGCATTTAGAACAGTCCCTAACACATAGTAAATGACTTGTAATATTTATTAAAAATAAACCAATTAATCTTATTTATTTTATATAGACTCTTCCTTAAGAATATTTGTATTAGGGCTCCTGGATGGCTCAGTCGATTGAGCATCCGACTTCAGCTCCAGTCATGATCTCACGGTTTGTGAGTTCGAGCCCCATGTCCGGCTCTGTGCTGATAGCTCAGAGCCTGGAGCCTGCTTAGGATTCTCTGCTCATGCTCTGTCTCTCTCTCAAATATAAATAAACATTAAACAAGATTTAAAAAAAAGAATATGTTTGTATTAAAACAAGGAGTTTTGGTTTTCTTTTTTTTTCAAATTTCAGCTTACAATGTGTTTTAATGACATAGCCTAAAAGGTAGGAATTTTTATACTAAGACCATAAACTGGACATTTTGGTAATCCTAAAAACACATTTTACAGAAGCTACTTACTCCATTTATTTTAGTCCGAGGTTATACCCCTCAGAATGTGATCAGAAAGAATGTACAACCTGGGAGAAATCCATTTCTCGATCTGTTCACTATGCATTTCTGCTGCCCCAAACTCCTACATTTCTCTAGTTTTAATTGAGCCTGATTATGAAACTTTATGAGACTTGCCCTCATCTCTATCCTTGCTCTCTTAAATACAATAAGGATGACTTCAAATAATGCCAGTTATATGATGATGCATGTCTGCATGTGACACAGGTGCAAACAGCAATGAAATCCTTGTGTGTGACAGGGTCTTAACTTTTCTATAATGGGATCTACAATCTCAGTGACAGTCTTCTTACTAAAACATGTGCTCTCTCATGTACAGTTTTCTTTTGAGGTTTTAGATGGACTGTCTTATCCCTTCTTCTCTTCCCCATCTCAGTAATAGAGGTAGAAAGAGTATCATCAACTATAGCCTATATACATTGAAGTTCTTGGAATCTGGTCACTAAAAAGGCTTACCAGGAAAGCTATCGCAACCACAATGCTCTTTTCTTTAGGTGAAGCAAGAAAGAAGGAGAAACTCTTGTCATAATCTCATGGAACATCTCCAACCTCTTCTCTGCCCATCCACGTATTTCCTTTCTTCTCTCTAAGCAGGTAGACTTCCCCACCTCTGTGAAGCCTTTGATGAGATGTCACACTCACACCAAGCACTTCTTTCCTCTACATCAGCTGCTCACTTGCACAAGTTGATTGGGAGGAAGAGCTTAAGCCGGGAATAAGAAGGCTGGCTGCCAGTAAGTTCACTTAAGTATATACGGCCCTTCTGTGACTCCATGATTATCATCCTCAACTAAATGAGGATAAATTTAGTCCCAGGAGTTGTTTGTAGGAAACTCTCATATGTCAACGTAAGATACAAATTCAGCATTTTTAACCAGATTGAAATTTAGTTCATTTCTATCAGGCTCAATATTTAATTAAGTCACTGAATGTTAGAGCTGCCAGGAACCCTAAAAGACATCTTGAGAAATAACATCTTCAATTTACAGGTAAGAAATAGGAAGCCTAAAAGATTAAATAAATGTCCTTATATTCCACCATGAGCAAGTGGCAAAAGGCATTAGTCTCTGTGTGTAAATACATATGAAGGTGAGAAAATGCAGTTCCTCCCATAAAGAAGCTTTAGGTCCGGGATGTGGGTCTGCCGAGAATTTAGCTAAGCTACTCCATGGTATAGCTGCCTTGGCATCCATGCTGTTTGGTTCAGCGGTCTGCATGGACCTTAAACTGACACCAGCCCCTCATACAAGCACAGGCCCTAGGGCAACAGCCCACAGAGTTATAAACAAGTATAAGTCCCTGGGATAACTTCCCCAACAGCCCTTGTGATCAAGAGTCCCCACCACCCAGCACCTTCTCCTCATGCATACCTTAGATTAGATCGCCATGGGGCTTATCAAGTCCTACTCTTTTAATCTGAGCTGACCAATCCATTCTTAATCCAGGAATCCCAAAGACTCCATCCATAGACGCTAATAAAGGGATGTGACTCAAGTCTTATTAATCTCCCCATCTGCACTTCACCTTGACCTCCTGTGTGCCCCCCACCTTCCCATGTGCTCCCCCTGTGTGCGTGCTGGGGACTTCCTCCAGGGCCTGTGAGTAACAAACTTCTCTATTTCATTCTCTCTGTGGTCTCTTTTTGAACTATGGCTCAGCATACAGTACCATGTGCTCCACTTAATAACTGTTAAAGCGGCAGATGCATTACAAGGACTTTCCTTCAGTTCCCACTATCATTCAGTTCAGGGAATAGTTGTGGATGTTGACCATTCTTCATTTCTTCACCTGTGAGCTAGGGCTGTAAACATGATTATGACAACTCCCTTATCTTAGTCTGTTAAGAAAGGAGAGAACAATTTACAGTATATTAAGTGTCTGTATATGCGTCTAAGTGCTATGTCAAAGGCATATACAAAATATTGTAGAAGCAGTATAAAGGAAAGGATTGTTTCTACCTGTATGGATTCAAGGTAGGATTTAAATGGAAGATATTTGAGTTGAACCTTGAAGAAGTCAGACTCCAATGCCAGTTTGGGGACTTCCTATCTAGAGAAAATTTTCAGTCTGTAAGTTAGGTTTCAGAAAGGGCTTAGGGTAAGCAGTATAATGGCGACTCCAAAAATGTCCACATCCTAATCCCTAGAACTTGCGAATGTGTTCTGTTACACAGCAAATAGGAATTAAGGTTGCTAATCAGTTGATCTTAAGATAGGGAGATTATTCTCAGTTATACTAGTGGGCCAATGTAATTACAGAGTCCTTAAAAATAGGAGAGGGGGGCAGAAGAGGCCAGAATAATGTGATATGAGAAGGACTCAGCCGTCAGTGCTAACTTTGAGGATAAAAGAAAGAACACCCAAGCAAAAAAAAAAAAAAAAAAAATGTAGGAACCCCTTAGAAGCTGGAAAAGGCAAGAAAACAATTCTCCCTAGAGCTTTTTTCAGCTCTGCTGAAACCCTGACTTTCTCCTAGTAACACCCATCAGACCTCTGACCTACAGAACTGTGAGATAAAACTGTTGTTTTAATCCACAATGTTTGCGGTGATTTGTTACAGCAGAAACAGAGAACTAATTCAGGACTCTACAGTTATTTGATAACTGAAATAACAGCCACATCCCCTTTGCAATGCCACTAGGGTAGGATTTATACTTGTGGCAGAGAAAACAAGAAGAAAGTGAAAGGTGATCTCTCATTTTTAAGTTTCCTCACTTTTAGAAGTCATCTTTTGCTCCAAGCATTTATCCCATTCAAGTCCAAGCTACAAGAGTAAACACTGTACTTCCCTTTTCTTTGGCAATGGGAAGACTCTGCCAGGTGGATAGACTAAATAATGTCTCTAAGGGATTTTCCTGACACAGGCTTTGTTCCCACCCACACAGCCGCTGCAAGGTTTCTAGTTCAGAGATTGAAAGGACCCTAAAAGACCGCCCTAGAAGTCTACATTCCTTTTTCCTTCAGGCCCAGGGTACTAGCTTCAAAACATGCACTACCTGGCTGGTTTTTATCTCCCTGCCATTTCCTTGCAGTCTGGAGAACACGTTCCCTGAGTCCTCACTTCTGTGTTTTCAGTCATTGCTTCAACGTGACTTCTAGAATGGAACTGTCACAGCCTAGGTTCCCCACAAAGCCCAGCCTGAGACAAGAGCTTGAGTGTAGGTAGTGATCCCAAGGATGGGAGCTGGGGCTTGGGGGAGGTGAAGCCGGGAAGGTGGGAAAGCCAGTGCAAGGTCATGGTGCCAAGCTGGTAATAAGTCAGGAAGGCCAAGTCCCCGTTCCAGAGAGGACTCAAAGACCGAAGGGGGTGCTCCAGAGCTGTAAACTGCTGCACACTGCCAGGTTTGTGCAGGCTGCCTGGGCCCCCACGGAGGTCCCCCTGAACAGAACGTGAGCTGACTAGTGATACGGCGGAGGCCAGGAGCCCCCAAGTCACACCCACTGCAGCCAGGCTGAAGCAACTGCTGGAAGAAAGAGGAAAGCCGAGGGGATGAGAGGCAGGCAGTGAGTTTTCCGATACAAGAGGCCTGCAGCTTCATGCCTGCTGTCCCCAGACTTGCAGTTTTTATGTTGCCGGATTCTCCCAGATAGGTTTCCAGCCTTGTCTTGAACACCACTGCCCTCCACGGCCTCAAGGCCTCCCTATAGGTCCTCTCCAAACATGGCTCTCAACCAGGTGCCCAAAACACAACAGAACACAGGAGACAGGGTCCTGGACCATGAGAACCAAATATACTATTTGCTAGATATTCAGAGTGTTGGTAACTCACAAGCACACACATGCTTCTAAGGCACCACTTCCTGCAAGCCAAGAAAATGATGAACATCACTGTCTCTCAGTACAGTAAACAGGTAAGCAAAGCTTGGCATTTTTCAGTGTGCACTTTCACGAGACTGCATTGTTCTCTGTTTCTTTATTGTTCTCAGTGAGAACTTGGTAACTGATGCCATGAGAGAGGAAGAAGGCAGGGTATCCTTGCTCGAAGCTGGCGGCCCCTCTGAGCCTTACTGAAATGATCAAACAGGTCCAATTTGAAGAATCAATTTTAACATTTTTTCCCCTAAACATTCTTTACAGCTAACCAACATTTAAGGGTCTTAGCACAGGCTCCCAGCAGTGAACTGAGAGTTAACGCAGGCTTCGTGACACACAGTTCTTCAAATGAGTAGCACGTTTGAACTAGATTCCATGACCATTCTCTTATTTGAAAAAAAACAACTTTCTTCCCTCAGAGTCCCCTTCGAGGGTTTCCCTACAAATGCCTTGAGCAGCAGCCACGAGCAGCAGCCATGTCCTCCAGCACCGAAATGGTGGCAGAGCTGCGGGCTCCCCCAGAGAAGGCTGCTGCCATCCCCCGCCTTTGATCTCTCAACTCATGCCAGACCATGTGCAAAGCTGCTATGCTAATGCCTCTCCTCAGAGCATTCTCTATCCCCAGTGGCAGACACTATACAATGTTCAGAAGCCTTTTCTTTAACTGGCACACGAAGCTCAGAAGATTACTGTTAATTGCATGGTACATATTGATTACCCTTGCTCCCGGACTTCACAATTTTGCATACTGCAAGTCAAACGAGGCATATCCTGACTCCTCATAAAGGACCTGCCTCCTTTATATTTTTCAGTTCATTTTTCTTCCTTTCTTCCTTCTTCCTTTCTCTCCCCGTGCTCCCTCTCTTTCTCTCCTTCCTTCTCTTCCCCTCTCGCTCCTTCCCTACCCCTTTCTCTTTCTATTCCCTCTGTTCTCCCTCACTGCCTTGCTCCTTCTCTCCCTTCCCTCCTCCCCTCCTTTCATCTTTCTTCCTTCCCCTCTCTTTCTCTCATGCACACCATATGCACATATACACGAAACTCAAAATGCTCTCCCCCTCTTCCTCATTCACACACGAATGAAAAACTTCCTAGTGATTAAGAGAAGCCTACTTAAAAAGCAGACATCAGATTCATCTTACACACTTAAATGTCACTTCTAAAAGTCATCAAGCATTAAACTGGGTTTTATTTTTAAATACATGTTTTAGAGAGAAGAAAGAATTATTACTTATCAATTAATTAGCTGCCTGGTGTGTTGAAGAAGAGTGGTGGAACATTCATGTGTAAATCTGTAAAGGAAAATCCTTGGAGAAGCTCATGTGCTATGTAATTAGAGTTAATTAACACATTTGCTAATTGACTATTATTTAGCACTCCAGCTGCTGAGGAAAAATCCATAGGCCCATTAAATATTAATTAGCAAAAGTCTATTGTCTGATCCTGTCAGATCCTGTATTGATGAGATTTTTACAAGCACAGCTTTGTTAGGCCGAGTACAGAGTAACACACAGTACTCGGCTATTGAGGAATAAAAAAAGGAGAGTCTCATAATAAATACATAAGCCCTGTATTTCAGTCAATTATTTTTCTCCTTCAACTGATTGCATTGTCCAAAATGCTAGAAATAAAGTGTCTCATCTGTGTTCGCATAGGCACCTACCACCTTGAGATTTACGTGGTTCCTGTTATATCAAAGTCTTGGTGTTTACTGAGTAGCCTGTGTGACAAACCCTTTGGAAAACTAAAGTAAAATGAACTTATAACTGCAGGAGAAGAGTGCTCTCCATAGCTTTTTTTGAAGAGCTTTACGGATATCTAATTCACACAGTATGCTATTGCCCCTAAGTGTCTGTAACTCGATAGCTTTTGGTTTATTATGTTATTAATTTTTTTAATTTATGAATTAATTTAATGTAAAAAATATATGCAACATAAATTTGCCACTTAAACCTTTTTTTTTTTGAGAGAGAGAGAGAGAGAGAGAGAGAGAGCGAGCACATGCATTGTGGGGAGAGGCTGAGGGAGAGGGAGAAAGAGAATCTCAAGCAGGCTCCATGCCCAGTGCAGAGCCGATGCAGGTCTTGATCCCACAACAGTGAGATCCTGACCTGAGCCCAAATCAAAGAGTCAGATGTTTAACCCACCTAGACACCCAGGCTCGCCCATTTAAACCATTTTTGAGTGTACGACTCAATTACATTCACACTGCTATGCAATGTCATAGTTTTTATTAGGTCAGTTTATTTTATGCCTCCTGTGACTGAAGGTACAATCTGAGAAAAGATCCATCTGCCCACCCTTCTCTATAAAGCTTGCTTCCGTGTGGCTAAAATATTTCATTGTTCACTCGCTCACTCAGCAGCGCTGACCCCCATGAAAACTGTTCTTTGATTGGAAACGGCTCTGCACAATGCCTATCTTGTTTTCTCCTTTCTTGCTTGCCTCTGCCTCCAATGTGCACAGCTGGCCAAGCCACTGTACTGAACAGGAGCCACGTGCCCTTGTGTCTGGCTCCCAGATGGGAGTCCCCCTGGCAATGCCAGCTTAAGCAAACAGAAGCATCTCCAGATATCCCAAGACTTCACTTGACCTGTACCACTTTTTCTCTCCTATCGCCTGCCACACAATCCTGTCCTCATCCTTTATGCAGAGGAAGTCTGCTAAGGCAACAGTCCCATCAACGGGATCACAATGAATATAATAGTTTAATTTATAAGCAATGCAGCATTCCTTTCCCAGTCGTCCTGCACAAGTTCACCAGGTAATTAACCTGATGGAAAACTGCTCTCTTTCTTCCTTTAGCCATCCTGGAAATACCAAAAACAGGGCACAGAAAAGATGGCAGTTTCCTCAGAATCCTATTAACATGTTTAATTTGTATTAAAACAAAACAACTTCTTGCAGTATCAATTTGTAGTCATAATATGAGGCTAGAATAATAATAGCTACGGTTGATCTTTGAACAATGGCAGGAGTTAAGGGCGCCACCCCCTGCATTGTTGAATATGCATGTATAACCTTCAACTCCCCCAAAACTTAACTACAAATAGCCTACTGTTGACTGAAAACCTTACTGATAACATAAACAGCCAATTAACACATATTTTGTACATTATATGTATTATATACTGTATTCTTGTAATAGAGGAAGCTAGAGAAGAGGTAGTTTTATTAAGAAAATCATAAGGAAGAGAAAATACATTTACAATACGGTATTTATTGAAAAAAAATCCCGCATGTAAATGGACCCATGCAGTTCAAACCTGTGTTGCTCAAGGATCAACTGTAATAGTTATTTTTTAAATTGTGGAAAATTTCTGTCAGGTACTAAACTAAGTGTTTCACTTTATATCTCACTTAACTTACAAGAGATTCTAGGGGTTATAGATTATGACACAGCTGTTAAGAACGTTGGTGCCACATGGATCTGAGTTTGATTTCTGGTTCCCCAGAAAAATAAAGCCATTGTCCTACAAAAGGTTTACTAGGAAATGTCCTTTGGTGCCACCCAGAAATTCCAGGCAAAAGAGTCTGTGGGTACACAGTCTCCATTCTAACAACATTAAACAGAGAGGCATTGGGTAACCAGTGCAACTCTCTCATGCACTGGGAGAGGGATTTATGAGGTAACATGAGAGTGACCTCACATGGAATAAACATGTTGGTTCAAGTCCAAATTATCTGAGCTTAAGGCCATCTGTTTAGAGAAGTGCCAGGAAATGCCAGCTGCCCACTTCCCTAGTACCTGGAGTTTGTGGTCCCGGTGGGGAATTAAGTCTATGAAGAATGCTCCTCACTTAGGGAAAGAGAAGCTTCTAGTCTCAGCCAGCTTGCTGGGAAAACAAAAACAAAATCAAACACCACAAAGAGCTCCCAGGGTAACTTCTCCGACAGTACTGTCTGTCACCACAGCTGGGTAACCTCAGGTCACACCTCAGCCTGCTCACGGTTCAAGTGGACATAATAACAGTACTTTGCTAGAAGTGTGCTTGTCAAATAAAATTACATAGTAAAGCACTTAGTCCTGAGCTTGGTACACTCTAAATATGAAATAAATGTTGGTTCCTTTATAATTCCCACTTGACTGTTGAGGAAATGAGACTGAGAAATTTAATAAGGTGACCTCAGTCACACAACTCGTCAATGGTGTCAAACCCAAGTCTATCCAAGTGTTGGCTTTTATCTCTATGCTCTATTGTCTACCCTTCTCACCAAGCTGCCAAATTCCTGATGAAGTCACCCCATTCATGACCCTGATATGTGAGGACTCTTCATTTGGAAAGCCTTGATGCTGTGGTCAGACGCAGGGTCACTTCCTCCCAGACGACTGCAGTTATATGCTCCTGTAATCAGACTGGAGGGCCAGTCAATAATTCCTGGCCACCCCCAGCTACCTGCTATCTAAGCCATACCCTGTTTTATTTTTATCCATGTCTTCTGACATCATATTATTTACATTTTATTATAATCTGCCCTTATTGGGCAGTAAACTCCATGAGATCCCACTCTATTTCAAGTACCTAGAATAGAACCTGGCACATAGTAAGTCCATAATAAATCTCTGTGTAATGAATAAATGAATTTAAACCCCCAATACTAATAAGCCAATTCTGAAATTATTTATTCTGTCATTATGGAAATATTTTCTACATCAAATGCTTGTTTTCCCTTAATTCTGTTGCCAAGATCAGATGGTCGAAGTAGAGAGGGGTACAATGATAAATTTATCCTCCATGCTAGCAACTCATATATCTTGAGTCAGCTTTGTGGATGGGACAGCTAAACTGAGGAAGTTAAATTCCATGTGGCAAGTCAGGGGTGAGTTTAAGATCCTTAATAAAATTTCTGCAAGGCAATTCTAGAAATTCTTTATTAAAGTAAAAGAATAGAGCTGAGCATCCCTTTTTTGGGGCCTAGCAGTCGAAGCTCATAGTTTATTCAAAATTAATTGATATATCCATAATGGAAAAGATAATATTGAGAACCCCAGGATTCATGTACCATAGGTCATTTGATTGGTAATTAAATGAGAGGTCTAATGGACTGATGTGGCAAAAAAAAAAAAAAAAAATTGGTTATGAAACTGGCTAGTATTTAAGTTTGCAAAAAAATAATCAGAAAAACAAAAGCCAAAGACAGTGTTGGTTTTACCCTTGGAAGAAGACTAAGACTAATCACAAATATGAGCATAGTAAAAATGTTCATCTAAGGTGAATTTTGGCATATCAGAAGGGACCATTGGCTAATCAGGACCCCCCTATTCTCCCACTGGTTTATGCATGAGCTTTTACTTGAGAAAGTGTTATTATAATCACCATAGAATCATGATATAATAGTTAATCAGCAAAGCATCAAGAAGAACATCTGAAATCTCAAATCCTACTTGCGCTGGGGACAAGGAGGCAGGATAAATGGACGAAATGTGGGGTAGAATTGTTTTGGGGATAAGGCTCATTCACAAGAGACCTCTCTCCCTTTAATGACCTAAGATGCTTTTTAATGACTTCACATCTGGTTCAGTACTGCTGTGAAAATAATAAATATAAGTGTACATTATTATGTCTAAAGATTATAAAGATCAAAGATATGTTTATTAATTGGGGCGCCTGGGTGTTTCAGTTGGTTAAGCATCTGACTTCGGCTCAGGTCATGATCTCACAGTTCATGAGTTCAAGCCCCGCCTCAGGATCTGTGCAGACAGCTCAGAGCCTGGAGCCTGCTTTGCTTTCTGTGTCTCCCACTCTCTGCCCCTCTTTCTCTCTCTCTCTCTCTCTCTCTCTCTCTCTCTCTCAAAGATAAACATTAAAGAAATTTTTAAAAGGCATGTTTATTAATCAAAATAATATATTATAAAAATATAAATCCCCCCAAATTAATTTAGAATAGGAAAAAAAAATTAGCTAAGAATGTTAGAGCTTAAATAGAAAGTCTGCACCCAGATGAAAAACATCTTTAGTGCTAATATTTATACCTCAAACTAGGATGCAAAACACCATAGAAGGTAGATGACATATCTCCATGAAGCCGATGGAGTCCAGAAACCTCAGCCTGGTAAATGCCTGGCAGCTAGAACTCATCATCCCAGCTTCTGTCATCACTGTCTCATCACAAACACCATCATCAGTTGAATGAGAAACGCTTCATGTCAGCTGTCCAAAATGTAACAAAGACCCAAACCACTCTCCAAAACAGAACCCTCTAGGAGTGGCTCTGCTATGTCCTCACCCTCTCACCAGCCTCAATACTCTGACATGTCACATCTACTCAGAGGGCACTCATTTCTTTGCCAGTATCAAGTGAACTGGAATCAAATGACGACTTCCCCATCCTTCCTCCCTCTCCTCCCCATCTCTCTCCCTTTCCTTGAGTCTAAAATAGAAGAAGAAGAACTGAAATGTCTACATGCTACTGTTTTATTTGCTTTAAGTTCTATCTCAGAGAAACATGGTTAACAATAACCCTGGAAAAAAGAAAAGTTAAGAAAACTTAAAAATGGGTTGAACCTAATTCTCTCCATACCCCATACAACACTGGTTGCATAACAAACTTGTGCAACCACGAACAATGAAGGTAAAGAACAAAAGTAGAGATACTATTTGGGAAAATACAGTAAGGATAGAGAAACATGGATCCAGAGAACACTGCCTTGTAAAGCCTAGTTACCTTCTGTGACTGCACTTCAAATTAAGAATAACTTATTAATTTAAAAGTACAACTATCCTTTATGAGAGATGACGGATAAATAATCTGACACACCCAGACAATGGAATATTATTCAGCACTAAAAAGAAATGAGCTACGAAACCATGAAAGGACATGGAGAAACTTTAAGTGCATCTTTCTAACTAAAAAAAGCCCCTTTGGTTAGATTTATTCCTAGGTATTTTACGGGTTTTGATGCAACTGTAAATGGGATCGATTCCTTGATTTCTATTTGTTGCTTCATTGTTGGTGTATAGGAATGCAACCGATTTCTGTGCATTGATTTTTATATCCTGCAAAGTTGCTGAATTCATGAATCAATTCTAGCAGTTTTTTGGTGGAATCTTTTGGGTTTTCCATATAGGGTATCATGTCATCTGCAAAGAGTGAAAGTTTGACCTCCCCTGGCCAATTTGGAAGTGTTTTATTTCTTTGTGTTGTCTGACTGCAGAGGCTAAGCCTTGCAATACTACGTTGAATAACAGTGGCAAGAGTGGACATCCCTGTCTCGTTCCTGACCTTAGAGGGAAAGCTCTCAGTTTTTCCCCATTGAGGATTATATTAGCATTGGGTCGTTCATATATAGCTTTTATGATCTCGAGGTATGCTCCTTCTATCCCTACTTTCTTGAGGGTTTTTATCAAGAAAGGGTGCTGTATTTTGTCAAATGCTTTCTTTGCATCTATTGAGATGATCATATGGTTCTTGTTCTTTACTTTATTGATATGATGAATCACGTTAGTTGTTTTGCAGATATTGAACCAACCGTGCATGTGAGGTATAAATGCCACTTGGTTGTGGTGAATAATTTCTTTCCTGGATAGGAAGAACAAATATTGCTAAAATGTTGATACTACCCAAAGCAATCTACATATTCAATGCAATCCCTATCAAAATAACACCAATATTCTCAGAGCTAGAACAAACAATCATAAAATTTGTATGGAATCAGAAAAGACCCCAAATAGCCAAAGCAATCTTGAAAAAGAAAACCAAAGCTGGAGGCATCACAATCCCAGACTTCAAGCTACACTACAAAGCTGTAATCATCAAGACAGTATGGTACTGGCACAAGAACAGACACTCAGATCAATAGAACAGAATAGAGAACCCAGAAATGGACCCACAAATGTATGGCCAACTAATCTTTGACAAAGTGGGAAAGTGTATCCAATGGAATAAAGACAGTCTCTTCAGCAAGTGGTGCTGGGAAAACTGGACAGTGACATGCAGAAGAATGAACCCGGACCACTTTCTTACACCATACACAAAAATAAACTCAAAATGGATGAAAGACCTCAATGTAAGACAGGAAGCCATCAAAATCCTTGAGGAGAAAGCAGGCAAAAACCTCTTTGATCTTGGCCACAGCAACTTCTTACTCAACATGTCTCCAGAAGCAAGAGAAACAAAAGCAAAAATGAACTACTGGGACCTCATCAAAATAAAAAAGCTTCTGCATAGCGAAGGAAACAATCAGCAAAACTAAACGGCAACCGACAGAATGGGAGAAGATATTTGCAAATGACATATCAGATAAAGGGTTAGTATCCAAAATCTACAAAGAACTTATCAAAGTCAACACCCAAAAAACAAATAATCCAGTGAAGAAATGGGCAAAAAACATGAAGAGACACTTCTCCAAAGAAGACATCCAAATGGCCAACTGACACATGAAGAAATGCTCAACATCACTCATCATCAGGGAAATACAAATCAAAACCACAATGAGATACCACCTTACACCTGTCAGAATGGCTAACATTAACAACCCAGGCAACAACAGATGTTGGCGAGGATGTGGAGAAAGAGGATCTCTTTTGCATTGTTGGTGGGAATGCAAGCTGGTGCAGCCACTCTGGAAAACAGTATGGAGGTTTCTCAAAAAACTAAAAATAGAACTACCCTACGACCCAAGAATTGCACTACTAGGCATTTATCCAAGGGATACAGGTGTGCTGTTTCGAAGGGACACATGCACCCCAATGTTTATGGCAGCACTATCAACAATAGCCAACGTATGGAAAGAGCCCAAATGTCCACCAATGGATGAACGGATAAAGAAGAAGTGGTATATATATATAATGGAGTATTACTCAGCAATCAAAAAGAATGGAATCTTGCCATTTGCAACTACGTGGATGGAACTGGAGGGTATTATGCTAAGCGAAAGTAGTCAGTCAGAGAAAGACAAAAATCATATGACTTCACTCATATGAGGACTTTAAGAGACAAAACAGATGAACAGAAGGGAAGGGAAACAAAAATAATATAAAAACAGGGAGGGGCACAAAACAGAAGAGACTCATAAATATGGAGAACAAACAGAGGGTTACTGGAGGGGTTGTGGGAGGAGGGATAGATTAAATGGGTAAGGGGCAGTAAGGAATCTACTCCTGAAATCATTGTTGCACTATATGCTAATTAATTTAGATGTAAATTTTAAAAAAGAATTAAAAAAAGAAAAAAAAGTCCGTCTAAAAAGGCTAAAAAATATATGATTTCAACTGTATGACATTCTGCAAAATGCAAAACTATGGAGACAATAAAAAGATCAGACAATAAAAAGATAGCACAGGGACTTTTAGGTCAATAAAAATACTCTGTATGATAATGGTGGACACATGTCATTATACATTTGTCCAAACCCATAGAATTTGGGTTCACCAAGAGCGAAACCTAATGTAAACTATAGACTTTGGGTAATAATGATGTGTCCATGTAGGCTCATCAATTATAACACATGCATTACTGTTGAGAGAGATGTTGATAATGGGGTATATGGAAAACCTCTAGTCCATCCACTCAATTTTTGTGAACCTAAAACTGGTGTAAAAAATAAAGTCTATTAAAAATAATAAAAAATAAAACTCCAAAAAAGTACATCCTTGGGGTGTCTGGGTGGCTCAGTCAGTCAAGCATCTAACATCAGCTCAGGTTGTGATCTCACAGCTAGTGAGTCGGAGCCTCGCATTGGGCTCTGAGCTGTCAGCATAGTGGTGCTGACAGCTCAGAGCCTGGAGACTGCTTTGGAATCTGTATCTCCCTCTTTCTCTGCCCCTCCCCTGTTCGTGCTCTGTCTGGCTCTGTCTCTGTCTCTCTCTCTCTCAAAAACAAACATTAAAAAAATTTTTTTTGGTTTTTTGTTGGTTTGTTGGCTTTTTGGGTTTTTGTTTTTTGTTTTTTGTTTTTGATACACAGAAGCTCTGAAGGCAAAAAGTATCTTTTTTCTGTGCCCTGGAGTAACATGAGAAGCAATTATTATAGAATTGGTCTTAGGGAACTCTGGCCAGGAGACTAAGACAACTCTCCCCTCTCCATGTGTCTACTGACAGCATCAGTATCACGAGTGCTAGGAAGGCTTCTGGGATAAACAAACTGTGCATAGGTGGTGTTGAGACCTGAATAACAGCCTAGGGAGATTATTGTAAAAGAGGAATTGGAGAGGGAGCAATGGGGAGGCTGAAAGAGAGGTCACCAGAAAGAAAGATGAAATTGCAGAGTGAACTAAAACTGCAATAACTTAAACAGTGGACGATAACAGATGCTTCTGGTTGGATGGAGCATGTTCCATTTCCATCCAGGGGTATGCACTGTGGAAGGCAGCGATGGTGTGTCCACTGAGAGAACGGTCTCACTAAGCCTGCAAATGATTAAGAGCAAAATCAACCTTGCAATGCCATTTCCCTGTCCTTACTCCCCAGTGAGCGGGGACACAGGATTGCCCTTCTCACCTCACAGGATCTGTGCGGCTGGGCGCTGATGATCAGTTCCAATGGTACTGAGACAATGGTCATGGCTGCCGAAATATGCCAATGGCTCTTTGAGCCTCGAGCAAGGATGGCAAAGTCTCAGGGTGACCTTCCATGACAGTTAAGGAAGGCAAGGGCTCATTTGTGGACTCAGGTTGTCTCTTGTGTTTACTCCAAGAAGTGCTCGGGGAGGGTTTCTCTGCAAAAGCCTAAACACACAGCCAGGCAAGTGGAAATCAGAAGCCACTTACGTTTAGGCTTTTATGTACTTTGTGCTTACCAGTTAATAAAACCCATGACAAGGATGGAGGAAAATGGATCCTGAGAAAACTGCCTTAACGAATCCACATTACCTTCAGGGGTTTGGCAAGATGGCAGGAATGTATTTAGAAATGCTCAAAGGTGTGGGGAGAAAAAAAAAACCTTCAAACTTACTGCTGTCTAAATTATTACTCCAAAGGCCAAGTGTTGCTTAAGTTTCATACCCATGCTTAGCATCATGCGTGAGTTTACAAGCTGTAAACAAGCCACAACTTAATCATAGCAATTTTTGTTGTTTGTAAAGCTTACTGCCAAAGGTCTTGGTATTATTTTATTCATCAAGCTTCCTTTTCCCTTTTGAAGTCTGAGTACACCCAGGGAGAGAGTTACTATTGTTGCAGTAATCTTTTATTCAAATAATCAGATAAATATTTCAATGATACAGAGTGATAAAGGAAGCACTTCATTACTTTCAGGCTGAAGATTCTCAGAGGGACAAAAGGAACAGGGAAAAAAAGTAGCGAACGTGCTGCTGTTGAAAATCCAACACTACCCACATGACTGGGCAGCTCTACTGCCAAGAGCCGTTCTTGCCCCTCATTATAGGAATGGTCATTAATGTTTCATACCTGCTGGAAAAGAGAGGGGCTTTGTGAGCTATGGGCTTGGAGACTGGTATTGTCTTCTTCCCTGGTATTTATGGAGCTTCAGGGCTCGAGTGACATTTCCATCCCCCTGGTCGAGTTCTCCCCACGGCTGATTTCTTAAAGGCAGAGGAGCAGGTTGCTTTTCCCATCTGCCTCTTTCTCTGATCTCCAGGCTTGGCAAATTAGTTTTCAGACAAATAAAAAATATTTTGATAGTAAATCCTTGTTTGTAATATCCCCCTGGGGAGGGAGTAATCAGCCTTAGAATATCAGGCAGGCCATCAGTTTAACCACAATTTGAGTCCTGCAATCTGGTGAAACATAATTTCCTCTCTCTTTGTTGCCGAATATTTTTTTTTCTGCCTTTTGTTCTCTTCAAAATCCCGTTGTCCAAATAATAATATTTTGGAGGATTAATCATCATGAAGTAACCATAACCACTGGAAAAATCATGTCCTTGTTTTTTTCTCACTTATATCAGAAAATAAGTTTGAATTCATAAGCCAATAGTGTTACCTTTTGGAGCCCTGTAAAAACATGAAATCTATATATCTGGGTGAGACTGTACCTTTGTGACTGTTAAATAAACATGTACACAAAACTACACAAATACAAAATCAGTTCTCTTAACTTATTAAAAAGGAACAGCTAGCAAATGACTAAGAATTATTTTTTTTAGTTTATTTATTTTTAGAGAGAGACAGCACAAGCAGGGGAAGCACAGAGAGAGAGGGAGAGAGAGGATCCCAAGCAGACTCTGCACCATCAGCACAGAGCCCAATGCGGGGCTGGAACCCATGAACCTTGAGATCATGACAACAGTTGGACGTTTAACCAACTGAACCACCCATGCACCCCACAAATGACTAAGAATTATTTAGAACCATCCTAAACCAACCTAAATATCAATTTTTTATGAATTAAATTGTAGTGATACTGACTTACCTCTGACTATAATTAAACAAACTAAACCAATAAACTATTCCCAGTGTACTAGTAGGTCTTTTACATTTTGGAGAAATTTGCTTTCAGAATATGGGAAGGCAGATAAAGGCAGTGGACGGAAAACTACTTGCACAGAGACCCATGAAGGACAGGAATTTATACATTAAGGAGAAAAAAACAGAAGCAGTAAGAAAGAAAAAAAAGATGGTAATGAATCAAGCAATGAAATAAATAATAGCATGGCTGTGAAAAGAAAGTAAGTATGTACCTCCCATTCTCCATTCATACTTTTCAAAGCATTCCTGAAGGCATGAACCACAGATTCCAAAAACAAACAAATAAACAAACAAAATCCAGTAGAGGGCATGGTCTGAATAGTGGAGTCACTGAGAAAAGCTGGTGATGATCCCAACAACTGAAACCAGGAAACGTGACTCAAGTAAGCCATTGTTCTGTAAGAGAGATGTGCAGAGATCAGACAGTAGGTAGAGTTGGAAATATTGGCTTCCTGTATAGATATTAACTTGTAAAAATATATTAGTTTTAAATGTTGATTTAATGAATATTCCAACATTAATATTCCAACAGTTTGTGATTAAGAAGGAAGAAATAAAAGGAAACAAACAGGGGCGCCTGGGTGGCTCAGTCGGTTAAGCGGCCGACTTCGGCTCAGGTCATGATCTCACGGTCTGTGAGTTCGAGCCCCGCGTCAGGCTCTATGCTGACAGCTCAGAGCCTGGAGCCTGTTTCAGATTCTGTGTCTCCCGCTCTCTGACCCTCCCCCGTTCATGCTCTGTCTCTCTCTGTCTCAAAAATAAATAAACGTTAAAAAAAATTAAATAAAAAAAAATAAAAGGAAACAAACAAACAAGAACCCCACAAAATCTTACCCATATTTTAAATTTACTATTGGGTGTTTGGGAGTGGGGGTTGGGAGGAGAATCGATCATCAAAAACCAAATTCTGTTAAAGTAATTACCCAAAGAATTCCTTGAGAAAACAACAGAAACAACAAAAAAGAAGAATTGATATAGGTATTATATAATAAGTGGGCTATTTTCAAGTGCTACATCAGCAACAATGTACACAGGTTGGAATAAAAAGAGCATTGGTACAGAGCAACCATTTTGGAGAATGTAGCTGATGAGAAAAGAAATATAAGGGAAGAGATACACGTGAGTCAATTTAGAGGACAAATCCTCAGAGTTAAATATGGAGGCTAAGAAAAGAAAGCCAAGATTTTCCTAGTAAATGTGCTATTCAGTAACTCTTATGGAAATGACCCTTACTCCTATCATATTTCTGGGAAGCAGTATTTCTGCAGAGGTCCTAGGATAGCCCTATGGATATATATGACACATTTCCCCTTCTTTCCAAGTGTATAGGTAGCTTGTATTTATTTACAAATGAAAGCCACTTTTCTTGGCTAAATGAGCTAGAGAGTGAAAACTAAATTAGTAACTTTAGGTAGTAAAAAATAACCCAAGTGAGCCCTCAGATTTAGAAGCTTGCCAAAATTGAGGATGACTCTATTTTTAGGGTTTGGCTTTATTTTAATTCTCTGAAAATAAGCAATGAACATGTATGAAGCAACATATGTAAAGGTTATTTATCAAAAGCACTGTGTATACCAGTAAAAATTGGAAGTAATCCAGCTTCCCATCATTAAGGAACTACTTAAATAGATTACTGTACTTGCATGCCATGAGAAATACTATAAAACTGTAAGAAAAAAAAAGGCAAAGCACTTGAAGTATGGGTAAGAAAAGATCTTCAAGAGGTATAGTTAGGTGAAAACAGAAAAATACAGAGCAGTGTATAGTGTGCTACATTTTATGGAAGAAAGAGTGGAAATAATATATATCTGCATTTCCTTGGTCTTGCATAAAGACATTCTGGAAGAATACTCAGTAATTAATAATATGGTGACCTGCTGGTGACAGAAAAAAGTGGGGCTGATGAGGGTTAAAGTGATAGCTAACCCTTTTACTGCACTTTGTATTGTATATTTAATCATGTAAAAATACTCCCTATTCAATTTTGTTAAAGAAAACAAAATGAAAAATTAAATACAAACTTCAGTACACAGAGACTATTCAAAGGTATTATATTTTAAAATTTCATGGTTATTGTTCTCCTGGCACATTATCCTTCACTATGAATATCACCGTTTACTTCTTGGTTTTGGTTCTCTAGATGGGTAGAGAACTACTACCCAACTCTACTGCTTTCAAATGTCTACTCACATTTTGGGGGTAGACACAGAAAGTTTATTCCATAAGCTGATGATGTTTCAAAGAAAGAAAGTGTTCTGATCTTAGTAAGTAACTGCCTCTGCTGAAATAAAAATATTGGCCATGGTGAGACCCCGTTCTCAGTCCATTCTGCCAATTCAGGGAATTCAGCGAGAAGTAGCAACAATTGAGAACAAGGTACTTACCCTTAAAAGGAAACCTCACAATTTTGCAAGCGTTATAGGTTCTATTTGTTGTTATCTACAACCTGTTTGTCATAGTTTTCTTAATTTCAATTATTTTCTAGTGAAAAAACTGCAATGATTAATCAGGAAAAAAAAATCCAGTATTTTAGACCCTTTATCACTTCATGACTCCTTGTGCCTTCCCCCAACCCTTCTCTTCAGAAATCTTTGTTTATATATTTTCAAACAGGTATTGTTTTGAAAAGTGTAAATTCTTCACTTATCCTTGAAGAAATCATTTGAATCTTATTAGTTGTATAGTAGTCTTACATAGTTCTTATTTGGCATCCACCTATTTTTATGTCTTGCCTCTTGAGTGGTTTTCTTCCTTTGTCATCATTGATCTGGCTAGTGACTTTTAGGACCTTATAACCTAAATTACTTGGGCTGGCTTCAAAGTTACTTCAGATGTCTGTTGTAGGAAAACGAAGTGGAATTTATGGTATGATACATAAAGCAATTTGTTTGCTTTGGCTGCAAGTAGCAGAAAACTGAACTAAAATTAGCTTAAGCAAATATATTGATTCACTTAAATAAAAAAGTCAGCTGTAGGGATGCATGACTACAGCCATGAGCCAAGGGTATGCGACATCATCAGAATTCCATCTGCCTTTCTCTATGATTTCCTGGACTCTGCTTCCTTCTTACATCAGCTTTGCCATTAGGCTGCCTCATGAGGCAAAAATGGCTGCAGCTCTTCCAAGCCTCACCTCCATACCCTACCATTTATGCTAAGTTATGCTGCAGAAAAAAACAACTCCCACATTTCAATGTCTCACATCAACAAAAAAAGTATTTTTCATTTACTATTCATTTCCATTGTAGGTCAACTGTGACTCTGTTTCACACAGTCGATATTCCAGGACCCAGGCTGATAGAGCAACCCTGATGTGGGACGTTGCCAGTACTATATGAGGGGGCAGGCATGGTGCAAACACTATGCGGGCACTTAAAGCTCCAACTTAGACATGCCACACACTACTTCTTCTTATATATCATTGACCGCAGTTAAGTTGTATGCCCTAATCTGAAGTCAGTGGGGGCTGGGAAATAGAATCCTATGTTAACTAAATGAACAGAAGTGCCTTTGCCCCAGCATTCCAAACTAAGTCTTGAGACAAACTAAGGTTGCATGCTCGATTGTTGAACCAATCATTGTACCAGAGGAACAGAAAGATGATTGGCTCCACCTGCGTCACATGACACACCATTGAAACTGGGGTTAAATTTTGCTTCCCTGGACACAAATAGATCCTCTCCAAAAACGTGGAGGTCTCTGTGGCAAGACAGGGGACATGGTTGCAGGGGATGAAACCTGGCACCCAGTATATAGATCATATTTAACAACGTTTATATCAAATTTCTTAAAGGTAATTCAATGATTACTAGAAACTAAAACAAAGGAGAATTATATCATACTATCTCTCCAAATCTGAAGTCATCCTGTCAGGGTTTGTCTCCCCAAATTGATAAAAAGAATATGGGTTTGGGGATTAGACAGACCTGTGTCTCTGTGAGAAAGACCACTATATCTCTGTTACTTATTGGCTTTGTGATGGTGGATATGAAAAAATCCTCTCCTTAGCCTCATCTATAAAACAAATTAGTAATACTTAAAAGTGAGCACAATAAACATAATAATAATACTTAATAGTGCTATATTAAAAGAGACAATATATACAAAGTGAGAGAAAAACACAATGAGTGCTCCAAAACATTGTTGTCCTCCCACCCAAGGCCTGATAGAAGGTGCTAATGAACTGTAAATGGTGGTCAAGGGAGTCTTCTTTTTTATTATCATTTTTTAAATTTATTTTAGAGAGTGCATGAGCAGGGAGAGGGACAGAGGGAGAGAGAGAGATAGAGATAGAGATAGAGAGAGATATATAGAGAGAGATAGAGGGAGAAATAGAGGGAGAGAGAGAGAAAGAGAGAGAGGGAGAGACAGAGAATCTCAAGCAGGCTTCACACTCATCAGGGAGCCTGACAGAGGGCTCAACCCCACAACCATGGGATCATGACCTGGGCTGAAGTCAAGAGTCAGACACTCAACCGGCTGAGCCACCCAAGCACCCCAAGGGAGCCTTCTTTTAGCAAGGAAAAATTAACTAAATTTCATAAACCGTGCTTCAGCTGCCCTTTCTTAACCTAAACAAAACAAACAAAAAAAACCACTCAGTGTTTTGCTGTTGATAATGCCATTCCATTAAAAAAAAAAAGGGCAAAACTCACATTCTTTTTCAAACTGAGATTGGAGACAAGACAGTGGAAGGAACTTAGAGACCTCTTTATCATTGATAATATATATTTATGAAAAGAAATGGAAATATATAAATGGTAAACCCACTATTAAGCACATTCTTATATATCTGTCAGTATGCAATTTCCCCTAGAGAAGGTCATATGTCAATTATATTATGTATATGACTTGGTTTTAAGCGAAGCCTACTCATCTGCAATTATTATTTTACACATAGTGCTTAAAGATCATTAAATAAAGTGTGGAAGAACTTCAAGGCTTCAGAATGACTCTTAAGTTAATTATACATGGATATCTACTTAAACTTCACCAAGGACAGGCTGATGTGATTTCATCTTAATTGCTATTTGAAAA
This sequence comes from Panthera tigris, assembly GCF_018350195.1. Lineage (NCBI taxonomy): Eukaryota > Metazoa > Chordata > Mammalia > Carnivora > Felidae > Panthera > Panthera tigris. The sequence continues at coordinate 140,329,866 of NC_056667.1, forward strand.
CAGGCGCATATAATGTGTATGTATGTGAATCAGTGGTTTTTGTATTCTCTTTGTGGAGGATGCAGCAATGCAGCTAGTAACTCCCTAATATCGGTTCAAGCCACGGGATGAATGGTCGCAAAGTCCAGGGAAAAATTATAATTACAGATTCATTCACCTTATGATCTGTCCATCCTGATTGTATAAAACTTTGTCCACCCATCCCCCGCTGAACAGTATTCCCAAGGAAAAGTCCTATTTAGGATGAGGCACCGTAGATTAAAATGCGAATATTAAAGCAAATGAATTGCAGTGTCGGTTATATAATGAAGCCACTGTCACCTTGAAAGCTTCTCTTCCCACGTGAACACAAAGCAGAGAAATCAGCAGCTTTGGTAGCTGTGGCAACCGCACTGCCAAGCCTGGAGAGCGAACTGTGTCCTACGCAGGTTTTGTGCCCCTCTGGCGCTTTGTAGATTTTGCTAATGTTAAGGCCTCTCAGATTCTCAACTTGGTGCATTCACCCAGCTGGGAAAATTAGAGCTGTGATCAGGAGACAAAAGGAGGCTTGCTTTGTGTCTGACAAAGGTAGGAAAACACCCTTCAGTTGAAGCTCCTAATGACCACCCACAACAGCATCACAAATAGCAAATATTTATCATGCATATTCTTTGTTTAAATTCTGGGAAGAATACAAAGCCAGTTTACTCGGGTTAGACAAACCACTGGATTAATTGCCCCCAAAGTCTGCAAATTTAAGATGAATGTCAAAAAAATCTGCATGTCACGTAGACCCAGAAGTGTGTGCCATGGTGAAGAGTAATTACTAGACATTTGTTGAATATTCTAACCCAGTAGTGTAAGCATCATAATCCAGCTACACCTATATAATTGTTTTCTTCAACAGAAAAAAACAGTGTTCACAAATGAACAAGTTTCACATTTATTTTTATCTTCTGTAGTTGTTTAAAATTTTTTATCTCTTTGTACATATTTCTTGTATGAGAGTGATGAGTATGAGACAAAGTAAAGAAATCGTCTTCCTGACCGCAGGGAACATCCCGATTTGTCAAACATTTACAGTTTACTTATGTCACCACTGATCAGGAAAGCAAAGCAGACACTTGCTGTGTCCCTGCAGCTACTGTGAATGGGGAGCCTCACATTTATGCATGCATCACATGGACTGAGAGGGGCCCACAGTAGCCATCTTCCTTCATTCCCTATTAACAGTATCCCTAGATTTGGGGGAGCAGTGATGTGAATGTCTCAAAGATTACATTTCCCCTTGCAGAAGATGGTGACCTTTCAATGGGTACCACTTCCAGAAAAGCTTTTCAAAATAGGCTGACCACCTACTCCACTTCTTTCCTCTTGACTGAGCTACTGCAGCATTTTGTATCTTTTCAAGTTGTGGACCAGAACTGAGGAACTGAAGAACGGAAAGCCACAAGGGGCCACTGTAGCAACTGTGAACTCCCTACCTCCTGACACCTCATTACATGAGAACAAGTATCTGTCATATTCAGGCCACCATAATCAGGTCTCTTATAAGTAGCCAAGTGTACCTCCTAACCTATACAGAATGAAATAACCATAGGAAGCTAAAAGGGTTAAATTATGTGTTACAGACTCTCAATTTGCTCTTAGAATTGAGATAGAAAAGGTTGTGGGATGAAGATTTAATTATTAAAGAAGATTTCACAGAGGAGATGTGAGTAGGCTAAAACTTGAGCAGAATGGGATTTATCTTAATAAAATGTAAGACGGCTTGAAGATAACAGGTGGCTGCAGAGAGGTTGGGGAGCACTACAGAGTTTAGACTGACTGGAGCACAGACGTCATGGCAAGCCGTGATGCACAAGAACTTATTTGTTTGTTTGTTTTAATGTTTATTTATTTATTTTGAGAGAGGGGGAAAGAGAGAGAGACAGAGAGAGAGAGAGAGAGAGAGAGAGAATCCCAAGCAGGCTCCATGCTCAGCAGAGGGCTCAATCCCACCAACTGTGAGCTGAAAATCCAGAGTCAGAAGTTGAACCAACTGAGCCACCTGGTGCCCCAAGAACTTGTTTTATATTTGATGAGTAACCAAGAACAATTATGGTCATTGGAAAGTAACATAATGGAAGAAATATTTTAGGAAAAATAATGTGTTATGAAGATGCGACAAAGAAGAAAGCAAAGAGGGAAGAGGAGAACATTCTGAAGGCAGTGACAACAATTCTGGAAGGAGGAGCTGAGATCTGGGCTACTGCAGTGGTGCTAGCAGGCAGTGTTGCTCAGGGACTGGATACACACCCAGAGGAAGTGATGTCGTCAGGGTCCAGCATTAATGGAGTGGGAGAAGCCACTGGCTTCAGAGGAATGTGGACAGAGAGTTCACCCGGAATTATGGGGAGACAGATAAATTAAGACTGAGGAATTTGCACCCAGATACATTTCCAAAAGTGAGGTGAACCAACTGTGGTTGGAGTTTGCCCAAATAGAAGAAAGTCAAAACAGAGACAGAATTGCTTATGCTCTACTCCCAGAGTTCCTGGCAGCGGGATTCCCACTGATGCTAATAAAAGTAAATAACCCACATACAAATAAAGCAAATGGTAATCAGAGGTAGAATATCAAGTGGTCTAGTTATCCACACCTTGGAGAAAAGACAGGAAGAGTTTGGGAGGGTTCTATTAGGCACATCAAGACGTACTGACAGAAATAATTCTAGTGATATATCAAAGGTTTGCCATGAGCCTGCACACCTGAGAAGTTGTCTGGGTCCTACTGATACAGAAGTTCTCCCATAACAATTGACAGTCAGTTGAGGAATAAATGACATAGCTGCACATTCTCTCCACCCAGTCCACACCTCAACATCACTGCCTGGGGCTGGGAAAAGGCAGAAGTGTACTCTGAGTACCCTCTAAGAGGTGGGCTGCTCTTCCTCTTTCCCCAGGAGGACGGGCCCACCTAGCATAAGGAGAAGAGCAAGATGTCACCCATGGCTCTAGTAAACAGCGGTTAGTATAGGGAAACAAGCAAACAAACAAAAAGTAATGTAGAAAAGGGTTAGTAACAATATTAAAAAAATATGTCAAACATTTAGTAGTTTTGCCACTAAATCGATACTACATAAATGTTGAGGTAGCTAAAAAAAAAAAAAAATTAGAGTAATCTGAGACCTGCTCTTGCCCTATATCACAGAATTTTAATTGTCTGCAATGCCCATTATCAACAGAAAAACTAGATATCAGCTAAATCAAGTAGAAAGGGAAATGATTTATGTAAACATATACCAGCCATAAAGAGATCACAGCCTAAAACTTGCACTCTTAGTTGGACAAATAAGACAAAAAGAATGTCAGAAGTCATGCCCACATGCTAGTAGGTATAGAGAGGATATGCATCACTGAAGTCAGGAAGATTTAAAACAAGCAGGGGAGGGGCAGACAGAGGGGGAGAAAGAGAATCCCAAGCAGGCTCTGTGCTGTCAGCGCAGAGCCAGCGCAGAGCTCTAACTCACGAACCATAAGATCATGACCTCATGATCCAGGAGTTGGATGCTTAACCGACTGAGGCACCCAGGCTCCCCTCAAATAAAATTTTCATTAAATACAAAATAGTATAAAATGGAATATCATGAACTACATGCAGAACCCAAAGGCAATTCTAAAACCATGAAAGCCATTATTATTTGTAATAGCAGAATTCACTGCATATGTGTAAAGATTCTTCAGTCTGGATCATATCCATGTAAGAGACTCAAAGGAAAGCTATCCTTGGCTTTCAATCTTTTCTCACATTTCAGTCACTGAGTGACTGACTAGTGAAACTCCTCTCCCAGATGGCCCATGTGGGCTGGGTCAAACTTCATGTAGTCAAATATTAATTCCCTTGAGGCAATATGCAAATGAACCAAGTATATATGCAAGCCAAAGCCATAGTGAATAATTCCAGCCACATTTTTTTTTCTCAACTATGCCAAGTAAACTACCATAAAAATCTTCCATTCCATTAAAATTAGTGAGTTATTAATGGGTAGAACATCAGAAATATAAACAATTATTTTTGAAAATATATATTTAACTTTCTACTCTCAAATGCAACATAGTAACACAGACACAGACATACCCACACCACATCCACACCCCCACCACACACACACACACACACCATTTAAAGGAATAATTCTAGTTGTATGAATATAAGTTACATGCCTAATCTGATCACAAGTTTCCTCTGAGCAGGAAGTACATTATACATACCATTTTCTGTGCTCACAGAAACTAGTTCATTTATGAGTGCAAATCATTATCCACTAAAAAATTGATGAATTGTCAGTTTAAAAATATGCTAAATAATTTTTCAAATGATTAAAGGCAATTTTATTACAAAAAATAAATAAAAGAATAATTCTAAAGTAATCAAGAAGAAATTTAAAATAAAAGTAAACAATGGGGAAACAAAAAAACCAAAGCAATACCAGAACTTTAACTGACTGTGCAGTTTATATTTTTAGTTTAACTTTTGAATTTGTAACACATTCACATAGTTCAACATACATATACATATATATACGTATATATACGTATATATACGTATATATACGTATATATATATAGTTTTTTTTTAATTAAATGTCTACCCTGAAACAAATCACCTCTCCTCTCTCCTGCCTTTTTCCATCTTCTCAGGATCTCTGGATAATTTCCATTTCTCTTCTAGTTCCACTAAAATCCTGTGAGGTTAACAGGTAAAATAGAAAGGACAGAAACAGATGTACATGTATAAACTCACCCATACACACATATATAAATTTAATACATGACATAGAGAACTTTTCAAATCAGGGGCAAGGATTGACTATTCAGTAAAAAATCGCTGAGTCAGCTGGCCAAACATCTGGGAAAAAATTGTTCTTATTTTACAGCATAGAAATGTGAACAAATAAATATATTCCAGGTGAATTAAAGATGTAAACCCTAAAACCATAACATTAGTAGCACTAAATATAGTATAACTTTTACCATCACCCTGAGGTAAGCAAGAATATCAAAAGCAAGCCAAGAAACATAGAAAGAAAGACCACCAATACTACTTAAAAATTTAAAACTTTTATTCAAGAAAAGACTCTACAACAAAAGTTAAATGACAGAAAAGAAATTATATATATATATGTATATATATATATATATATATATATATATATATATATATATATATATTTGCAATGCATACAATAGGGAAAGTTTCAATCAAAATCTATAAGGAGTTCCTATTTCTATATTTATGTAAGAAAAAGAAAACAACACAATGGAAATATGACCACAGGTTATAAGCAAGCCATTCACAGAAAAAGAAATACAGTAAATATATTTAAAAAGATACTCAGCCTTACTAAGTATCAAAAAATGTACATTAAGCCAAAAAGACACAAATATTTTACCCTTCAGATTGGTAAAAAAAATTAATGAGATATATGGAGTGTCAGTAAGAACAAGGAAATTTTGAGTCTTATACCTTGGAGGTATAAATAAATAAATAAATAATATATTTACATATTTGTTAAGATGGAGCAAATTTATGTACCAGAATTCCCAGGAGGTTAAGAAGGCAGGCCAAACTGGCAAGAACCACACACCCCACTCACAGCGCCCCCCCACCCCAAGAGTAGGAGTTGTCTAGAGCGATTGTATGACACTTTTACAGGGACTTCCAGACCAAGAGGAAGGTCAGGCAGAAGGCAGCTGGCCTTTGGCAAGCACTGAAGCAGAAGGAGAGCCAGCGAGAGGGCAGAAGACCAAGTAAGGAGTGGGGGGGAGATGATATCATTTATTATGACTTCTCTTTTCCTCAATGAGGTTTCAAAGCTCAGGAATTTGGAGTATGATTGGCTTTTTGGAGGAAAACACTGAAAGGGAATAAACTTTACATACAAATAAAGCATTGTAAAAGAAGTAAAGGGCTGATTCATGGGGCAGCTTTGAACTGCCACAAACTCTGGCATTGGAGTTTGGTCCAAGTTGAACTAGTCCCTTACAGGAAGGCAACTTCTAGTATTCAAATTAAAAAATAAGAATTAAGATAAAATAAGAAATATACTATGCATGTGTCTTGCATATGTGTGTGTATACATGCCTACTTAATTTAGCATGAATTATTAGTTTTTGTGTTTTGTGCATAAATATATTTGCACTACTGAAAAGAAATCATTATTTGTTTTTACTCATGACTGGCCATCTATTTTTACTGACTGAATACTCTCAAGGAGCAAAGGGGTTATATCGTGCTGTCCTCGGAAAAGTATTTGCTCACAATCTGTTTGTGCTACCAATGGCTTTCCTTATTATTTTTATTCTTATTTGTATCAAATAAAACATACATAGTTTAATAGGCTTATTTAAACTATAAGGCTAGTCACTTTCCCCATACTTCTCCCCAAGAAACAGAAAGCAGTATCTTCCCTAAGCCCACTCCTTTTCCAAATCTTTCCCGGGAGCAACAAATTTTAATTCCCTTAACTGTTTTCTCTTCAATTTACCTTCATATTCACACATTTGGCTTCTATTTCTATATATTTTTTCAACATTAAACATCATCTATTGATTTCTTTCATAGAAAAAGAGGATTTAATTCTCTTAGATAACTACCCCAACTCATGATTCCCCCATGTCCTTCTCAAAACAGATAACCACAATTTTTTATTAAATGAAAATACTGATTATATTTTCCAATTTAATTGAGATATAATTGACATATAACATTGCGTAAGTTTAAGGCATACTATGTGATGATTTATTAAATGTATGTATTATAAAATGATTACCACAATAATATTAGTGAACATATCCATCACCTCAAGTAACTACCATCTTTTTTGTTGTGATGATTGCGAGAACATTGAAGATCTACTGTCTTAGCAACCGTCCAGTATATAATTCAGTATTGTTAACTACGGTCACCATGCTGTATGTTAGTTTCTCCAGAACCTATTCATCTTATAACTGAAAGTTTATATCCTTTGGCCAAGATCTCCTCATTTTCCCCACCCCCAAACCCTTGGCAACCAGCAATCTGCTCTCTGTTTCTGAGTTGAGCTTTTTCAGATTCCACATATAAGTGAGGTCAAGCAGTATTTGTCTTTCTCTCTCTGACTTATTTCACTTTGCATAATGCCCTCAAGCTTCATCCACATCGTTGCAAATGTCAGGATTTCCTTCTTTTTTATGGCTAATATTCTATTGTTTGTATATAGACACCAGATTTTCTTTTTGCATGTCTTGGCTATTTTGAGGGACCTCCATACTGTTTTCTATAGTGGCTCCACCAGCTTACATTCCACCAGTACTAATACAATCGTTCTCTTTCCTCTATTTCCTTGCCAACACTTGTTATTTCTTGTCTTTTTGAATAGTAACTCCGAAAGGTATGACGTGATATCTCATTGTCGTTATGATTTGCATTTCTCTGACAATTAGTGATGTTGAGCACCTTTTTGTGTGCCTACTAATGACTTGAATATCTTATTTGGAAAAATGTCTAATCAGGTCAATTGCCCATTTTTTAATAGTATTTTTTTTTTTTTTTTTTTTGCTATTGGGTCATATGTATTCCTTTGGATGTTAACCTCTTATCAGATAGGTGATCTGAAAATATTTTCTCCCATTCCATAGGTTTCTTTTTTACTTTGTTATTTCTTTTGCTGTGCAGAAGCTTTATAGTTTGATATTGTCCCACTTGTGAATTTTTGCTTTTGTTACTTGTGCTTTTGGTAACATATCCAAAAAGTCATTGGCAAGACCAATGTTAGGGAGCTTTTTCCCTATCTTTTCTTCTAAGAGTTATATGGTTTCATGTCTTATGTTAAGTCTTTAATCCACTTCAAATTAATTTTTGATAGCGATCCAATCATTCTTTTGCATGTGGATATCCAGTTTTTCCAGCACCATTTATGAAGATATTATCCTTTCTCCACCTTCAGACGAATATTCCTGGTGAATATAGATGTAAAACTCTTCAACTAAATACTAGCAAACTAAACATAACAGTACATTAAAAGAATACATGTCATGATCAAGTGGGATACATTCTTGGGATGCAAGAATTGTTCAACATATGCAAACTGATAAACATAATAAACCACACAAATAGAATCAAAGATAAAAATCATATTATAACCTCAATAGATACAGAAAAAGCATATGACAAAATTCAATATCTTATGATAAAAATTTTCAAAAAGCAGGTATAGAAAATAAAAAACATTTTAGTATTATCAAGTAAACTATATATAAACACAACAAAACAAGACTAAATTTTAGTTTATAAGATGCATAATTACTCAAGAAATTCAAACATGAAAGTAATATACAATAAAATTAATGTACACATTTCCTCAGAGGGAAGGAGGGAATGTAGAAGGAATTTACCTCAACATAGTAAAAGCCATATATACAAGCTCACAACTAACATCTTACTCAATGGTGAAAGGTTGAAAGCTTTTCCTCCAAGATCAGGAACATGACAAGGATGTCCACTCTCACTATTTCCATTCATCATAGTAGTAGAAGTCTTAGCCAAAGCAATTAGGTCAAGAAAAAGGAATAAAAGGTATCCAAATTGAAAAGGAAGAAGTACAGTGGCCTCTATTTGCAAATGACATGATCTTATACATAAAAATTCCAAAAGATTCCACAAAAATCTTTTAGAACTAATAAACACATTCAGCAAAGTTTCAGAATGCAAACCAACATAAAAAAAATTCTGAGTTTCTATAAACTAATATTATAATACTAAGACAAAAAGTGTTTTGAGCTGAACCACATAGTATATTTTGATTACACATTCTTTCTTGCACAAACATTTGTTTTAACAGAGCCAATAACTGCCTCTGTTTCATATTGGCTACATTTATTTTATTTAAATTTTTACTGTAAAATATTCATATCCAGAGCGAATGACATGAGATATCAATATATAAAGCACATCTATATACACCACTACCCTGGCCAAGAAAAATATTACCTGTAGATCTCTTTTCCAAGCACATTTCCTCCCTCTCTCAGAGAAAACCTACACATTAATTTTATTGTATATTATTTTCATGTTTTACTTTCCCAAGTGATTATGCATCTTACAAACTAAAGTTTAGTATTGTTTGGTTGTTTATGTATAATTTACTTGATAATACTAAACAATTTTCCAAAATATTTGTAGCAACTTACTTTGCCATCAGCAATATATCTTTTTTCCTTCATATCCTTCCCAATATTTGAAATTGCCACATACATATGGTTTTTATATATTTATATTTAATATTATACGTGTTTATATTTATATTAATCTCTAAATTTATATAGAGACATATATTATATATAGTTATCACTGGAATAGCGAAAATTATATATATATTTATTATATAATTATGTATCATATACACAATTTTTGGTGTTCCAATGATTATGTTGTGGTGTCTCACTGTCGTGTAATTTGCATTTTTTTGATCTGATAAGGTTAAGCACTTTGTATATGTTTACTGGCCTTTTGAACTTTCTCTTTATGGATTGACAGTTTAAATCTTTTGCCTTTTTGGGGGGGAAGGGGAGGTTCTATTTTATTCTTGTTACTTCTTTTGTAGAAGTCCTTTTTGTATTCTTAGTTGTATTTTTTACAGATTACCTCACTACATGGATTGAATTTCACTTTATTGTGGTGTCCTTTAGTAAACTAAATTATTTATTCAGTATCATTCCAATACTTTATGATTGGCTTCTCTCTTTCTTATGCCTTTTTTCCCCTTTTCTTTCTTTTGTGCCCTTAAGAAACTGTTTCCTACTTTGAAATTCTGAAGATATTCTCCTATTTTATTTTCCAGAATATTAACTGTTTTGCCTTTCACATATTAAAATAAAATTTTATAAATGATTTTTATGTATGGTGATTTGTAGGTGTCTAGTTTCATTTTCCAAAATGGATATCCAACTGCCCCAGCACCTTTTGTTGAAAAAGCTATCCCTTCTACTCAGCTTTTCAGTGCCACCCTTTCTTTTTTCTTTTTAAAGATAAAAGCTCATATATCCTTGGGCCTATTTTTAGGTCCAGTAATTTGTTTTACTATCCTATTTGGGATACTTCTACCAATACTATACTCACTTAATAGATTTGTAAGTTTTGATATTTAACAGAATGTTTCCTATTATTTGTATTCTTTAAGTTGTCTTAGTTATTCTTGACCCTTTGCATTTCTATTCTATCAAAAAAATAAAATAAGATAAAAATTCAGATTTTGATTGGGTTTTTCTGAGTCTGTATTTCTGTTTGAAGAAAAGGATATCTTTAAAGACTGAAATTCTAGATACGAAGATGATCGTAAGTACACAGCAATATAAACTCTCCAAAATGAAACACGAAGAATAAAACCACTAACATAGCTTAATATATATACTTTAATCTCTAAAGTATTGTGAAGGAAACAAATATTGAAGAAATATTTGCAGCAAAATTTGTAAATTTCATGAAAACTATAAATTCACAGATCCAAGAAGCTCAACAAACTCCATGCATCAGAAAGATGAAGAAAACTATTATAAGACTCATCATAATCAAATCCTTGAAAATCAAGGACAAAGAGGAAACTTTAAAAGCAGCCAAAGGAAAACAATGTATTACCTACAATAGAACAAAGATCAAGAAGACAACAGATTTCCTTTTGGAAATGATGCAAGGTGGAAGACAGTGATGGACCACTAAAGAAATAATTGGCAATGTAGAATTCTTTATTCAGAAAAAAATAATTTTCATCAAAGAAGACAAAATAAAGATTTTTCAGGCTTCCAAAAACTAAAAATATTCAGTAACATTGAACTTACATTATAGAATATATGAAAAGAAGACCTTTAAGCAGATGAAAAATAATACCAGGAAAACACATAGATCTACACAAAGAAATGAAGAGCACCACAAATGTAACTACACAGGTAAATATAAAGACTGTTTTTATAAATATTTATTTTATTTTATTTATATAAATCTCTAAAATATAATCAACCGTTTAAAGCAAAAATAATAATCAAGAAGTATGAGATTTTTAACATATATAGAAATAAAAACATATGACAACAGTGCATAAAGGCCTGGAGGGAAGAAATAGAAGTACAACTTTGTTAGTTTATCATATTATTCATGAAGCAATACAATGTCACTTAAAAGTAGGCTGTCGTAAGTTAAAGAGGTATGCTACAAGGCTTAAAGTACTTCTAAAATAACACCAAAAAAGTATCTCTATTAAGCCAACAGAAGAGATAAAATTAAATCATTTTTTTAATTCCAAAAAAATGGCAGGAAAAGAGAAAAACAAACAAACAAAAGAACAGATAGAATTTAAAAAAGCAAACAACAATATAGTTGAGTTAAATCCAACAAAAGAATCATCACATAAAATCTAATTACCTAAAATCTAAAACCTAAAGTACCCAAACACCCCCATTTAAAAGTAGAGTTTGTCATATTGGATAAGAATGTAAGACCTAACTGTAAGCTGCCTATAAGAAATTCACTTTAAATATTAAAAACAAGAATAGGTTAAATGTATAAAGATGAGAAAAGATACACCATGATAACACTAACCAATTCCCTGATTAATTTCTCTTACTCTTCACCCCAGGACCCTGAAATTACATTCCAAATAAACTTTCATCCAAGCCTTCATTCAAGCTCCGCTTTGAGAGAAATCCAGGCTAGCTAGCCACCGTTACTTTTTTTATCTACTTTCTTAATTTCATCATTTTTAAAAGACCCATGTTCATAGAGTATGTACAAACCCTCTATTAGTTATCACACCAAAATAGAAATTAGAGTTTTCATTTTCTCTGAAATTTCTGAAAATTCTTTTTTTAAATCTCCAATTTTTTTTGTTAATAAGACTAGCCTAAGAGGCGGTGAGCAAATGACAAGCAGCACAGCACTGTTCTGGAAATGTTGTTTTTTGTCTATTCTTCAGGTACTTGACATCATGGGCTTATAATTCGGTAATTAATGCACTTTTTCAGCTATAACAATGACAATTCCTTAAGACATTTGTGCTATTACCGCATCTTGACTTTATTAATAAGATGACCAACTTAATTAATACCTGAATATCAAGGAATCATAATGCCTATTTTATTACCTATGAATAGAAGGGTCAGCTAAAGAAGATATATCAATAATTCATATCAGAAGGCATCACAGGGGCGCCTGGGTGGCTCAGTCAGTTAAGCGGCCGACTTTGGCTCAAGTCATGATTTCGCGGTCCGTGAGTTTGAGCCCGCGTTGGGCTCTGTGCTGACAGCTCGGAGCCTGGAGCCTGTTTCGGATTCTGTGTCTCCCTCTCTCTGACCCTCCCCCGTTCATGCTCTGTCTCTCTCTGTCTCAAAAATAAATAAACGTTAAAAAAAATAAAAAAAAAAAAGAAGGCATCATAAGTCCTTCATTTACTATTTATTCAATCAAACTACATTGAACTTTTAAGGACCTGGTGTGGTTAGTTCTGTGAATTGTACATTGACACACTAGCTAGTAATGAAGGTCATGGTTGGAAGATTTTAATATTTTTCTATAAACCCTTAATCATGCTATTTTAAGGATATAATCCAGTGTTATACTCATTAAAATAGCCATGTGTTTAAAGACCCTAAAATTAAGTAGAATTTTGTTTCCCAGTTACCCAAAATGAATAGTAGCAGACAAAACATACGTGCACACAGCCAAATTCAACCCAACTGCTTTGATGTTTCAAGGCCAAGATAAATTCACTCACTACTTGAAGCTAAGCCAGAACCACTTCCTTACTAAAATGGAGCTTTCCTTAAGCTACCAAGACCAGTTGAGAATCACCACAAGTTTGCTGAGACCCAAACTATTGATAAATCTTGTGTTGTTTAGAGTTGACTGTAGAATATATCACTGTAGAATGATTCACCATTATAAATAGAAATAAAATAACTAGATAAATTCACTCAGCTACTTGAAGCTAAGCCAGAACCACTTCCTTACTAAAATGGAGCTTTCCTTAAGCTACCAAGACCAGTTGAGAATCACCACAAGTTTGCTGAGACCCAAACTATTGATAAATCTTGTGTTGTTTAGAGTTGACTGTAGAATATATCACTGTAGAATGATTCACCATTATAAATAGAAATAAAATAACTAGTTGGATCTTTTTAAATAGATGGGTTGTAATAAAGATGACACAAAGAATTGTGGTCTGCTTTCCAAGTAATAGCTATAATAGTACAACTTTATAATCTTACAACTGGTATACAATAGGTATAATCTTACAACTGCCTAACTATAAAAACCTATCACTAGGCAATGTTCTTTCAAAGTAGGATCAAAAGCCTGATATTTTGAAATGGTATGAATTTATCACTGAAAATACATGGGGAGGGGGGGATTCTTCATGGTAAACTTATGTATTGAGATAGAATATATATATATTAAAGAGCACTGTTTATATAATAAAGAGCACAGCTCAACAAATTTTTATGAATTCAACACACTCAGGTTACCATGTAAATTAAGACCAAAGCTATTATCAGCACCCCAGAAACCTCCCCCTGTCCTTTCTCAATCAGTCTCAATCATTATTCCTCGAAAGGTAACCAATTCTGACTTCATCACCATAGATAAGTGGTTTTTTTGTTGAACTTTATATAAATGGAATCACACATTATCTTATAGTATGTACTCTTTTGAGTCTGGCATTTTTGCTCAACATTTTATCTGTGAGATTGATCCAAATTTTTACTTGTAGCTGTAGTTGGATCTTTCTTCAGTGTCTATTGTAAAATATACCACAACTTACTGAAGAACATTTGGGTTATTTACATTCTGGAACTCTTGCAAATAATGGTAATATAAACATTTTGTATATGTTTTTGGTGAACATATGTATGCATTTCTGTTAGGTGTATACCTACGATTGGAATTTCTGTGACATGAGGTTTATGTGTATTTAATTTCAGTAGATACTGCAAGTTGTTTTCCACAGCAGGGGTACCAATTTACATTCCCCCAGCAGTGTGGAAGAATTCATTATTCTACATTCTTACTACCAATTGGCATTATCTGTTCTTTTTTTTTTTTTCTCATTGTAGTCACTGTTGAACGGGTGGTGCTATGTCATTGTGGATATAGCGTGCATAACTCTATTAATGATGTTGAATGTCCTTTCATAAGAACAATTTGTATATATTCCTAATTGCCAATTCAAGTCTTTTGCCTATTTTATTTGGATTGTCTTCCTATTTCTTTATTACTATTTCTTCATAGTAATCTTTGCTAGATATATGCAATTTAAACTGCTTTTCGCCCTCTATGGCTTAAGTTTCAACTCTCTTCATAGCATCTTTTGATTAACCGAATTTTGTAATTTTTAATCACATGCAATATGTCAAGTTTATCCTTTATATAGTGTTTCTGTGTCCTTTTTTGAAATCTTTCCTCAACCCATGGTCATGGAAATCTTGTTGTATGATCATCTTTAAAAAACTTACTGTCTTACTTTTCACATTTAAGCATAATTACATTTAAGCATTCTATATTTAACTAACTACATACATTAAATCAATCCAGAATTAATTTTTGTGTACGGTATAAGGTAGGAGTCAAGATATTTTTTCCATGTGCATAATCCAATTCAATTAATCTATTTCAATTTACTTTTTAAAATATTTTCCTCAAAATTAAATTACATTAAAATTACATCTTTGTAATTTAAAATTACACTGCATTAAAATTACATCTTTGTTGAAAGTCAAGTGACTGTATATGTGTAGATCTATTTCTGGACCCACTATTCTGCTCAATGGTCTATTTATCTATCTTTGTGCCAATAAAATAATGCTTTCATTTTAGACTTTTATGAAAGTATTGACATTTGGTGGCTTACGTCTTCAAATTTTGATCTTCACATTGTCTTGACTATTCTAGATCTTTTGCTTTTCCATAATAATTTTAGAATTACCTTATCAATTTTCATTTATAGAAGTGCTAGTGGAATTTCTTTAAGCTTACTTATTTATTTTTAAGAGAGGGAGGGAAGAGAGAGAGAGAGAGAGAGAGAGAGAGAGAGAGAGAATCCCAAGAAGGCCCTGCACTGTCAGCGCAGAGCCCAATGCAGGGCTCAAATTCATAAACAATGAGATCATGAACTGGGCTGAAATCAAGAGTTGGACACTTAACCTAGACACCCAGAAGTGCTAGTGGAATGTTGATTGAGATTGCATTAAATCTATAAATCAGTTTAGGGAGAACAGATATCTTTGCACTGCATTTTCTAATCTTTAGAAATAGCATATCCCTTCTTTTACTTAGTTCTTCTTTCATTTACCTCAATAATATCTTGTAGTTTTCTGTTTGATTTATTTATTTCTAGGTGTTTAATATTTTTATGTCATTGTAAAGAGTATCATTTTTTAAATGAATTATCTGTATATTTATTGCTGCTATATAAAAAAATAGTTTTATTACAGTTACCTTGTATTTAGTTACCTTGCTAATTCATTTATCAAGCCTAATGTATTTTGTTTATAGATTTTGGATTTTCTATAAACATAATCACATCATCTCCAAATAATGAAATTTAAAATTTTTCAAATTCTTAAGACTCATTTTTTTTTGTCTGTTGCACTGGCTACACCTTCCTGTACAATATTGAATTAAAATGGTGATATTGAACATCCTGTGTTATTCCTAACTGAGAGAAAGAAGGCATTTACTATCTCCCTATTATGTATGTTTTTTAGAGATATCCATTAATAGTTAAGAACAGTTCTTTCTATTTCTAGATCCTAGGAGATTTTAGCATGAACGGTATTGAATTTTATCAAATGTTTTTTCTGAATCTACTGAGATGACCATGTGGTTTTCTCAAATTCTTCCTGTGGCATATTAATGATGATTGAATTTTTAATATTAAATCAACCATGTTATTTCTAGAATAAACTCATCTTGGTCATGAAGGGTTTGATTTGCTAATATTCTATTTAAGATTTTTAATCTATACTTATATAAGAAATTGGTTTTAAAATTTTCCTTTTTGTAATTTCTTTACTAGGTCTTAATTTCCAGGTTATGCTGACCTCATAAATTTGCTGACCTTTCATTCTTTGTCTTTTTTCCTAGGGGATGGCCCTTTAGGAATCTCACATGACAGCCAGATGTATTTTTGAGGGACCCTTCTTGGCAAACTTGAATTCCAGTTTTTTCTCAGTACCATCAATTTGCCAAAATATTTACAGCTTAGTTTTGTCACCTCTTTACAACTGTATTCTGCTGAGTTTCTACGTGTCTCATCCTGTGCACATACAGCTTAGAAGTAACCAAATGACTCAAAGGAAAACTGCACAAAGAGTGCTGCATGCGATTCTCTGCAGATTTCTCTTTTCAGTACAAAGATCTTTCAGGTCCTAGTTGTCTTAGTAGCTTTAAATTCCAAATTTTTATTGTACACCCAGTGAGGCTGCCAGAACCCAAAAGACGTTACTTTCTTTTCAGCCTGTGTGCCATGTCCTGAGGGGGTAAAAGCAGCAATGAATATAAAACTCACATCCACATATTTTTTTTTCTCTATGAGGTCTTAGCCCCTCAAATCCTGGATGTCTAGTTATTCTTCAATGAGTCCATGAAGATTTTTGTTTTTGTTTGTTTACCTAGAATTTTACCCATCTTTTATAGTTGGTATCAGAAAG
Source organism: Panthera tigris (assembly GCF_018350195.1). NCBI lineage: Eukaryota > Metazoa > Chordata > Mammalia > Carnivora > Felidae > Panthera > Panthera tigris. The sequence goes on from NC_056667.1 coordinate 140,346,563, forward strand.
AGTAGGCTGGTAAGAGGTACTCCATCACAGCTAGAATCAGAAGCCCCTAAACAGAGTTCTAAAATAGGTGACCTTCAGCATCAACTCTCACTCCATCACTGCACATCTGGGAACAAACTGCTCCTTTACTGAGTCCAAGAATTTGGGCCCCAGTCAGGGGCAGGATGAAAGACTGTCTCATTCTCCTGAGCCCTGTCATTGTTCACTAACTGGGAGTCATCTTCATGGTCCATTGGTATTGCCTCCAGACAGCAGAATTTTATAGTAATATTTACAGAGTTATTCTGAGGCATAATTTTACCCAAATTATATTTCTAAATTGTGCCCAAATGATACTAAAACAGGAAATATCATATGACTATAAAGTTTGTTTTTGTTTTTCTGTTTAAACAGCTACTATTTCCTCCTATATAGAAGGGGGATAATATTAACCCATAAATCCAAAATATGAATCTACCACCTGAGTAACAGCTTATATGCCTATGATTGATTCATTACCTGTAACTTTAACAGTCACAGTATTTCAAGATATGTTGATAGCATAGATTTCTTCCACATGGGCCCCAACCCATGTCCTATTAATATTAACTATATATAGTCAGAAATTCATAATAGAGCCAAGAGGACTCCTCTGGACAATTTATTTTCTGATTTCTCTTGGAAGAATCTTATTAAGCCATAGCATATGTTAAGTTTTAATTTTTTTTTAATGTTTATTTTTGAGAGAGAGAGCGTGAGTGGGGGAGGGGCAGAGAGAGAGAGGGAGACACAGAATCCGGAACAGGCTCTAGGCTCTGAGCTGTCAGCACAGAGCCCAACGTGGGACTTGAACTCATGAACTGCGAGATCATGACCCGAGCCAAAGTCGGACGCTCAACTGATTGAGCCACCCAGGCACCTTGCATATGTTAAATTTTAAAAGGAACAAATACCTATTGACTGAAATACTCTTCTGTCACTGTAACCAAGAGCTACACAAAGACAAGTTTGCCTAATCTATAATAAAAGTCTTTCTTAATTTCAAAAATTAATTCTGAGCCTCTGATTTCCTGAATTCCACAACAGAAAAACATTAACTTGGTGGTAATGGCACTGAAAAGCTTACTGGCATTCATTTCTGAAAAGCCATGAAAAGGATAAAAATGAGGGGTGGGTGGACTTCGGGGTAATGTAATCATTTTGCAAGTAAGACATTTGGCCCTGGTTCTAAGCCATTTCCATCTTATTTCAAAGCCTACTTATCTCTTCAGCACCTCACTCCAACTTGTTGTTAGGCTGCAAGGACTTACTGTTTGTTAACATCTGAAACACTGAAGCCTATGGACTTAACCTGCTTTGCCAGGGTGTTTCATTCATGACGATACAGTCTTAAATGGTTTGGTTATTTTTGGCATAGCTCTGACAAATAGAGTTCTTGCTTCAGTTCTACCAACAGTGAACAATACAGTCTGGGACCACCCTCATATGCAGCTCTTTATTGAAGACGTGACTAAAATATCACCAGCCTTTAGAGTAGGTGACAGGTGGGAACATGTCACACTTCTGCTTAGGGACAAGGGATGAATTAATAGCTATAAAATGCTAATTTCCTTCCTAAGAGTCTCTGATTAGAAAATGCCATATCATCCACTTACAGTAAAAAAAAAAAAAAAAAAATGCTATCTCACCTATTGAAGGACAACGTCACAGCATGGGAAAACCCAGATGTTTTCCTAGAAAATTTCTGAGACATTGGACAACAGGAGAAAACAATTCACAAAGACGAGAAAGTAATTTCTCCAAGATCTTAACAAATGTGTACTAAAAGCCGCAGAGGACACAAAGACTTACAGAACACTGTTCCTGTTCCTTAAGGAATTCATGGACTAATTAAGAAATAATTAAAATGGCATCTGTGGAACAACACTGATAACACGTTTACATGCATCCATAAGAGCTGGAGAATTCCTCCCAAGTCTGACTGCCCTGAGTGGTGATACAACACTATTTTTAATTTGAATTTCTCTGCTCAAATACATTGTAAGTTTCTTGAGGACAGAAACTCTGCCTTCCTTATAAAGCCTAGAACAATAGTCCATCAATATTTGTTGACTGAAAAGGTTTTTGATGAATCAGGGAACTCTGTGCAAATTTCCTTTTGAAGCAAACTTACTATTTTTTTTTTACATTTATTCATTTATTTTTGAGAGACAGAGAGAGACAGAGTCACAAGCGGGGAATGGATAGAGAGAGAAGGAGATGCAGAATCCGAAGCAGGCTCCAGGCTCCGAGCTGTCAGCACAGAGCCCAACAAGGGGCTCGAACTCATGAACCGAGAGATCATGACCTGAGCCAAAGATGGACACTCAACCAGTGTCACCCAGTGACACGCCACCCAGGCGCCCCACAAACTTACTATTTCTAAGTGCGTGCACAAATATGACAAAGGGGACGCTGTTCTGATCCCCAGGGTGCAGTGGGATGTAATGTTATTTCTGTGGGAGTACTATTAACATCAGGAAGGATGAAACTGCTATTCATGCTATCTATATCTTCCAAAATGATTCAGAAATTAATTGTGAATGATTCACTAAATGTTCTTAAAGTTAACGTGGGTTTAGTTAATGCTGCCAAACATTCTGTTTGAACATTTGCATTTTTCCTTTGGGGTTGAAAATCAACCCCCCTCAATGTTCCCAGTCTGACTTGTCTAATGAGGACCAGTGTTCCTGCAACTGCAGCAAAGGCTAACTCCCCTAAGCAGAACCATACGTAGAAAGTAAATAAAGTTCAAATATGTAAAAGGAGGTAATAGTTGTTCATTAAACAAGTTCTTTTTTTTTTTTTTTTTTACTGTTTATTTATTTTTGACAGAGAGAGAGCATGAGTGGTGGAGGGACAGAAAGAGAAGTAGACACAGAATCCAAAGCAGACTCCAGGCTCTGAGCTGTCAGCAACAGAGCCTGATGTGGGGCTTGAACTCACAAACCATGAGATCATGACTCAGCCACGAGGCAACCAAACAGGAAGTTCTTAATAGTGCCTAAGGAAGAGTCCCTTTTACACTTTTTGGTGCAATTCTCTCTTGGGAAAATTCTTTCTTCTGTTACCATGACTAATTTAGAACTGTTAGGGCCTAGGTAAACAGCTTCCTTCCTTATGGATTGTTTGAGGTTGTTGGCTTTCACAATCCTCTCTGCTACTGAAGAATATCTAGGTTTCTCCCAACTGTACATTACTGTGTCTAAGATAATATTTGGCATACAAGACCAGCTCAGCGGTGCCTGGGTGGCTGAGTCGTTTAAGCATCCAACTTTGGCTCAGGTCACTATCTCATGGTTCGTGAGTTTCAAGCCCCACATCAGGCTCTGTGCTGACAGCTCAGAGCCTGGAACCTGCTTCAGATTCTGTGTCTCCCTCTCTCTCTCTCTGCCCCAATCCCCGCTCACTTTCTGTGTCTCAAAAATAAATAAACGTTGAAAAAAATTTTTAACAGAAGTCAGGAAGACAGAGAAGAGTTATTAGAAAAAATAACCAGAAATCCCTCTACTACTAAAAAAATAATAACAAAAATAACAAATGCAGGAAAGGTCTATGATTCTCAGAACCTTGGTTTTCAAGAATATATATCAGATATACCTTAGTTGCTTTGTGGGACTGAAACTCTGATTAAAAGCCAAGGTTCTTTGTCAGTAGGGAAAACATTTTCATATAAAGAACTCATAGTGATTACTTGAAGTAACATCAAAGACTACTTCTCTATCTGTTGCAAGCATATTTAGATATGTACATGGATTTCATACATGCACATATTAAGAAATCTATGTTAACAAACACATGTGAAGTTTCTTTTTTTGTTTTTTAACTTTATTCAATTTCAGAGGAGGTGAGATTTTGTGACTGGGAAAGACAATGACATTTCAGGCTCTACTTGTAAAATAAGAAAGGATGCTAGAGAAAAGAAACAATGCTAGAGAAAGCTTTGAAATAGCACATTCTAAAATACTAATATTTTTAATACTAATATTTTAAAATAGTACATTTTAAAATACTAATATTTCAAAATAAAACATACTACATTCTCTGTATTGTACTGGGAAAGTTCTTATTTGTTTTCTCTAGGGGAATTTCAATTACAGTAAGCAACCACTGGACTCCACAACTGAAGTAAAGTAGGGCATTCTAAGTGTAAAAGTCAGAGGACTTCACACCTGTTATCACCCTTAGTTCTTGCTTAAATGCTGCCGGTAAATATGCGTGGGCTTCACGTCAGGGTCTTCTCAAGAGACCAGGAACTACTCAAAGGAAACACTTAACTCACAAAAGTGCACCACTTCCAGGTTGGAAGCTTCACAAGTATCAGTTCCAGTAGCTTTTCCAAGGAGAAATCTCTTGAATGACAGTCCTCTATTTGATTACCACTGGTGACAAGAAGTTCACTACTTTGCAGAGTGCATATTTGCAATGAAACTATTTTAACCCAGCTGAAGACAGCATTTTATATCTCTAACCATTTTTTTTCCCAAAGTTCAGTGGGCATTTTGTTTATTAAGGATCAGTCAATACAAACTTGCTTAGGTTTAGATAAAGACCTATACAATTCACAATTTAAAATGCAGAATGTTAAAAAATAGGCATGCCAAGAAGATAAGTATCACTTATCTTCTTAGTGGCCCTCTCTTAGCATATCTAGTATCTATATAACTTCCATTTTATATGGGCATTTGGAGACCATTGAGCCATTATCACAATGGTTTTCAATATGCTGCTGGATATAAGTAATTTTGATTTTTACATTTATCTTTGATCTGTAGTTGGTTTCACAGGGCATTCTTTCTTTTTCAGATTTTAATATCAAGATTATGATTATAAGTAAATGTAGACATTTTCCGTATTTGTTTCTTTGCTTTGTAACAGTTGGATTAGGATGAGATATATCTGACTTATAATGTTTGTTTGAACTCACAAAACTATCTGAGCCCCGTGCCTTCAAAGATACGTCTTTAATAACTCTTGCTGTTGTTCAATATACACATTTGTAAGACTTTATTTCACATATATGTATAGCCTAAAGAATAATAATGAAAGGCTTACACATGTTCTCACCACTCAGTTTCGGAGAAAGAACACTATCAGTGCCTTAGAAACCCACATGTATGCCTCTCTCTGATAATCTCCTCCTCTCTGCCCCAACCCCCACCTATCCTGATTTTGGTTTACCATTACTTTGCTTTTCCTCACAATTTTACTATCTTTGTATGCATTGCTAAAGATTATATTCTTTAGTTCAACCAGATTTTGAAATTAAATAATGGAATCATACTCTTCTATTTCTTTTGTGACTTCATTTTTTGTTCTTGCTTTGCTCCTATATTTTTGTTTTGAGATTCATTTATGTTAATAGATGTAGCTGTAGGTCATTTTCACTATTTTATAATATTCCACTGTATGACTATGTCAAAATTTATTTACCCATTCTGTTGAGGGACATTTTGGTTGGTTTTAGTCTGAGGCTTTATTATTGCTGCTATATGACCATTTTGGTACACGTGTCCCAGAACTCAAGTGCCAGAATTCCTCATATATATGCACCTAAAGTGCATTTGTTGGGTTGTGAGATGCACATATGCTCAACTTAATAGAATGTGCCTAATAATTTTCCTAAATAGCTTTAATAATTTTTTTCTCATTAATTTTTTTTTAATTTTATTTTTTAAAATTTACATCCAAATTAGTTAGCATATAGTGCAACAATGATTTCAGGAATAGATTCCTTAGTGCCCCTTACACATTTAGCCAATCCCCCATCCCACAATCCCTCAGTTTGTTCTCCATATTTATGAGTCTCTTATGTTTTGTCCCCCTCCCTGTTTTTATATTAATTTTCCTTCCCTTCACTTATATTCATCTGTTTTGTCTCTTAGAGTCCTCATATGAGTGAAGTCATATGATTTTTGCCTTTCTCTGACTGACTACTTTCGCTTAGCATAATACCCTCCAGTTCTATCCCCATAGTTGCAAATGGAATGATTCCATTCTTTTCTATTGCCAACTATCACTCCATTGTATATATATACCACATCTTCTTTATCCATTCATCCATCGATGGACATTTAGGCTCTTTCCATACTTTCGCTACTGTTGTTAGTGCTGCTATAAACATTGGGGTGCATGTGTCCCTTAGAAACAGCACACCTGTATCCCTTGGATAAATGCCTAGTAGTGCAATTCTTGCGTCATAGGGTAGTTCTATTTTTAGTTTTTTGAGAAACCTCCATACTGTTTTCCAGAGTGGCTGCACCAGCTTGCATTCCCACCAACAATGCAAAAGAGATCCTGTTTCTCCGCATCCTTGCCAACATCTGTTGTTGCCTGAGTTGTTAACATTAGCCATTCTGACAGGTGTGAGGTGGTATCTCATTGTGGTTTTGATTTGTATTTCCCTGATGATGAGTGATGTTGAGCATTTTTTCATGTGTCGGTTGGCTATCTGCATGTCTTCTTTGGAGAAGTGTTTCTTCATGTTTTTTTGCCCATTTCTTCACTGGATTACTTGTTTTTTGGGTGTTGACTTTGATCAGTTCTTTATAGATTTTGGATACTAACCCTTTATCTGATATGTCGTTTGAAAATATCTTCTCCCATTCTGTCAGTTGTCTTTTAGTTTTGCTGATTGTTTCCTTCGCTGTGCAGAAGCTATTTATTTTTTTTATTTATTTATTTTTTTTAACGTTTATCCATTTTTGAGACAGAGAGAGACAGAGCATGAACGGGGGAGGGTCAGAGAGAGGGAGACACAGAATCCGAAACAGGCTCCAGGCTCCGAGCTGTCAGCACAGAGCCTGACGCGGGGCTCGAACCCACGGACTGCAAGATCATGACCCAAGCCGAAGTCGGCCGCCCAACCGACTGAGCCACCCAGGCGCCCCACCGACTGAGCCACCCAGGCGCCCCAGAAGCTTTTTATTTTGATGAGGTCCCAGTAGTTCATTTTTGTTTTTGTTTCCCTTGCCTCCGGAGACGCGTTGAGTAAGAAGTTGCTGCAGCCAAGATCAAAAAGGTTTTTCCTTCTTTGTCCTCGAGGATTTTGATGGCTTCCTGTCTTACATCTAGGTCTTTCATCCATTTTGAGCTTATTTTCATGTATGGTGTAAGTGATCCAGGTACATTCTCCTGAATGTCGCTGTCTGGTTTTCCCAGCACCATTTGCTGAAGAGACTGTCTTTATTCCATTGGATATTCTTTCCTGCTTTGTCAAAGATTAGTTGGCCAAATGTTTGTGGGTCCATTTCTGGGCTTTCTATTCTGTTCCATTGATCTGAGTGTCTGTTTTTGTGCCAGTACTCTACTGTCTTGATGATTGCGGCTTTGTAATACATCCTAAAGTCCAGGATTGTGATGCCTCCGGCTTTGGTTTTCTTTTTCAAGATTGTTTTGGCTATTCGGGGTCTTTTCTGGTTCTATACAAATTTTGGGACTGTTTGTTTTAGCTCTGTGAAGAATGCTGGTGTTATTTTGATAAGGATTGCATTGAATATGTAGATTGCTTTGGGTAGTATTGACATTTTAACCATATTTGTTCTTCCTATCCAGGAGCATGGAATCTTTTTCCATTTTTTGTGTGTCTTCTTCAGTTTATTTCATAAGCTTTCTATAGTTTTGAGTGTATAGATTTTTCACCTCTTTGGTTAGATTTATTCCTAGGTATTTTATGGTTTTGGGTGCAATGTAAATGGGATCGATTTCTTGATTTCTCTGTTGCTTCATTGCTGGTGAATAGGAATACAACCAATTTCTGTGCGTTGATTTTATATCCTGCAACTTTGCTGAATTCATGGATCAGTTGTAGCAGTTTTTTGGTGGAATCCTTTGGGTTTTCCATACAGAGTAGCATGTCATGTGCGAAGAGTGAAAGTTTGACCTCCTCCTGGCCGATTTAGATGCCTTTTATTTCTTTGTGTTGTCTGACTGCAGAGACTAAGACTTCCAATACTATGTTGAATAACAGTGGCAAGAGTGGACATCCCTGTCTCGTTCCTGACCTTAGGGGGAAAGCTCTCAGTTTTTCCCCATTGAGGATGATATTAGCGTTGGGTCATTCATATATGGCTTTTATGATCTCGAGGTATGCTCCTTCTATCCCTACTTTCTTGAGGGTTTTTATCAAGAAAGGATGCTGTATTTTGTCAAATGTTTTCTGCGCATTTATTGAGAGGATCATATGGTTCTTGTCCTTTCTTTTATTGATGTGATGAATCACGTTAATTGTTTTGCAGATATTGAACCAGCCCTGCATCCCAGGTATAAATCCCGCTTGGTCGTGGTGAATAATTTTTTAATGTATTGTTGGATCCAGTTGGCTAATATCTTATTGAGGATTTTTGCATCCATGTTCATCAGGGAAATTGGTCTACAGTTCTCCTTTTTAGTGGGGTCTCTGTTTGGTTTTGGAATCAAGGTAATGCTGGCCTCATAGAAAGAGTTTGGAAGTTTTCCTTCTATTTCTATTTTTTGGAACAGCTTCAAGAGAACGGGTGTTAACTCTTCCTTAAATGTTTGGTAGAATTCCCCTGGAAAGCCATCTGGCCCTGGACTCTTGTTTTTTGGCAGATTTTTTATTACTAATTCAATTTCGTTACTGGTTATGGGTCTGTTCAAATTTTCTATTTCTTCCTATTTCAGTTTTGGTAGTGTATATGTTTCTAGGAATTGGTCCATTTCTTCCAGATTGCCCATTATATTGGCATATAATTGCTCATCATATTCTCTTATTATTGTTTTGTATTTCTGCTGTGTTGGTTGTGATCTCTCCTCTTTCATTCTTGATTTTATTTGGGTCCTTTCCTTTTTTGTTTTGATTAGATTGGCTAGTGGTTTATCAATTTTGTTAATTCTTTCAAAGAACCAGTTTCTGGTTTCATTGATCTGTTTTACTGGGGTTTTTTTTGTTTGTTTCAATAGCATTAATTTCTGCTCTAATCTTTATTATTTCCTGTCTTATAGTGGCTTTGGGTTTTATTCGCTGTTCTTTTTCCAATTCTTTTAGGTGTAAGGTTAGGTTGTGTATCTGAGATCTTTCTTCCTTCTTTAGGAAGGCCTGGATTGCTATATACTTTCCTCTGATGACCGCCTTTGCTGCGTCCCATAGATCTGGTTTGGCTACCCAAGGCTTGGCACAGGCTCTGTCATGGGAAGCCCCCAGCCCTCCTTTGGACCCCAGGAGGCAAGGCCCAACATATGCCGGCTCCTGTCAAGGCAGGGCCCTGGAGACACAGGCAGGCAGAGCTGGCCCTAGGGCCCTGGGCTTCAAACTAGGCTGTTGATCACCACCTTGTTTGGGGCTGGGCTGGGTGGGGTCTGACTGGCCACCAGGGCTGAGAAGGAGCAGCGGCAGCAGCAAAAGTGAACGGAGGCCCTGAGCCAGGCGGCCGTGGGCCAGGGTGACTTCAGCCTGCTGAAGGCGGGGGGGTGGGGGGGGGGACAGGCTCGCTGCAAAGCCGACTTCTGGGTCAGTGGGTGTTGATGTACTTTGGGTTCACTCACTGCCCCAACATCTGCCCAGATGAGCTGGAGAAGTTGGTGCAGGTGGTACGGCAGCTGGAGGCTGAGCCCACCTGCCCCTGGTGCAGCCTATCTTCGTTACTGTGGACCCTGAGTGGGACACTGTCTCAGCCATGGCCCACTACCTACAGGACTTCCACCCACGGTTGCTGGGGCTGACTGGTTCTGCTGAGCAGGTAGCCCAAGTGAGGCACAGCTACTGCGTGTACTACAGTGCAGGCCCCAAGGACAAGGACCAGGATTACATCGTGGACCACTCCATTGCCATCTACCTGCTCAGCCCTGAGCTGAGCAGATCTGAATTTTCTGTCCAAATCACAAACGCTTCCTCCTCTTTACTCAATTGATTTACTGTATTTGCTAATTAAATTAGAGCACCATCCCAAGCACGCAACATTAGCTAGGATGGAGAGGGGATGGGCATTCTCTGTATTTCTTCCGGGGAAGGAACACACTGCTCTTTTAGCATCATTGATCACAATTGATTACGTTGCTGACGTTTTACATCTCATATGTTGCTGATACTTCAAGTCACCGGATCAGTAATAGAAAATGAAGCTGAATGTAGATTTGTCAGTGTGTGTGAGACAGAACTTAAACTTCAGAGGTTTACAGCCTTGGTTCCTATCTTCATTTCCCTGCTAGGTGACTTAGGAGAAATTACTTCACTAAACTATATCTTGGTTTCCCCTTCTGTAAAATAGGGAAATAACAGCACCTGAATCAAAATATTTGGGTTGGAATTTCAAAGAGTTGATGTGTGTGAAGTTCTTAGTAAGTATGCCAAAATATTATTATTTCTATAACAATAATGTTTTTATTGTATAAATAGTTATTTTATTTCATACAATTATCACTTATAATACTACTTATATGTATAAATATATCAATATTAAATATTTCATATTTATAAATATAATAACTAATCTAATTTTTATTACTATCATCATTACTACACCAAGTATTATCGACTCTAAAACACCCAGATATTTTCTGTGTCTTTTACTCTGGCCTCAGAGCAGCATCTGGGAATGAAGCCAGATGCCTAGGGCTGAGGAAGGCAAGTCTTTTGTTACTAATAGAGAGACAGCCTGACTGGAGCACAGAAGCCTCCAGAAAGCAAGTCCCTCAGGGGCAATCATCTCCCCTCTCTCACACCCCTGGCCACATGCACAACATTCTTCTAACCTCCAAAGGCCAGTGTAGGGCCCAGCTCCTGGGGTTTATTTTGATAAATGTTTCAGGCCACAGAGTGCTAAGAAACTTGATTCTCTCGCTTTTCAAATACCAAACCTCTACCTGAAGAAGGAATGCTTAGATTAGAGCACAGAGATGAAAAGTTTTAAGTTAAACATGGAGTTCTCCCCTTAACCTATTGTCTGCTCTGTTCCTCAACTCTGGAAAGTTGGAAGAAAAATATCTTCAGATAAAGACTATTATAAATCACTATTGAAAAGTTAAATATGATTTATCAAATGTTCATTTTATCTTGGAAAGCAGGGTTTTAATGGAACTGCCTTTACAGTTAAGGCCAACAATGCTCTTGAGGGAATTGTATGTATTTTAATAAAATCACTCTGCACAGTAACATAGCTCAAATTCTTCACTGTAGTTCTAAATTTTTTAGACCTCATGGTCAAAATAAGTTTCACCTGGTTATTGTAAGAACACTGTATCTTTCTTTTTCACTGGAAAGGTGAAATATTTCTCGAGTACCTGCTAAGTGACATGTGTTTTACTTATATCGTACTAGTTAATACAGCAAATGTGCACCACGTTTACAGACCAGCAAGCGGACATTCAAAAAGATTAAAAAAACTTTCCTGAGTTCATAACACTAACAAGTGAAGGACGTAGGATTTGAACGTAAGTGTGTGTGATTTGAGAGCCAAAGTCTTTAACGAAAACTGTAAAAAGTCTTCATATTTCGACTGCGGTATTGTAGAGCACTTTCATCTCATTGCATTCAACAGTCCACATACACAGCAGCTTATCTATAATTTGCAACAATTTATGCCTCTAGGAAAACATATTTTTGAAGTTTGAGAAAACCTCAATATGAAAAGTTGATCAGGTACCATCAGCAGTTAATGATCAATTCTTGTTCATGTATTTGCTTACTTGTTTATTGACTATGTTCCTGCCATACTGTAGGCTCCATGGGAACCCAGCTTTGTCCAACTTGGTCACCTCTGCATTTCCACCACCTAAGACAATTCTTGCCACCAAGAAAAAGCTCAGTAAATAGTTTTGATTAAAAGGATGAATGAATGACACATTTCTAACATGCCCAGGATTATGAGTCAATAGGAATTCAAATCAATTCTGACTTTTCCTCTGGAAATGAATGATGACGGCAATACTTCTAGTACCTTGTGGCATTTTCTCATTGCAACACATATAATAGAAAAGAAGTCTTTCCTTCTTTTTTGAAAATACCAGTCGTGGGGTGCCTGGGTGGCTCAGTCAGTTAAGTGTCCGACTTCGGCCCAGGTCATGATCTCACAGTCTGTGGGGTGAAGCCCTGAGTCAGGCTGTATGCTGACAGCTCAGAGCCTGGAGCCTGCTTTGGATTCTGTGTCTCCCTCTCTCTCTGACCCTCCCCTGCTCATGCTCTGTCTCTCTCTCTCTCTCAAAAATAAATAAACACTAAAAAAAATTTGTTTAAAGAAAAAAAGAAAATATCAGTCGCTATCTATCAAGTCCAGAGACTATTATCATTCCCTATGAGTTTGTGATGGCACCAAATCTACACTGTTGAAACCTGAAGAATTTTCTAACTTTGTAAGACATATCAAAAATTTCTCCTAAAAATATGGTTTCCAAATTTAGTTAATGGTGACAACTGAAGCAGTGATGCTGGGGTGACATGATAACATGTAATGCTTTAGAGTTGACATCAGGTTTCTCTCATAGGTTTCTTCCTTATTAGTTAGCTCAGTTGGTTAGAGTTTGATATAATGAGGTCAAGGTCATGGATTCAAACCCCTGGTGGAACAATTAGCTTCAGCTTGTTCCCTGACATAGGGTTAACTCTGAGCCCTTCTATTCCCCTTGACTTTGGTTCTATGCTTCAGAAAGGCCAGGATAAACAGTCACACAAAGTAGAACAGATGCTTAGTGAAGGAACTGCAGGAGAGTCATCTCTCTATAAAATCTTCAGATTTCATATTCATACTCTTCAAAGAGCTGTGCTACTGACTCACACTTCCTTAACAATTGATTTTATACATTTCCTAATTATAGCTATAAACAGTGGAATAATTCATCCATAAACAAGTCTATAAATAACCAATTGCCTTATATAAAATTAAATATGAAAAAATACTTCCAGTGACCAGAAGTAACCCTTTGGAATAAAACTTCTACTGAAATACATTAGCCAAGAGTTTGTCTTAATGGGAAAATAGCTACTCAAGTTATTGTATGGGTGAATACACACTTATAATAAATTTTATATATAGATTCTCAGAAAATTATTAGTGACTTTATAAGCAATAACAAGAATGCATCTCATTAACTGAGAACATTTAAGTCCTGGAGGAGATCAATTCCAGGAGACACACAGCCAAGCAGTCTACTTGCAATAAGGACTTATTCAATTTAAGTCACGAGCTGAATAAGAAATTGGACCTGAATCTGGCCCACAGAAAGATGACTCCCTCTACTAAAAAAATGGAACGTCTTTAAAATGAATCCAGGTCACATTAGCTTGCTGAACCAAATGCCAAGTGTTCATTTAAATATAATTTGCTTTTCTTACTGGAACCTCCAGAGAATGAATGATTCCACAATTCATCAAGTGAAAAAAAAAAAAAAAAGGTGAGGGGTAGTGAGTGGAATGTTTCCTTTGGAAACCAATGTTGTCCTTGAATTTGGCCAAGCTGCCATCCATGAAATGAGGACACCCCCACTCCCGTCACTGCCTTGGTTATCACCATACTCCACGAATTAATATTTTGGTTGTCCTTTTTTACCATAATAAATTCTTGGCTAATACCTGGGCAAATACTGATTGAGATGACATTTGGAGAAGCTAAGACAATCTCTAATATATTACTTTTAACATAAGTCATTCTCTTAACTTTTCACTCATCGCTCCTTTTTTAGAGACAATGCCTTGGTTCTTTCTTTCTTCTTCCCTAAGTAGTCTTGCACATTCAATTACAGACAGACATGGCCAACACTAGGTATAATTGAGAACCACGTAGTGCTCGCATTTGGTGTTCGCAAGTTTCCTCTTTTCACGGGTTGAGTCCTTCCAGCAAGCTCATCCTCAGCCCTGTGTCTCCTCAACCTGTCCCTCACCCTCACATTCCTACCCTCATTACAATCTGTGCACAGAGATACAGTCCTATCAGCTGTTCACATTTGAATGCAATTTCTATTCAGCTCCTATCTTATCAAAAGATTTCTAAACTTCAAAATTCTTTCTCCTTATTAAGATATGTAGAGTAGATCAGAAAAAAAAGTTGGGTTTGGATTAGTTTTTGTTTTGATATGTTCAATTTTCTAGAAGAAGCGTGGAGTCATAAAATAAGCAGAGGCTTAGTGACTCCTCAGACCTATGTCTGAACTCTTTCTAAGACTTCATACTGTCTTGACAGGAGGGAATAGTAAGTCTACATAAAGGTGATGTTAATATTACTGAGACCATTTGTAAGAAACAATAAAAGCACTTCCTTGTACGGCATTCCTCCCATCTGTGGTTTCACTGTCCAACATTTCAGTTACAGTGGTTAACTGTATGTGAAAATGAATAATCCTCCTTATGACATATCATTATTAGGTCAATAGGAGGCTAACACTGCATCACGGTACCTACACCATTCACCTCACTTCTTCTCCCTATGTAAGCATTTTATCTTCTCACATCATCTCCAGAAGGATGAGTACAGTCCAAAAAGATATTTTGAGAGAGAGACCACATTAGCATCACTTTTATTAGAGTATATTGTTGTAATTTTTCTATTTTATTATCTATTATAAGGTTGTTAGTCTTTTACTGTGCCAAATTTATAATCTTTATCACAGGTATGTACATATAGTAAAAAACATAGTATATATAAGGTTCAGTACTATCCACAGCTTCAGACGTCTTCTGGGAGTTTTGGAACCTATCTCCTGTAGATAAAGGGGAGGGACTACTGTACATAAGATGCAATACATACAACTTGCTATTATCTAAGCAGTGAAGCCCTCTGTTTCCCGTGAAGTGGGAAGCACGATTACCTTTTTAAGAGTAAAGTGAATGTAGCACAGTAATAAAATTGCATAATATTGAAGGATTAGAACAGCTGCTGTGGGAAGCCTGAACAGATTAGAAGAACAGTCAGTAAAACAGCATCCAACAATGCTATGGTTCTGGCTGAGGTAGAGACTGTATCTTGTTCAGGCACTATCATGCAGGGTGCAGATACCCTGGTATAGGGTCAGAGGGAGCAGACTGTTTGCTTGGTCCAGAGTCTGAGTAACCTCTGTTTGTTAGCCATTTGAAAGATATTCTTGTCAACGACTTCATAGGCTTAGCCCTCCACTGGGAAAGCAAAACCAGCTCTGGAGTCTGGTCTAAGTCAAAGATACACTAAACATTCATTAAGAATGCTTCTGCCTTGGGAAGCCCAGATTCCTGACTCAGCACCTACTTTCTAAGCAGGAAACTGAGAAACCCTGTTTGGTTATGACTGTGGAAGATTTACTTCCTAGCTCCAGCATCCTGCTCAAGCATTCTTTTGTCTCTCTTTCTCTTTTAGATTAAACAAAAATGATTTGGTGCAAGATGTGGGACCCATGTCATGGGTGGCTATTTATCTTGGATCTCCTTGCACTTTCTATCACCATTGCTCACACATTTTCACTCTTGATCAGAGTTGGGTCATCTTTTTTGGAATTTAGATAGATAAGAAATATAGTTTCTCTGTTGGGTGACCTACTTTTAGTAAGCTATTCTGTAAAAAGCCTCAGGATGATTCAGTTATATATTCTCTTTAAATGTGCTACTGTCTTTATTGGTCCATTCACACCTCCATTGCTCCTTTCCTACTACCCAGTTTGGGTAGGCACTGAATCCTCTCCCAAGAACCATCACCGACTTCAGTGAGTAGGATCTGTTGAGGGTTCTTGGAGAGATTAGAGAAAGGATGCACCTTAGAACAGTGTCACAAATTGGCAAAAATCTCAGAGATCTGCTGGGGGTATCTAGGGGCATGGAGGCAAAGAGCTGCACTGCACGTTGAACAGAAGAGCTCTGTCTTATTTGGGCCTATGCATGAACAGGTTTCTCTGATAGCAAGGGTTGATTATTCAGCGAGACTGAACATGGGAAACCTCAGGATACGCTCAGAAAAGAAACCAGGTAAGTTGAACCGGTTGTTAAGAGAGAAGCTGGGGTGATGGACTATGGGATCCTGACTAAGCAGAGAAGTATAAAAAGCCAAAGGTGGCTCACTGACTGAGAGAAAAATGAAAAGATGATAAATCTAGAGGGTTAGCAAAGCCAAAGAACAGATTCCTTCAGACTAAGGAATGAGAGAGCCAGAGATGGGTGTGATAAGGGAAGGGGTCAGCCAGGTGAACATCACATCTGGACTTAAATAATTCAAGGTGCTGGTGATCCCCTCTAGGATGTAGAAAGCTCCCCATCACCTGAAACACTCCAAAAGACACGGTCATCTGGAATAGACAAAAAGAAAATCTCTCAAGGATGCTGTATAGGGCAATCCTGTGTTGAGAGAGTTTAACACTTCCTTTAGAAAAGGAAGCTTTTACTATAGATCTCACATAACCACAAGTACAGAGAGGAGGAGAGATACGGTATTCCTTAAGTTCCCTTCTAACTCCGTGATTCTGTAAGCCCAGCTTAATCTGCAGATTTTAGGTGAGGTGGGTAACTACAAGCTGAATGCTATTTTCTCAATTAACTTCAGGCTGTTTCATGTAGAAAAAATTTCAGTGTGTAGCCTGGCTTTGCTGCTCTTCTGGTTTCAAAGAAGTGCATAAGTTTATTGTAAAATCATATCAAAATTCCAAGTTTTCTCATAAGTGGCTTTACAGCTATGACCGTCTAGAGCATGACCAGAAAACCATGTCTTAGTTTGAAGATGGTTGTTTTGAAAGTAGGTTTGATTGGCGGTTGATTATCCGTGGCTGTGAAGTCAGGATCCACATGGATAAAGAAAATTCACATATAACCCAAAAATTTCATGCCAATGTAAACAACAAGGGAATAAAGCCACCAAATAAAATTCCCATCCCTGCCTCGTTCAGTATTCAATGGATGTGTTAATAAGGAGTGAAGTGGGCAGAAGGGTCACCAGTGGGAGAATGTCTGGGTAAGTAAGGATCCTAGCAAATCTATAAGCTTGGATAATAGAATGGTACAGTGAGAAGTCCAGATTCAAGGTGATTGATTATCCACAGTTTGCTGTTGAGAAAATTATCTTCTCTACTAACACAACTGAGGTCCAGAATGGCTTTCACACAACTCAGCTATGGTATTTTCCTCAGGCATCAAATCGGCCTCCTGGAGTTATAACTGTTTGGTCCCAAGGATTACTCAACTATACATACACAGACTCTGTATAGACCCAAACAAAAAAAGCACACTGTTGTCACATAAATAATAAAGCCAAACGTGCTAATGCTTTGCTGCCTTTGCAGTGATCCACTAGGGAACTTTTGCCAAATAGACTGGAATCGAGTCAATGTTACATTTTTAAAAGGAGAAGAAATTCTAAGCATAAAAGTGTGCCAGTTATCCACCTGACAAAGTTGATAGATAAATATATCTGTAAGTTTACTTCTTTTTATGGACTTCAATGGTCTCTAAACTTTTTAAAATACCCCCATCAATAAAAAATATTGGAGAATGCATGCCTGGTAAGTATTCGTTATAAAATTATTAATTTACATATGTATGTGATATTAAGCTACTCTAAAAAATATGTTCTGGATGCAATAATATTTAAAAGCATTTAAAATGATATAATAAGCATAAAATAAACATTAAAAATGTCTTGCAAATTATCATACCTCCATACTACCACTGACTAATATCCTAACACATGGTATAGACCGAGTTTGATGCATCGTTAACTGGGGTTGACTTAAATCCACATTTTAAAATAGATGTATTGGTATTTGTGAATTTTTACTGACTTCTTGTCAGATCCTCTTAATGTGGCTGATAAAGAGCTCCTACCAAGAGCAGAAGTGTCAACTCTGCCATGGTCTTGTTATTGCCTTCAGCTTGCATTATTTTTACTTTGCATTTGAATTTTCTGTGCAAGATATTTCATGTCATTTAGCTCCATAACTGTGAATGTTAACCTTATAAATATACACATGAAAATATAAAAATAAAAATATATAAATGACATAAAAATATGACCCCCAAATTCACTTATGGAAACCCTTGAATTACAAGGTATTACGAAGCACTGGTAGTCATCAATCACATGAAGCTACCAGGGACAGCTCTTCATGATGTGGAACTCCTATCCTACCTACAAGACAGCTTCCACACTAGCTGACAAATGGGCAGGTGGTGGCATCACTGGTACTGCATACAGTAAAATTAGTTGTATATAATAACAAAAAATGGTAAGTTAGACTTTATCTAAGTTTTAAAACCTCTGTACATCAAAGGACAGTATCCACAGAGTAAACGGACAATTCACAGAATGTGAGTAAATATTTTTAAATCACACATGTGATAAGGAATTAATGCCGAGAATACATAAAATCCCCATCATTCTACAACAACAACAACAAAAACGAGCAGCCCAATTAAAAAATGGGCAAAGGTCTTAAGTCCTTTCTCCAAAGAAGATATACAAATGGTCAATGAGCACATAAAAGCATTCTCAACATCACTAACCATTAGGAAAATGCAAATCAAAAGTTCACTGAGATAATACTTCACACCCATTAGGCTGGCCATCATAAAAAAAATAAACAAATAACAAGTGTTGGCAATGTGGAGAACCTGGGGAGAGATCGGAAATTCGTGCTCTGTTGGTGGTTATGTAAAATGCTGCAGTCACTCTAGAGACAGTTGGGAGGTTCCTTGAAAAGTTACACATAAAATTACCATATGATCTGGCAATTCTACTACTAGGTGTATACCCCAATGAATTGAAAACGGACAAAAACAATACTCGAATGCCAATGTTCACAGCAGCATTATTCACGACAGCCAAAAGGTGGAAACAACTCAAATGTCTTTCAGTGGATGAATAAATCATCGTGGTATACCCATACAACGGAATGAAATTCTGATACATGGATGAACTATAAAAACACTAAGCTAAGTGAAATAAGCTAGACACAAAGAATAAATATCATATGATTCCATTTGTATGAGGTACCTAAAATAGGCAAATTCAGAGAGACAGAAAATAGAATAGAGGTTACCATCAGCTGAGGAGAGAAGGGAATGGGGAATTATTATTTAATGGGTCCAGAGTTTCTGTGTAGGATGTTAAAAAAGTTTTTAAAGTAGATAGTGCTGATGGTTACATTACATTGCGAACATATTTATTGCCACTGAATTGTATTTAAAAATGGTTAAAATGGTAAATGTTATGTTTTATATATTTTACCACACAAAAAAATCACCAGAAAATTAGTGAAACTTAATTTTTTAAGGTTAATTTAAATTAAAATTTTATTATATTCTTTTGGCATAATTATAGGTCGCCTTATACTCCCTTTATAGTTCCTTACTCTGGAGACCTCTGATTTTAAATCAAACTGCACTTATTAGTGGTTCGAAGGGGACTTACAAATAATGTAAGGTTTATGTATGCCTTGGAATTGTCATGTACATGATACCTCCTGGGCCCCCACATGTTGTTTTACAAGTGTGCTACACAATGGTGTTTCCTGGCTGCTGCAGAGGGTGAATGGGTCTGAAATCTAACTTGTGCTGCACTCTCCAAGCCATGAGCTTCATCTACGTCATCCTACATGAAGGGGTGCAATTATTTAAATCATTTTGAAAAGTGTGCAAAATCATCATATGTGTAATAACCATAGTTCTTGCTATTACTACGTAAGTTTGAAAACCTAATGTTGAAACAAATAATTTCACGGATTTCATACCAATATTCAAATGCATCTTTCTTGACATGTCTAGAAAAGGCTGTTGGCCAGTTGATATGCCATCTTGTTAGCCAAGGCAGTAAAAATCCTTTGATTTTTCTGAATGAAAAATGGTGACCAGAATCGTCAAATGGAGCAGGGTAAGCTGTTAAGTATCCAAGTTCCTAATCAAACCCACATTCAAGAGATGCTCAACATCACTCCTCATCAGGGAAATACAAATCAAAACCACACTCAGATATCACCTCACGCCAGTCAGACTGGCCAAAATGAACAAATCAGGAGACTATAGATGCTGGAGAGGATGTGGAGAAATGGGAACCCTCTTGCACTGTTGGTGGGAATGCAAACTGGTGCAGCCACTCTGGAAAACAGTGTGGAGGTTCCTCAAAAAATTAAAAATAGACCTACCCTATGACCCAACAGTAGCACTGCTAGGAATTTACCCAAGGGATACAGGAGTACTGATGCATAGGGGCACTTGTACCCCAATGTTTAGAGTAGCACTCTCAACAATACCCAAATTGTGGAAAAAGCCTAAATGTCCATCAACTGATGGATGGATAAAGAAATTGTGGTTTATATACACAATGGAGTACTATGTGGCAATGAGAAAGAATGAAATATGGCCCTTTGTAGCAACATGGATGGAACTGAAGAGTGTGATGCTAAGTGAAATAAGCCATACAGAGAAAGACAGATACCATGTGTTTTCACTCTTATGTGGATCCTGAGAAACTTAACAGAAACCCATGGGGGAGGGGAAGGAAAAAAAAAAAAAGAGGTTAGAGTAGGAGAGAGCCAAAGCATAAGAGACTCTTAAAAACTGAGAACAAACTGAGGGTTGATGGGGGGTGGGAGAGAGGGGAGGGTGGGTGATGGGTATTGAGGAGGGCACCTTTTGGGATGAGCACTGGGTGTTGCATGGAAACCAATTTGACAATAAATTTCATATATTAAAAAAATAAAAATAAAAACCCACATTCATTAATTAATTAATGAAACTGTACGGCAAATCCACTTTGTACCAAGGAAGAACAGAAACTGGGGGCTAAGAGATGAAGTGAGGTCTCCAAGTGAGGTGGTTAGTGTGAAAACTGGCATAAGAGTCTGGATCCCCAAGCAGCTGAGGCTTGTGTCACAGTCAGTGTGGTGCTCCCCAGATTGGGGAGATGAGCACATAGAATCCAGCCTAGGCATGGCTGGTATTATGGACTCCACAGAGCAGGATGTTAGCACCCTCACTGTAGATTGAGATGTTTGTGACATCTCCATATGAAGCAGAAGAAAGAAAAGAATAAACAAGGAAACATTTAGTGACTATCACCCATCATTCCACACCATTTTGTGTGGGCCCCTCTGTTCTGCTCTTTTCAGAACTTTCCATAGTATCTGTATTCTGGATCTGCTAAAGGCAATACAAACATTGTCTTACATGTATATATGCAATACATTATAGGTATTGTACATAGATATTTATATATTTATTTTTCTACCATTTACATAATAAACCATACTTTTAATAAAACCCTAATTTAACTTAATGAATATTCTGGAATTGCAAATGCTCCCCAAAATAAGGAACCAAAACCCACTTCCCTTAATAAGCTGTCTGTGTCCCATTTTTGAAATATAACATGTAGATGAAGTAAATGAATCTGGGGTGGAAGAAACAAAATTAATCAAAAAAAATATCTTTTTCCCATTTGACTGGTAATTCTCATTCCCTCTCTCCTTTTGTCCCTCCTCTCCATGCCCCCCCATATGTTTATGTCACTTCTGATTTCAGATTCCCTGAATGAAATTCAGTGGGCTATAAGCTAACTGACTGACAAACACTGGCTAAGTTAAACAAAGGTGGGAACAATGAGAAGGGCCCAATTGCTCTGAAGAGTTTTGAAGTGAAAAATCTTCACCTCTGGGTTGAATTTTTCATGGCAGCTGAAACTAACCTACTCGTAATGGGTCAAGAGCCACGCCTTCCTTTGCTGCTGTACACACGGATCCATTTTGTGTGCTCTACCAAGGAATGGTTTGGAGCTGGGTAGGTCTTCCAGAGGTCATCTTTTCCTAAGGCCTCCAGGCAGTTTTCCTTTAAAGCATTCCAGATTTTTCATTCCTTAATTCTTTAAAATGCATTGAGCAATTGATAGCTAAACCTCTGATGTCTACAGGAAGAAATGTTAGAGTCAGTGGGTCTTAATTTTACTCCTAGGCAAATCTGTGTGCAAGGCGAGGATGCCCTTTAAAGTCAAATTTAGTTTTGCTTTCTTTATTCTTACATTGTGATAATACTTTAGGAAGCTGGCATTAAAGAGAGGTCAAATCACAGGCTAAAAGAAGAATTATGTCCATTTTGAACAGAGACTTTTAGACAACAAAATGATCATTTAGTGCCTATATTAGATTCCTTCCTGAATTTAGCCTTTAGGCAATCGGTTTATTAAAGGATTCTAAAAGCATTTGGCCTTTATGTGAATGGGAGTAAGCTCTACAGAGCTTCTAACTATAATGAAATCAGAAGGGTCATAAACCCTTGTGCTGTAGACATTAATTAACGGCCAGCTTACCCCAGAGTAAAGTGCTGGGATAGCAGGTGTGTTTGGGGGAGGTACATGACTGCCTGGGAAGCAGCTGGACTTGGCAGTTTTTGGATTGAGAACAGAGAGGTAGGAAATCTCTCGCACAGGGGCAGTTTGTCCATCCCTTTGACCCCCACATGCCTTAAGTGAACTCCTCTGTTTCTTACAAATTTTGCATCTGCATGTGGAAAACCATGCATTTCCCATCTTTTAAAGGAAGTAGTTGCTTTCCCACTCTCTCCCTTTTCCCACACCTGGACTGGACATTATTTGTCTTGAGGCAGAAGAGGGTTCAACACACCATGTGACCATATTTAATGGTCTCCAAAATTACTTCTGTGAAATATCCACCTACTTGCCACAGCTTGATTTACTGCATCGCCAGGAAATAACAAATGTAATTACTTTGGAATCAACATAATATGAGGCCAGATTTCCTTAACATTCCTTTTGCTTGAGAGGAACTTAATATGAATGAGAACCAGCTGTCTGTCTGTCATCATGTACATTTGGTCAGCTTTCATAACTGATGACAGATATGGCTCTTTTGGAAAATACTTTAAAGTCACATAATTGTAATGGCCATTTTTCCTCTGACAGCTTTAAGATCTATAATGAATCATGTAAAGCACATGGATCTTACCTGAAACCAAGAGATAACTTTGTGTCCTCCCAGTGCTTACCTCCCCCAGAATAGTTTCCCCCAGCCTAATGTTTTGGATTTCTTTGGGTAGTATGTTCTTATTCAAGAAGAAAACACAAATGAAGCCTGTGACATTGTGACTATAGAAATGCATTAGTAACCTATGTAACCTAGAGTTTTGGATGGCCAGCAGGGTCTTCTGTGTGTGTGCACACGTGCATGTGTGTGTGAGAGATCTGATTTAATTAGCCTTATTACACATCGACTAATTACCAGACTATTTGTCAGACACTAAGATTTTTACAAGGACCTGGCATTTTGGGGTCTCTACTTTGTGTTAGGCTACTGACATCCATTTTCTTTTCTTAACCTTCACATCAAACCAACCTCATGAGTTAGATATTATGACCTGCTTATTTCCAAAGAGAACATTGAAATTTAGTGACACTAATAACTTTTTTAGGGTCACGGAATTTGTTAATTAATAAAGTTGAGAGTAGGAACTAGGCCTCTTTGATTCAAGTCAGTAATGAACCATTAATGAAAGACTCAGCAAGATTAGTAAATACAAGCTCATTATACAACAACTGATAATTGTCTATGGACCAGGAATAACTAATTAGACAATCTAATACAGAAAAATGATCCCATTCCTAAGTCAGAGAAATGAGAGTGCAATGGACAAATAGCTCAGTAAAAGTGGAGCACAACCACATGTGTGGACACTTAATATTTGACAGAGGTGCAATTACAATGGGGTAAGGATCTGCTAATGAACTAGTGGTGACTGGAAAATAAGATAGCCATCTGATTCCTTACTTTACACTATATAAACATTCAATATTCCAGGAAGATTAAAAACCAAATTTGAAAAAGTAAAGCCTTAAACATTTTATTCTATTTTTTTAGAGAAAGAAAGTGCACGTGATCAGGGAAGGGGGTAGAGGGAGAGAGAGAATCCTTTTTTTTAACGTCTATTTTGAGGGGGAGAGACAAAGCGAGAGCGAGAGCGAGAGCGAGAGAGAGAGAACAAGTGGGGGAGGGGCAGGGAGAAAGGGAGAGAGAATCCCATGTAAGCTAGAGCCCGACGCAGGGCTCCATCCCATGAACTGCGAGATCACAACCTAAGAGACAAATGCTCAACCGACTGAGCCACCTAGGTACCCCGAGATAGAATCTTAAGCAGGTTCCATGCTCAGCACTGACAGAGCCCCATACGGGGCTTAATCCCATGACTCTGGGATCATGACCTGAGCCAAAATCAAGAGTCAGACACTCAACCAACTGAGCAACACAGGCACCCCAAACCTTAAACATTTTAGAAGAAACTAAATGATGTTGAAGTGTGGAAGGAGTTCTTAAATAAAACACAGAAAAGCACAAATGGCACAATGAAAGATTAACAAATTCACTATATTAAAACTAAGGCTCTTTTTTTTTTTTTTTTACAATAAACACAATGCAAATAGTGAAAACACAAGCCACAGACTGGAGAAAATATTTGCAACACATATAACTAACAAAAGAATTAGTATCCAGAACACTTAAAGAAGAAATAAAAATCAATAGCCCAAAAGAAAAAATGGGCAATTCGCAAAACAGGAAACTCAATGTTTATTTAATATATAAAAAGATTTTTTAATCTTACTACTAATAAGGAAAACAAGATTAAAGCAATGAGATCTCATTTCACATTTATCAAATTGACTAATTTTTGAAGTCTGAAAATACCTATTGTTGACTAGATGTGATACAACAGGAATCCCATTTATTGTTGATAAAATTGAAACAACTACTTTGGAGCACAATTTGGTACTGTCTAGTAAAGCTGAAGATGCACATTACCTAACACCAAGCATTTCCACCTCTGTGTAAGCATCTTAGAGAAGCTGTCTAACACGCATACATCCAAGGGAGACATACAAAATGTTAATTTCAGCATTATTTCTAAAAACAAAACAACAGGAACTCAACTATATTTAAATTTTAAATGGATATATTTTGATATATTCATAAAATGCGAAACCATGCAGCAGCTAAAAGGAACAGACTAAATTCTACCTTCTTGTAGCAACATGAATAAATCTCAAAAACACAACGTGGTCAAAAAAAGTTGCAAAGCCTTAGAACAGCATGATATATATAAAGTCCAAAAATATGCAAAAATATGACATTGTTTATAGAGACAATTTATGGTAATTTATGCTTTACTGAATAGTGAAACATGCAGTTTGTATTTATATAAAAGTATAAAAGCATGCACATAAGAAAAATAACAAAATAAAATAGTGGCTTTCTCCGGAAAGGGGCAGATAAGAATTAAATCAGAGAGTTTTGTTAGGAAAGGCCCTTAAATTAAAAAAAAAAAAATCTGAAATGAATATGGTGTTGGATGATTGAAAGAAAAAGAGAAAAGATGAGGCAGGCAGAAGGGAGAGAAGGTATAAAGGAAAGGGAGAGAGGAAGGCAGATTCTGTCTTTCAAGGTACAGTCATTTAAATTAAAAACCAGATTAAAGGAGGAATTTCCAGATTTTCTGAAACACACAATGAACAAATGGGGCTAGGTTTGATAGGACTTAATAAAATTCATTAATTTGGGGGCACCTGGGTGGCTCAGTCAGTTGAGCGACTGACTTCGGCTCAGGTCATGATCTCATGGTTTGTGAGTTTGAGCCCCGCGTGGGGCTCTGTGTTGACAGCTCGGAGCCTGGAGCCTGCTTTGGATTCTGTGTCTCCCTCTCTCTCTCTGCCCCTCCCCCACTCATGCTCTGTCTCTGTCTCAGAAATAAACATTAAAAAAATTTTAATTCATTAATTTATATTAATTAGCAGAAGGTCCATTTGAATTAAACAAATTCAGAAATTCTGAGTATTTAAAGGCATGCAATTGTAAAACATTCTGTGCCTACAGCTATTCAAACTGACCACAGCGAACAGTTTACCTTTACATATGTGGCACATTTGTATCTTGAAATATGAAGCAGCTTGGTCTCTGTGTGTCCCCTCTCCTCTCTTACTTGTGCCCTAGGGCAATTTTCCTTCCTCTCATCCAGAAACAAAAATTCAAACAAATCTATGAGCAAAGTGCCTGATTTTTTTAATCTTCATGTGTATACTTCTCTTTCATATAATGTCCATACTGTTTTTCACTATTTTACTGAGCAGTAAAACATTATATTTTTGTTACCAAAATAAGATCATAATCTACATATCCCCTTGAAAGCTAATTTTTCCAGTTCACATTCATCATTTCAGAAAATGTTCATCTCACCTAATATTAGAATTTAGATTCTCCTCATGGCCCTAAATACCCCTTTTAAGACTGATTTGCACAAATCACAGCCAATCCAAGCCCATACATTTCACCTATTTTATTTCTTATGTCTCTTTTCATTTAGAACAGATCCTTTATTTTAATAATGCTGAACTATTATCTTACAGGATATACCACTTTCTAAATCTGTCCAGTTTCTTCATGATGAATTTTAGCTTGTTCCTTACTTCATAAACTGACAGCTATGTCTAAAGGCTCTAGGGATTCAAGTTGAGCATATCTGGCTAGATAATTCATAAATGATGTTACCAACCTCATTTTGCAACACCTGAGAAAACATGTAACATCTGGCCGAGCCCCATTAATGATACTAAGCTTAACCACTGAATTAGAGTGGTGACAGTTTGATTTCTCTATTTAATAGTTAACATTTTTCCCTTTGCAACCTGAAACAATTTGAATGGTGTTGCTTTGGCATTATACAAGTGTTTCGTTCACCATCATCCATTCCCTTAATGGTTTTAACATCAACTGATAATCCTGAATTAACAATTTCATTATATCACCGGCCTATAAAGCAAGGAATAACACGAGCAAAAATCCCTGCTCTCATGGAACTTACTATCTAGTAGGATAGTAGGATAGAGAAACAATAAACATAAAAAGTTAGAAAAATACTCTATGAAGTATATCATGTGGTACAAAGTGCTACAGAAATAAGGCTGGGAAGGGATGAGGAAATGGGATGGAAGAGAGGACTATGGGATTGTTGTACTGAATAAGGTGGTCAGGGAAGGCATCACAAGGTATCTGTGACTTTTGTGCAGGGACAGTGGACATCTGGGGGAAAGAATCATTCCAGATAAGTGCAAAGGCCCTGGGTTGGGAGACTGCTCATATGTTCAAGGGCCAGCTAAGAGACCAAGGTGGCTGGAGCAGAGATAGGAAAAGAAGAGAATGAAAAGTGGTCAATGAGTAGACAAGAGAGTGTGCAAATCACGGAGGTCTTGAGGGCCAATGTAAGGGCTTTGACTTTTACTCCAAGATAGGCAGAGGAGCAACTTTGCCTGTCTCACATATTATAGGAATTTCACAGGCTGGTTTCAGCATGGACATGTAAAGAGAAGTTATCACCCCTATTCTTACGACAAGAAGAAACTGAAGCAAACTGAAAATCGGTAATCTTCTTGGACCTGTTAGAGAACTGAGGTTGCAGAGCAAAGGGCTATCCTGAAAGTTGGAGACACAGGAGAATATGAGATCACAGCCAAGATCTACCTACCAGGAGCAAAAGCTGCTAGAGCCATAACCTGGCAGGAACACTTGAATGGTAATTTTGACAAACTGACAGAAGCAGAATATAGACTAGGGTGACAGTGAATAGCTCCTGGTGGCCTAGGCAGACGCTCAGATTTTCTTGGCTTTTCCCTTTAGGGTCCCCCAGATTCTCACAGGAAAGAGATGCCCTCATAGCTCTGGCAAGAGGAGTAGAAAGGTAACTGTTTTGAAATACACCCAGAGTATTCTCCATGCCAAAGGCTTACTCGCCACAAAAAGGACTTCACCAGAGCCTTGCCTCACCAAGGTCAAAAATCCATATGCACACAAAATAGAGTATAGGACAGGCAGGAGAGGAAATTAGGAAGTTATGGCAATACCTGTCGGAGCCAAGGATAGAGTTGGCTTTTTTTCCAACAAGAGTCTAGAAAAGACTGTGACTGGAGGAAACGGCAAAAGAAAGCCAAATAGTGAGTTTGTTGAAAGGAGGATAGTTTCTAGTCATGGACAGGGAAAGGAGAAGGTTAACCATCCCTCTCTGATTACAAAGTGAAAGGGTCTCTCCCTGAGCCATACGGGCCAAGAGATGGGCGAACCATTATTCCCATGGCCAATTCACTAGTCACCTATGGGCAAACTGCTCTTCGGGAGTGCTGACACTTGTAAGTCTTCTGAACAGAGGGCAGAGGATTCAGTTCCTGGAGTGAGGACCAGGGCATCAAGAGGAACATTTCTTCTGTCAGTGGAAGGTGGAACAGGAAGAGAACCTGGAGAAGTTATCCTTGTGCCAACTCTTCACTACAGTTTGCAAGCATCCCTTGTCCAATGCACTGTATGATTTTGGAAATGGACACTATCAGCACTCCTTGGCACAGCTACGTGGTCCTAAGGCCACAGGATCATACATTCACATTGGGAATCACCCCTTCAAGTCCCCTCAGATCATGACAAATTTCTTGGCATATTTTTTTTGTCATGGCTATAGCTCATGTGGTTGTGGGTCAGTGTTCCAGATTGCAAAGATGCTAATCACACCCATCCAAACATTAAAGGATTACACTAAGCCCTGGGGTCTGCTGACCTTTACCCTGTAGTTCCTCAAGCATCTCCTTGAAAGTACCTGAAGTCACTGTAAAACTTATATTTTATCCTTCAGGTATTCTTGTTTTTGTTTTTTGTTTTCTACAAATCCAACATCAGCCCTTGTTTCTTCTCAAATTAGTCAAAACTATTTGTCAGAGCACAGCACAAATGACAGCAGCCACACCACAGTATGTAGAATATTCTTTTTTATGAAAAGATTCTCCTGGGGGTGCCTGGGTGGCT
Organism: Panthera tigris; assembly: GCF_018350195.1. NCBI lineage: Eukaryota > Metazoa > Chordata > Mammalia > Carnivora > Felidae > Panthera > Panthera tigris. Next base: position 140,375,312 of record NC_056667.1, read on the forward strand.
CAGTGGGTTAAGCGTCTGACTCTTGATTTTAGCTCAGGTCATGATCTCATGGTTCATGGGTTCAAGCCCCACATCAGGCCCCCGCTGACAGTGTGGAGCCTGCTTGGGATTCTCTGTCTCTCTCTCTCTCTCTCTCTCTCTCTCTCTCTCTCAATAAATAAATAAACATTAAAAAAAAAAGATATTATCTCGGGCTTGGTATCTCTGGTTTCACTGCCATATCAGTGACAGCAGCTGGAGATTCATGGGCTGCCCAATTTCAAGGTAGTCTCCAAAGCACAGCAGATGAGACACAAGAGGACTCTCACTTTTAGTAACTCCTGTGCTGGCTCATTTCTATGTCATGGTGACTGCACTCTGAACTTCACAGATAACATTACTGAGATTTGCTAGTTCACTATGAATGGATGGACAGACAGATGAATATCAGAAAGCAATGTTAAATTAACAGTTGAACTCACTTTACAAAAGGGAGCTCTCAAAATACTTCCTTCCAGGCAGAAGACATCCTTATTTTCTACTTCTTATATTTTTAGTAGCAAAATTTGGGAAGTATGTGGGGCTAAAGGAATCATATGGAAGATGACTTCGTTAAGTGATTATTGGCCCTCAATCTGAAGGTCTCTCTGACCTAACATACTGAACCTAGAATGAACTAGTAAGTGTAAGCTGATGAAGTGCCCTTAGGCTGGATTTACTCACCAACAAATATCTAAACAAGTTGTAGTATCACTTTTCTAGCCTTAGAAGTTGATATCTGATCACACAGCTGATTCTAATGACCTCTAAATAAAAGAGAGAAATCAAGTTCAACAGCTAAGAAATTAGGGAACTATTACTGAGATACTTACCACATGTTGTTGTGAACCAAACACTGAAAAAGATACAGGTAGGAGTTTTTTATAATAAAAAATTCCTCAGAGTTGATATCATAGTCTACTGAACTTTATGTTTTGACTGTGGTATTTTACTTTCAAAACAGATTAGGAAAATAATATGTAAAGCTAGAAATAACAAGGGAATCTATAAACCTGAAGGTCCTATGGAACAGAGTCAGAACTTTCTCAGCAAATGTGGTGAGTTAACATCTATACACATATAGGAAACAACTAACCAAACATTACAAAGCCAAAAGTTAATTCCACCCTGTTGAGTGTGGCCAAAAGCCATACTATTTTATTTTAATACAATAAAGACTATATCAAACATCCCCAGAATCTGGACCAGAGTACATAAGAACTAAACTATTCTGACAAAATGCAAGCTGAGTAGTCATATTCCTTTACATAATTTTTTGCATCAGTCACCCAATTTTGCATCGGTCATACAATTTTTTGCATCAGTATAATGCAAAGCACCTTTAGAATGATAGAAACATCTGAGCTCTGCACTTCCTAGTCGCATGGCCAAGAACAAAAAAATCTCCTGAACAATGTGACCTACAGCTTTCCCAACTGAAAAACTGAACCATAGTCCCCATGTTGCAAGGTTGTTGAGGAGGTTATAAATAATATGGGCAAAATGTCTGATTTTGAATGCCTACTGCTATTCTTAGAGGGTAGTCTTTCATTAAGTAAATCTGACATAGGTGTGCTTGGCTACTTCCTGTAACTCTGTGTCCTCCCAAAAAGTGGAAATTTCAGTAGTAATTCGTAGATTGCATTTTCACATAGAAAGCTGGCTACTTTGTATTTATTAGAGATGTGCCACTCAGGTCTCCCTTCCAAAGAGGGCTTGCTGCTCAGCTGTGAGGAGTGTGGTTTGCTCAAGGCCTCCAGCTGTTAGTCCTCCAGGGTCTGCTTCAGCTTTCCAACCAAGGTCACACCACTTGTGGAGTGGCCCTGGGCCAATGACTGTGCCAGACAGTGGTGGCCAAGAACATGTTCCTCTCACAGCAGCCTCCAGTCAATGACTGAACAAAGCAGGAATACACCCAATGCAGCATTTCTCCGACAGGCAAGCCATGCTCCTGAGCTCCCCTTGGGCAGGCAGAGGCTTGGCCAGGTGGGCAGGGCAAAGCGACAGCGCCCCCCACCCAGTCCCACTCCCTCTCATTCCCATTCACAGGCTTACTCCCGGAAAATATTTTACACCCTAACAGCCTTGGCATCTGCTTCCAGAGAACCCAAACTGGGACACCTAGAAAACGTTTAAGAGATCTGTTACCAGACAATGATCACCACCACCACCACCACCAATCCTGCTAGAAGAATCCATGGAAATGCAGAAGCTCTTTATAACTTTGTCTAAAACATCCCAGGCAAGTGTCTACTCTGTTCTTTTTTGTCCCCCAGCTATACTGAGATATAATTGTTATGCCACGTGTATAAGGTTAAGATGTACAACCTGTTGATTTCACACACTTACATAAGGCAAAATGGCTAGCCCCATACCTTAGCTAACATCTCCATCATATCACATGATTACCATTTCTCTTTTGTGGTGAGAACATTTAGGATCTACTCTCCTGGCAACGTTGAAGTATATGACGCAGTATTGTTGACCATAATCACAACGCTGTACATTACATCTTCAGAACTTAGTCATGTTATAACCGGAAGTTTGTATGCTTTGACCAGCATCTCCCCATCTCCCCCTCCCCAAGCCCCTGACAACCACAACTCTATTATAAATTAACACTTCATGCCTTCAGTCTTCCCTCAAGGTGTTAAACCAACGTTAGCATTTGTGCGTATTTTTTCCTGTTTACTCCAATATGAATTTGCTTGCTGCAACTTAGGCTGCCTTCTCCATGCATTCACTGTGAAGATGAAGAAAAAGCACCTACAATGTGATTTCAAGACATGTAGGCTGTGCTTTTGCTATTGATCAAGATTCTCAACCTCTTTAGACATGCCTCGGAGGTGTTACTTCCCAAGCTATTAATCATTTTTATTGCTTTTCTCTGGGTGTTATCCAAACTCTCCTCCCTGCAGCTGTCTTCTGATGAACAGTTTCAAACTCATAGCAGGTCTCTAGTAAGAAGCTGGCTTAGTACAGAAAGATGGAGAAGCTCAATGGCCAGAACTCCAATGACTAGGATTAACTATGGAAACTGGCTGCAAAAACTTTCTAATTATCCTTACCTTTATCATTCAGTAATTGTGTAATTCAAAATATTGGATTTGTTTATATCCCACCTCATTCTATTGCTTTGGGATGCAGAGCTCTAAATATATCTGTCAAGTCCATCTGATCCAATGTATCATTCAGGGTCCTTGTTTCTTTATTGACCGTGTGTCTAGATGATCTATTCATTTCTGTAAGTGGGGTGTTAAAGTCCCCTGCAATTACCACATTCTTATCAATAAGGTTGCTTATGTTTGTGAGTAATTGTTTTATATATTTGGGGGCTCCTGTATTCGGCGCATAGACATTTATAATTGTTAGCTCTTCCTGATGGATAGACCCTGTGATTATTATATAATGCCCTTCTTCATCTCTTGTTACAGCCTTTAATTAAAAGTCTAGTTTGTCTGATATAAGTATGGCTACTCCAGCTTTCTTTTGACTTCCAGTGGCATGATAAATAGTTCTCCATCCCCTGACTCTCAATCTGAAGATGTCCTCAGGTCTAAAATGAGTCTCTTGTAGACAGCAAATAGATGGGTCTTGTTTTTTTATCCATTCTGATATCCTATGTCTTTTGGTTGGCGCATTTAGTCCATTTACATTCAGTGTTATTATAGAAAGATATGGGTTTAGAGTCATTGTGATGTCCGTAGGTTTCATGCTTGTAGTGATGTCTCTGGTACTTTGTTCTCACAGGATCCCCCTTAGGATCTCTTGTAGGGCTGGTTTAGTGGTGATGAATTCCTTCAGTTTTTGTTTGTTTGGGAAGACCTTTATCTCTCCTTCTATTCTAAATGACAGACTTGCTGGATAAAGGATTCTCGGCTGCATATTTTTTTCTGTTCATCACGTGGAAGATCTCCTGCCATTCCTTTCTGGCCTGCCAAGTTTCAGTAGAGAGATCAGTCACGAGTCTTTTACATCTCCCTTTATATGTTAGAGCATGTTTATCTCTAGCTGCTTCAGAATTTTCTCTTTATCCTTGTATTTTGACAGTTTCACTATGATATGTCGTGCAGAAGATTGATTCAAGTTACGTCTGAAGGGAGTTCTCTGTGCCTCTTGGATTTCAATGCCTTTTTCCTTCCCCAGATCCGGGAAGTTCTCAGCTATTATTTCTTCAAGTACACCTTCAACACCTTTCCCTCTCTCTTCCTCCTCTGGAATACCAATTATGCGTATATTATTTCTCTTTAGTGCATCACTTAGTTCTCTAATTTTCCCCTCATACTCCTGGATTTTTTTTATCTCTCTTTTTCTCAGCTTCTTCTTTTTCCATAATTTTATCTTCTAGTTCACCTATTCTCTCCTCTGCCTCTTCAATCCAAGCCGTAGTTGTCTCCATTTTATTTTGCAGCTCGTTGATAGCATTATCCCACCTCATTCTAGAGAATATTTTGGATGTGCCTAATTAAAATGCACCAAGGGTCAGCAATACACAAAGCATGGCCTCGGCAGAAACACAAAACTTCACATTTACAATCAGTTCCATAATAGGCATTTTTAAAATCTCCCTATTAAAATAACATGAATGGCACTTATACCTACACACATCTCTAAAAGTGATGGTGAAGGGCACAACACAATGAAGAAGGACCACATTATGTTATCTTTCTCTGAATCTTTTAAAATAAGAGCCACCAACTCTGCTTGCAGTCTGTGTTTTTTGTAAGCTGGCTTTCTTGGCCTGCAGAATATGGTGTGACCTGCTCTTCCAGCCTATTCTTCAACAATCCCTTTACCCACTTTAAATTCAGGTTAGACTGAACCATATGCTATTTCTCTCCAAACACTGCTGCTTTCCCTAGCCCTCTTACGTTCATTTCGCATGTCCTCAAATGCATTGTCCCCTCACTCAAAATAGGTTAAGCCATCCAAAGCCCAATTTGAAAATCTCCTTTGCCTGGAAGCCCTTTCTAAGAAGGTTGTACCTTCTCCCTTCTCCGAATTCCTAGAGCACTCTATTGGCATGATCCCATTCTACACTATGCTGTCTGACACATGTATGTGTCTTACATCATGTTTCTGTGGCCAGAAAAAGGATCAGGTTTCTCTTTGTATTTCTGACAGCTTTCTGCCAAATTATCTATCCAGTAAGTCACTGAATTGTCCATAGATACATGCCAGGCACTGAAGTAGATACTGGGAAAATAACCCCCCAAAATTGACTTTGTATCTATCCTCGAGGAACTTCTGGGCAGAAGGGACTACAGAAAATGCAATGACCATAGTTTCACAGCAGGCAGAGGATTCCTGGGCTGGTGCAGGAGACATTGGAAGGGCTCCTAATCTAGATTTCAGGATCAGGGACTCCAATAAACACTAATATGCAAACACTTAGCCAAAAGAATAGGCTAGGTGGTAGTGATTGCTACTGGTAGAGAAATAAGTCATGAAAACACCAGGGGACAGTTTCAAAGCATCAAGAGAGGAGCATGAGGACAGGTGGAGTAGCCCCTAAACTCAGAGGTGTGGTTGACATGTAAGCTAGGTCGTGACAGGCCTCTTACATGTGAGGGAGTTCAGATATTAGCATAAGGACAAAGGCAAGCTACTGAAAGATAAACATAATTTGCATTTTCAAACAATCCTTCTGGCTTTAGTTCATAGACTAGGTTGCAAGAGAGCAGGACAGGGAACAGGGAGATGAATTAGTAGCCTGTTTGCAGTAATCCAGGCAATTCTCTAAAGTGGTATGATAGGAGGTTTATACTCACATATTTAAATAAGCATCATATGCCAAATTCCAACTAAAATGCATTATGTACCAGCTCTCACTCTCTCCGAGAAAAATTTTTAAGTGAAACTGACAGAAAATATACACTCCCCCATATGATCAAGGAGCCTCTGACTGTCCTGTGCCAGACTGCCTTGTCCAACATCTGGATTTTTAGTACACCTGGTAACACTTAAGCATTTTAACCATATTTATCATGGAGAAATTCACTGAGTTTCCAAGCACTGTTGTAGTTCACGGCTCATACACTCAATCAATCAATACTGCAAGCATCTTTATTTTTGCAACAGAAACAATTACTATACTTAATTGATAAGCAGTGAGGACAGAGAATATAAGCAGGAAAACCACTACCAAGGAATGATGCCATATTCTCTTCCTTATGACCATGGGCAAAATCAGCAGGCACTTTTGCTTCTGCCATTTTTTTCTGAAATTTTTTTAAGTTTATTCATTTATTTTGAGAGAGAGAGAGAGGAAGAGAGAGCCAGAGAGGGGCAGAGAGAGAGAGGGAGAGAGAATCCGAAGCAGTGCAGAGCCCAATGCAGGGCTCTATTTCACAAACCATGAGATCATGACCTGAGCTGAAATCAATAGTCACCTACTTAACCGACTGAGCACCTCCAGGCGCCCCGCTTCTGCCTTTGTTTAAAGCTGGTTTGGAGATAAGAAACAGTGTAGAGCCCACTACATTGGGACGGTATGTTTTTGGTTAGGGTATAGCATGAAATCCCCTGTATAATATAAAGCTGTTTTTGAATGGCAGGAAAAGAGAGATGGGAAATACACCATGTGATATTTCCCTCATGGTTATAAAATATAACCCCTCCACCATCACTATGAGCTCACAGACAGATAAGTGTTCTCTTCTATATAGATAACTCAGCATTATAGTGAGGAATTGGGAATTATTTTTAATAGCTGCCATAACAACTAACTAATACCAAAAAGAAGAACCATAAAATTTTTTTTTGGAAACAGGTAATCTTTCTTGGCAAATGTCCTCATTATCTGATTTACTCAAAATTAAATAATTTAATTCATTCAGTGCATCTTAAACTATACACCAAGAAATTATATCACACATGACAATGTCCTATGGATTCCTAATGTAGCTGTTACCATTTGATTCTGTTTAGTCTTAACAGATGTGGTAATTGGTTGCAGCTGTTATAAAAACATTGAAGGAAATAATCAGCAAAACTAAAAGGCAACCGAAAGAATGGGAGAAGATATTTGCAAATGACATATCAGATAAAGGGTTAGTATCCAAAATCTATAGAAAACTTACCAAACTCAAAATCCCAGAAAACAACCCAGTGAAGAAATGGGCAAAAGACATGAATAGACACTTCCCCAAAGAAGACATCCAGATGGCCAACCAACACATGAAAAAATGCTCAACATCACTCATCATCAGGGAAATACAAATCAAAACCACAATGAGATACCACCTCACACCCGTCAGAATGGCTAACATTAACAATTCAGGCAACAACAGATGTTGGCAAGGAAGCAGAGAAAGAGGATCTCTTTTGCATTGTTGGTGGGAATGTAAACTGGTACAGTCACTCTGGAAAACAGTATGGAAGTTCCTCAAAAATTAAAAATAGAACTACCCTACAACCCAGCAATTGCACTACTAGGTATTTATCCAAGGGATATAGGTATGCTGTTTCAATGGGACACATGCACCCCAATATTTATAGCAGCACTATCAACAAAAGCCCAAAGTATGGAAAGAGCCCAAATGTCCATCAATGGATGAATGGATAAAGAAGATGTAGTATATATGTGTATATATACAGTATGTATTATGTATATATATATGTATATACACACACACAATGGAGTATTACTCAGCAAACAAAAAGAATGAAACCTTGCCATTTGCCACTATGTGGATGGAACTGGAGGGTATTATGCTAAGCGAAATTAGTCACTCAGAGAAAGACAGATATCATATGACTCACTCATATGAGGACTTTAAGATACAAAACAGATGAACATAAGGGAAGTGAAGGAAAATTAATATAAAAAACAGGGAGGGGGACAAAACATAAGAGACTCTTAAATATGGAGAACAAACAGAGGGTTGCTGGAGGGGTTACAGGAATGGGGGTGGGCTAAATGGGTAAGGGGCTTAAGGAATCTACTCCTGAAATAATTGTTGTACCATGTGCTAACTAACTTAGATGCAAATTATAAAAAAATAAATTATAGGAAGTAGAAAAAAAAAGAAAAACATCTAGGCCACATGGATTGTGGCACTGTTCTACAAGAAAAACACTTAAGCCTGATTTGCCTTCCTATTTGTCTACAAGCTAAAGTGGTTCAAAATTGACATTCTTGGAGCCAAGATGGTGGAACAGCATGGACATTTTTTGTGTGTCTCACAGCCATGAGATACAGCCAGACCAACACTAAACCATCCTACACACCTAGAAAACTGGTTGGAGGATTAACACAACAATATGCACAACCTGAACCACAGAATTCAGCAGGTACGCGGTGCAGAGAGGTGAATTTGGGGAGTGAGAAGCCACAGAGGGTAGGCAACCACTTTTGCAGGCAGAGAGGATGGGGACTGGGGAGGGAGGGAGAACACGGGAAAAGCACCCCTCCCCAAAAGCAGCTGGAGAGAAAGTGGAAAATTGGGAACAGCCACAGGGACTAAACTAAAAAGGGAGAAAGGAGAAAGGAAAGGATTTAAATTCCATTAAAACTGTAAACAAGGGGAGTGCAAAGGTTGCAACTCTGTAGCTCGATACCTGGCAGTGCTCTGGTGGGAAAGGCGAATCCCCAGGAACAGAGTGGGGTCCAGGAGGTTCTCAGGCCACATAGGGAAAAGCGGTTCCACTGCTGGAAGGACATTTGGTAGAGACTGTTGAAACCTCCTGGTCCCAGCAGACCCCAGAAAATGGCCACATTCGCTGGTGCTGGAACAAGGTCATTAAGGGTGAAGTCTGGTGCCAGATGTGTGTGGTGATTTTCCATAATCCCTGAAACACTGTTGCTACACTCTCCCGAACTTTTTCTGGGGCGTGCTGGCACCTGGCCGCAGTCTCAGGGCACCAGCAGCAGCAGGGTCCAGCAGGCGTTCCTGGGTGCAGCTGGCATTTGGCCTTTGCTCGGTGAGACCCTCCCACAGAGGGGCAGAATGAGTCAAAGCCGAAGTCCTTCAGAAGTAAGGGGCCGGGCAAAACAGCCACATCTGAGACAAAACACGAGAGAGAGGTACTGCCTGGGGCCTGGTCACGGAGAGTGAAAAAGCGGGGAGTGGACAAGAGCTGAAGACGGAGGACAGGTGTGCGATTGCTGGTCTGGGAGAACAGACTGGGTGGCGCCATTTTCACTGCTCCCGCGCATGTGCACACACACCTGTGAGCACTGCAACAATCCACCCCAGTAGGCTAGCAGCACCATCTAGTGGAGAGTGTAGCTGTTACACCAAGCCCTGCCCAACAGGGCCAACCTCGCTCTTCAAGAACGCAAGTCTCACTGCCAGCTTAGTTTATGGACTATAAAGCGCTACATAGACTGACTTCTAGGAGAAAACGAAGCAATTTCAGTCCTACTTTAATCTGTTACAGGGTTCATCTATTCAATTTTCTTTTTTTTTTCTTGTCTTTTTTTTCTATTTTACACTTTTCTTTTTCTTGAATACAGAAAGAAAAAATTCATTTTTATTTTCAATTTTTATTAAAATTTTTTTTTTCTTTTGGGGCGCCTGGGTGGCTCAGTCGGTTGAGTGTCCGACTTCGGCTCAGGTCATGATCTCGCGGTCCATGAGTTCGAGCCCCGCGTCGGGCTCTGTGCTGGCAGCTCAGAGCCTGGAGCCTGTTTCAGATTCTGTGTCTCCCTCTCTCTCTGACCCTCCCCCGTTCATGCTCTGTCTCTCCCTCTCTCAAAAATAAATAAATGTTAAAAAAAATTTAAAAAAAAATTTTTTTTTCTTTAATTTTTATTAGTATATTTTTTCTTTTGTGTAAATTTTTTCAAATTGTATTTACTTCCGTCATTTTATTTTAGTCTACTTCAGTATATTCACCTTTTCAAATTTTCAAACAATTTCCTTTTTTTCTCTTTTTCGTTTCTTTTCTTGAATGCAGAAAGAGAAAAACTTCATTTTTACTTTCAATTTCTATTAAAAACATTTTTATTTAATTTTTATTACTATATTTTTTGCTTGTATGTAAATCTTTTCAAATTCTATTTTACTTCCATCATTTTATTTTAGTCTACTACAGTGTATTCACATTTTCAAATTTTCAAACGATTTCTTTATTTTTCTTTTTTTAAATCTTTTTCTCTTTTTCGTTTCTTTTCTTTTCTCTTAAATACAGAAAAAGAAAAAATTCATATATATTTTTAAATTTTATTAAAAATATTTTTCTTTAATTTTTTTCTACTATATTCTTTACTTTTGTGTATATTTTTTCAAATTATATTTTACCCCGATCATCTCATTTTAGTCTACTTCAGTGTATTTATTTTTTCAAATTCTCAAATGATTTCCTTGTTTCCCCCCGCCCCTGCTTTTTTTCTCTAATCTGTCAAACCAATTTCAACACCCAGACCAAAACACACCTAAGATCTACCATCATCTATTCAATTTTTGTGTGTGGGTGTGTTTTTAATTTTTAACTTTATTAGTTTTTTTATTTTAATTTTTTTAATTTCAATTTTTCTACCTCATTAATTCCTTTTCTCCCTTCAAAATGACAAAATGAAGGAATTCACCCAAAATAAAGAGCACGAAGAAAAGACAGCCAGGGATATAACCAACACAGATACAAGCAAGCTGTCTGAACCAGAATTTAGAATCACGATAATAAGAATACTAGCTGGAGTCGAAATAGATTAGAATCCCTTTCTGAAGAGATAATAGAAGTAAAATATAGCCATAATGAAATTAAAAATGCTATAACTGAGCTGCAATCATGGATGGATGCAGCGGTGGCAAGGATGGATGAGGCAGAACAGAGAATCAGCCATATAGAGGACAAACTTATAGAGAATAATGAAGCAGAAAAAAAGAGGGAGATGAAGGCAAAAGAACGATTTAAGAATTAGAAAAATTAGTGACTCCTTAAAAAGGAACAACATCAATATCATAGGGGTCCCAGAAGAGGAAGAGAAATAGGGGTAGAGGGTTATGTGAGAAAATCATAGTGGAAAACTTTTCTAACCTGGGGAAAGACACACACATCAAAATCCAGGAAGCATAGAGGACCCTCATTAGAGTCAACAAAAACCGATCATCAACAAGGCATATCATAGTCAAATTCACAAAATACTCAGGCAAGGAGAGAATCATGAAAGCAGCAAGGGGGAAAAAAGTCCATAACCTACAAGGGAAGACAGACCAGGTTTGTAGCAGACCTATCCACAGAAACTTGGCAGGCCAGAAAGGAGTGACAGGATATATTCAGTGTGCTGAATCAGAAACATATGCAGCCAAGAATGCTTTATCCAGCAAGGCTGTCATTCAAAATAGAAAGAGAGATAAAAAGTTTCCCAGACAAACAAAAATTAAAGGAGTTTGTGACCACTAAACCAGCCCTGCAAGAAATTTTAAGGGGGACTCTCTGAGGGGAGAAAAAATGAAAGAAAAAAAACATATATATATATATATATATATCAAAAGCAAAAAAGATTGGAAAGGACCAGAGAATGCCACCAGAAACTCCAACTCTATAAGCATCATAATGGCAATAAATTCATATCTTTCAGTACTCACTCTAAATGTCAATGGACTCAATGCTCCAATCAAAAGACATAGGGTAACAGAATGGATAAGAAAACAAGATCCATCAATATGCTGTTTACAAGAGACCCACTCTAGACCTAAAGACACCTTCAGATTGAAAATAAGGGGATGGAGAACTGTCTATCATGCTAATGGTCAACAAAAGAAAGCCAGAGTAGCCATATTTATATCAGACAATCTAGACTTTAAAATAAAGACTGTATCAAGAGATGCAGAAAGGCATTATATAATCAAGGGGTCTATCCACCAAGAAGACCTAACAATTGTCAACATTTATTTGCCAAATGTGTACGCACCCAAATATATAAATCAATCACAAACATAAAGAAACTCATCGATAGTAACACCATAATAGTAGGAGACTTCAATACCCCAGTCACAGCAATGGACAGATCATCTAATCAAATATTCAACAGGGAAACAATGGTTTTGAATGACACACTGGACCAGATGGACTTAAAAGATATATTCAGAACATTTCATCCTAAAGCAGCAGAATATACTTTCTTCTCCAGTGTACATGGAACATTCTCCACAATAGACCATATACTGGGACACAAATCAGCCCTAAGTACAAAAAGATCGAGATCATACCATACATATTTTCAGACCACAACGCTATGAAACTCGAAATCAACCACAAGAAAAAATTTGGGAAGGTAACAAATACTTGTAGACTGAAGAACATCCTACTAAAGAATGAATGGGCTAACCAAGAAGTTAAAGAGGAAATTAACAAGTATTTGGAAGTCAATGAAAATGATAACACCACAACCCAAAACCTCTGGGACGCAGCAAAGGCGGTCATAAGAGGAAAGTACATAGCAACCCAGCCTTCCTAAAGAAGGAAGAAAGATCTCAGATACACAACCTAACCTTACACCTTAAGGAGCTGGAAAAAGAACAGCAAATAAAACCCCAAACCATCAGAAGACAGGAAATAATAAAGATTAGAGCAGAAATTACTGCTATGGAAACCAAAAAAAACCAGTAGAACAGATCAATGAAACCAGAAACTGGTTCTTTGAAAGAATTAACAAAATTGATAAACCACTAGCCAGTCTAATCAAAACAAAAAAGGAAAGGACCCAAATAAATAAAATCAAGAATGAAAGAGGAGAGATAACAACCAACACAGCAGAAATACAAACAATAATAAGAGAATATGATGAGCAATTATATGCCAATATAATGGGCAATCTGGAAGAAATGGACCAATTCCTAGAAACATATACACTACCAAAACTGAAACACGAAGAAATAGAAAATTTGAACAGACCCATAACCAGTAAGGAAATCGAATTATAGTAATCAAAAGTCTGCCAAAAAACAAGAGCCCAGGGCCAGATGGCTTTCCAGGGGAATTCTACCAAACATTTAAGGAAGAGTTAACACCTACTCTCTTGAAGGTGTTCCAAAAAATAGAAATGGAAGGAAAACTTCCAAACTCTTTTTATGAAGCCAGCATTACCTTGATTCCAAAACCAGACAGAGACCCCACTAAAGAGGAGAACTGTAGACCAATTTCCCTGATGAACACGGATGCAAAAATCCTCAATAAGATATTAGCCAACTGGATCCAACAATACATTAAAAAATTGTTCACCACGACCAAGCGGGATTTATACCTGGGAAGCAGGGCTGGTTCAATATCTGCAAAACAATTAACGTGATTCATCACATCAATAAAAGAAAGGACAAGAACCATATGATCCTCTCAATAAATGCACAGAAAGCATTTGACAAAATACAGCATCCTTTCTTGATAAAAACCCTCAAGAAAGTAGGGATAGAAGGAGCATACCTCGAGATCATAAAAGCCATATATGAATGACCCTACGCTAATATCATCCTCAATGGGGAAAAACTGAGAGCTTTCCCCCTAAGGTCAGGAACGAGACAGGGATGTCCACTCTTGCCACTGTTATTCAACATAGTATTGGAAGTCTTAGCCTCTGCAGTCAGACAACACAAAGAAATAAAAGGCATCTAAATTGGCCAGGAGGAGGTCAAACTTTCACTCTTCACAGATGACATGCTACTCTACATGGAATACCCTAAAGATTCCACCAAAAAACTGCTAGAACTGATCCATGAATTCAGCAAAGTTGCAGGATATAAAATCAATGCACAGAAATCGGTTGCATTCCTATTCACCAACAATGAAGCAAAAGAAAGAGAAATCAAGGAATCAATTTTATTACAGTTGCACCAAAAACCATAAAATACCTAGGAATAAATCTAACCAAAGAGGTGAAAAATCTATACACTCAAAACTATAGAAAGCTTATGAAATAAACTGAAGAAGACACACAAAAAAATGGAAAAAGATTCCATGCTCTTGGATAGGAAGAACAAATATGGTTAAAATGTCAATACTACCCAAAGCAATCTACATATTCAATGCAATCCCTATCGAAATAACACCAGCATTCTTCACAGAGCTAGAACAAACAATCCTAAAATTTGTATGGAACCAGTAAAGACCCCAAATAGCCAAAACAATCTTGAAAAAGAAAACCAAAGCTGGAGGCATCACAATCCTGGACCTCAAGATGTATTACAAAGCTGTAATCATCAAGACAGTAGAGTACTGGCACAAAAACAGACACTCAGATCAATGGAACAGAATAGAAAACCCAGAAGTTGACACACAAACGTATGGCCAACTAATCTTTGACAAAGCAGCAAAGAATATCCAATGGAATAAAGACAGTCTCTTCAGCAAACGGTGCTGGGAAAAACTGCACAGTGACATGCAGAAGAATGAACCTGGACAACTTTCTTACACCATACACAAAAATAAGCTCAAAATGGATGAAAGACCTAGATGTAAGACAGGAAGCCATCAAAATCCTCGAGGAGAAAGAAGGAAAAACCTTTTTGATCTTGGCCGCAGCAACTTCTTACTCAACGTGTCTCCGGAGGCAAGGGAAACAAAAGCAAAAATGAATTACTGGGACCTCATCAAAATAAAAAGCTTCTGCACAGCGAAGGAAACAATCAGCAAAACTAAAAGGCAACCGAAAGAATGGGAGAAGATATCTGCAAAAGACATATCAGATAAAGGATTAGAGTCCAAAATCTATAGAGAACTTACCAAACTCAAAATCCCAGAAAACAAATAATCCAGTGAAGAAATGGGCAAAAGACATGAATAGACACTTCTCCAAAGAATACATCCAGATGGCCCACCGACACATGAAAAAATGCTCATCATCACTCATCATCAGGGAAATACAAATCAAAACCACAATGAGATACCACCTCACACCTGTCAGAATGGCTAACATTAACAACTCAGGCAGCAACAGATGTTGGTGAGGATGTGGAGAAAGAGGATCTCTTTTGCATTGTTGGTGGGAATGTAAACTGGTGCAGCCACCCTGGAAAACAGTATGGAAGTTCCTCAAAAAACTAAAAATAGAACTACCCTATGACCCAGCAATTGCACTACTAGGCATTTATCCACAGGATACAGGTGTACTCTTTCGAAGGGACACATGCACCCCAATGTTTATAGCAGCACTATCAACAATAGCCAAAGTATGTAAAGAGCCCAAATGTCCATCGATGTGTGAATGGATAAAGAAAATGTGGTATACACACACACACACACACACACACACACACACACACACATATACACAATGGTGTATTTCTCGGCAATTGAAAAGAATGAAATCTTGCCATTTGCAACTATGTGGATGGAACTGCAGGGCATTATGCTTAGTGAAATTAGTCAGAGAAAGACAAAAATCATATGACTTCACTCATATGAGGACTTTAAGAGACAAAACAGATGAACATACAGGAAGGGAAGCAAAAATAATATAAAAACAAGGAGGGGGACAAAACAGAAGGGACTCAAATATGGAGAACAAACTGAGGGTTACTAGAGGGGTTGTGGGATGGGGGAGGCAAAATGGGTAAGGGGCACTAAGGAATCTACTCCTGAAATCATTGTTGCACTATATGCGAACTAATTTGGATGTAAATTTTAAAAAATAAAAAAGAAAATTTAAAAAAAGTAAATAAACATTAAAAATTTTAGTAAAAAGGGAAATAAACAAATATATTCAAATATATTCCATTCAACTAAATTCCATGTATCAAAAAAAAAAATTGACATTCTGTGGATTATATTGACCACGTGAGTTATCTTGACCAGATAACTTTTGCATTGTTGACCAGTGCCTCCAGTTAGACATGTCTACTTGTCAGGCTCCTAACTTTCCTAAAGAGGTAATAGTTGTCCTTCTTATCACAGATTTTGCTCAGTTGACAGAGGAAAAAGCTATACATAGTTAGAGACAAGATGAAATTGCAAACCTCTGCTACTTGTCAGGGAAAATAACCCTGAATTCTTTGTTCTTCAGGAGAAGATTGAATGATATGCAATCCATCTAATCCTTTAGCTATTCAAACATTTTTACTGGGTTAAGCCTAAAAAACGAATTATGTCATTGGATGGTGTCATATTGGTTTCCATGCTAGATTGTTTTTTCTGAATGTGCTTGAGCAATCTCTCATCAGCATATGCTGAGGAGCAAGAGGGACAATATGAAAGAGAGCCCTATAAAACTCAGCCTGGGTGGCTCAGTTGGTTGAGCGCCAACTTTGGCTCAGGTCATGATCTCACAGTTCGTGGGTTTGAGCCCCACATCAGGCTCTGTTCTGACGGCTTACTCAGAGCCTGGAGCCTGCTTCGGAATCTGTGTCTCCTTCTCTCTCTGCCCCTCCCCCGCTCATGCTTTGTCTCACTCTGTTTCTCAAAAATAAATAAATGTAAAAGAAAAAATTTTTAAAGAAAAAAAAAACTCAGGGCCACATTTACTATAACGATGTCATCAAATGCATTGTTTCTTACATTACCCAGTGACCTCATTAAGAGGACCCACAGGATATATTTCTCATAGGTCCTAGTGCCAGAAAGACCTGTGTTTCTCACAGGCAATTAAATTCGTTTTCCTTTTATTGGCATACTGAATCAGGGTTCTGGTAATGTTCTTGCCTGTGTTGGCTGCTAGAAAGCTTACAGCCAAATTGATAGATCACAGATTCACATTAAATTACTCTATGCACTTTTTCTCATTACAAAAGGAAAACATAATTCTTGAAGAAAAACTGAAAATTCTAATTTACAAAAAGAATAAAAAAACTACTTGTACTCTGTCTCACAAATCTAAGATGGTCCCTGTTAACATTTTCTTACATTTCTTAAAGTTTACTTCTAGGCAAATGTCCTTTATTCCTTTTAAGAAAATGGAATCATTCCACATACCACTTTGTAACTTGCCCTTTTCACTTAATATATTATGAACAAAATTTACAAATTATTAAATGTTCTTCTACAACATTTTCAATGACCACTGAGGAAACACATTCCATAGATGTACCAACATCTCGTCCACCACTTCCTTGTAGTTGAATATTTGTGCTCTTTCCATGGTTACATTATAAATATGTTCTGATGGATATCTTCTGTATCTTTACAACAACCTTTTATTATTTCTTATGGATAAATTTATAAAAGTAAAATTATTGGGTCAAAATTAGCATTATTAGATTATTACCAGGAATGAAGAACTTGCTCTTCGGAAAGACTATAAGGTTTTGGTCTGACCAGCAGTTGTATTTATGATCTTATGTCAGCTACAGATACTTGTCTATACTGTCTGGCAAAAATTCAACACATGTGTGCACACACCACACACACCACACATTTACAGAAACACAGATTATCTGTGTCTGTTTCGGGCTTATTTTAACAGATACCATGAGGTAGCTATCAGCTTACCATGACTTCTCGAAGACTGGCCCCATAGTTTCTATGTCTCTGTTCAATGATCCTGGCTACACCTATTTTGGTTAAAAGTGGACATTTGATCCAAGATAGACCATTTCACTCTTTCTCTTGGAAATCTCACGAAGGAAAGAAGAGACATAAAAAACTGTAAATTGTTGGAACTGACCTATTAATTGAAACCCCCCCCCACCACCACCATGGAAATATTCATAAATTCCTGATCTTGAAATCCTGAATGCTGCAAAGCTCCACTTTCTGAAACATAGTTTTCATCAATACCAGGTCAGGCTAAACTAGCCAATGAGTAATGATAAAAATAACTAACATTTACTAGATGCTTACAATGAAACAGGCAACATTCTAAGAGCTTTATCTATATTGATGCAATCAATCTTTATAACAATGTTGTGAGGTAGGTAATTCAAATGTCTTGATTTTAGAGATGAGGAAACTGAAGCAAAAAACAGATAAGTGATTTGCCCATTTTCCAAAGGTCAGGTAGCTCAGGCATGGCAGGGTTGGGATTTTGAGCCAGAACAGTTTGGCTACAAGGCCCATGTTCTTATGCACTGCGCTGGAATGGCCACCATTCCTCAGAAACTCATGGAAACCTTGTGGCACCACACCCAAAAGAGCATGTTGTCGCCACTACTGGCCTGGGAAATACATACATAGATCCTGTTAATGCAAAGCCAGTTATGCCCCCAGAGATTAGCAAATTGGATTTGGGGTGGGTGCTCAACAGATTCAGTAGATGTCACCTGAGGAACATCACCTGGAATGGGAAAGCTTATCCCGCCCCACCACACAAACCATGCTCTCACTCTACTCATGCCTAAACAGGTTGAATGTGGTTAATTTTACCTGACATCTTACAGTATTTACCCTCACCGTTTCAGGAAGGGCTGTGATTTAGACCTTGAGGTTGGGGTATTATTATTATTTTTATTATTGTTATGTCAGGAAATCCATTCAGGCTTCACCTGGAAAGCAAGAGCTTGGAAGAGAGCCAGAGAAACATCACCATGTAAAGGGGCAAGAAACAGATTATCCATCACAATTATAAGAAGTAATATTATCAAGTTTAAAATACACTTAGTGAATTGACAGGGAATAAGTATCAGATTGTTGTTTTAACTTGCATAACTTGTACTATAATTATTTTAATGATTGAGGTCTTTTGAGGTGAATGCATTCTCAGTGGCCCACTTGACATTCCTGGATGGAAACTATACAGGGATAGAGTGGATTGTGATGATTTCTCTAATAATGACTTCCTGCAATAGGTCCATACCGGCTTGATTAAAAACAGCATCACACTAAAAGTCAGAAAGGCAGTACTTCTCTAATCATACAACTCTTCAATTTAGAGTCTCTACTTCCCCCTCAAATTCCTCCCAAATACTCTCGAAGTCCTAGGCTATGGTTCTCCCCACAGCACCAGCCACTTTCTCCACCCCTCCAGCTCACCATGCCCATGACTTGGAATCAGCTGTCCTGCTGGTGTCCACTGATGGCACCATTAACTAAATGCACCTGTGCCACTGCTAATCCTCACCAAATATGTGCAGAAGCCACCAGAGCCTGCCCTCCCAACCCTAAGGTTCCTGAGGAGAATGTCACTTCCTGTTCCTGCAGGAGCTTCCAGCACCAGAGTCACTGCCCCTAGCACATCCACTGGTCCTCAGAGAGCACAGGTACACAGGCCTCTTGGACTAGTTACTTCCTGCATTATAGCCACATCAGTTTCAGAATAATGTAACAGGTGGCATCTTTTTCTCTCTTGGCCCATCATCTTTGAACCAATTTTGTTCACTCCATTTGTTTTCCTTCAGGGTGTGTTCTTTCCCTAGAGATTCATGGTCTCTCATGTAAATAGACACCCCCCTCCACTAGACATTCCAGACATGTCTGAATACATGGGTTAACACTGATTAGGCTCAGACTGGTATTCTCTGATATCTATTATCATTATTGCTATTATCCCATCATCAGCATCATCATCATTATGTTAATGATGATGATGATGATGATGATGAACTGGCGTCTATTAGTGACACTTAACCATATATCAGACAACATTGGGGAAAATTAGATGCACTCACTTCCTCCATCTTATTATTCCAATATAAAATCATTTTTGAAAGACCAATATTTAATAAGCCTAGCATAGCAATTTTTTTTCTTTAAAATAAACATAATTGATGTTACATACTAGAGAAAGATATATATAATAAGCCTAGCACTGGCTTTTTCTTCTTGCATATGTATATAGTTGATGTTGCATATTGGAAGAGTAAGAAGAAAAGAAATCTCAAATGGTCTCTGTATTTAGCTTAGGAGTTAAAAGATCTGAGTTCCGGGGTGCATGGGTGGCTCAGTCAGTTGAGAGTCCAACTCTTAATTTCAGCTCAGCTCATGATCTCAGGGTCATGAGATCAAGCTCCTGAGCATGGAGCCTGCCTAAGATTCTCTCCCTCTGCTCCTCTCCCCTGTTCATGCTCTCTCTCTCTCTCTCTCTCTCAAATAAAAAAATTTTTAAAAAGTAAGGTTTGGGTTCTAATAACACCTCACCCTTTAACTCACTGTGGGAAAACTCAGAACTGCTACAGATTTTAGTTTCCTTATTAGCAAAATAGTGGGAATGCAGGTTGTTTTGAGAAATACTTTATAGGTAGGAACAAAGGGAGTACTTAACAGATAATAATTATTTTCATTCTGATATTCCATCATCCCCCAGTGTAATTAATAAATTTGAGATTTGTCCAAGGTATTGTATTATTTTTCTTAAAAAAGAATTTATACATTTATATATATGTATTATATATAATATATATATAAATGAATGTTATAGAATACATATATATACATATATATGTATATATATACAAATGAATGTTATAGAACATGTTTAGGCACTGTGCTTGGAACTATGGAGAATAAAAAGATGAATTAATATAAATGCTGCCCTCAAAGAACTAGTATTTGAGAATGTATTGGAGAAAAAAATGTACACCTCTATAACAATGTATATCTATTACTGCACAGCAAATTATCCCAAAACCTAGTAGCTTAAAACAAAACAAAAAAAATTTACTATCTCAGTTTCTGGGGGTTAAGAATTTGGGAGTGACTTAACTAGGTAGTTCTGACCCAGGGTCTGTCATGAAGTTGAAGTCAGGATATCATCCGGAGCTAAGGTCATCTGAAGGCTTGACTTGGGTGGAAAGATTTGCTTCCACAATTGCTCACTCATATTGCTGATAGCAAGAGATCTCAACACATTGCCAGATGTGCCTCTCCATTGAACTGCTTGAACGCCCTCACAACATAGCACTGCTCTCCCCAGAGAGGAAAGGTGGAAGCTGGAGTTTTCTTTATGGTTGCCCCTCCAAAGTCACATACCATCATTTCCAGAACATCCTGTTGGTTTCAGAGGTCAACTCTATTTAACCTAGGAAGGGACTACACAAGGGCATTGATATCAGGGGGCAGGAATCACTGGGAACCAACCTGGAAGTTGGCTATCACAATATATAATGGAATCTCTCTGGTTTCACTCACCTGCAGGTCAAAGTCGCATGGATATTTTAACCTTCACCAGCTCTTGCCGCAATCACTAATAAACATTCCAGCTGCTAAAAGTCTACTTTCTTCCCTAGCATTTCTGAGAGTTCCTAAAGAGGCTGTCATACTGCCACATGACAGTTGGCACGACAATTCCCACCTGGAATTGTGGCTGCACTGCTCCACCAGGAATTGCCACTGAGGAAATGGAGCCCTCAACGCCAAACCAGGCAGCATCTGTTTCAAAGTCAAGGAGTCTCCTCTCTACTCAGAATCTCCGTCTCCTCTGGTAACTAGGTATTTTTGTTGGGTAGGATATTACGATTTATAATATCAGCTGGAGCTACGGTCTTCGTCCTGTTTCTGGTCCAGGACTCCTAAAACCATTGGAATTACCTAAGTTGTAAGAGCGGTGAAGCTATCTTCTTATGTTATGAGGTGATTTGTGAAGTCCACCTAAGGCTTGGGGTTAGTTTCTGGAAAAGCCAACCATGAGAGGGTTAGAATTTTCACTCCTACCCCTTGTCTCTTGGGGAGGGATAAGGGTTAGAGATTGAGTTCAATCACCAATGGCCAATGATTGCATCAATCGTGCCTACATAATGAAGCATCCATAAAAACCCAAATGAAGAGGTTTTGGAGAGCTTCCAGGCTGGTGAACACATGGAGGTGCTGGGACAGTGGCGCACCTGGAGAGGATATGGAAGCTCAGTGCCCTTTCCCCATGCCTTGTCCTATGCATCTCTTCTATCTGGCTGTTCCTGTTTTATTATGAACCATAATTGAGGAATCCAGTAATGCTTCTCTGAGTTCTGTGAGCTACTCCAGCAAGTTAACTGAACCTAAGGAGGGGGATACTGTACCTCTAATTTATAGTCGGTTGGTCAGAAGGACGGGCCTTTTCAGCCACTGAACGTGTGGGTGGCAAACTTATAGGGCTGGACGCTTAATCTGTGGAATCTGATGCTATCTTTGGGTAGATAGCATTAGAATTGAGTTGCATTGTAGGACACTCAGCTGGTCAAAGAATTGTTTGTTGGTAGTGGAAAATACCCACCACACACCCCCACCCCCACCAACATTGGAATTGGGTGCAAAACACTTTACTGAGTCGAAGTCATAACTCTTTAGTCCTTCCTCCCTCCGTTTCCATTCTCATTCAGAAGTCTCCTGAATCTGCACGTGAACAGGCTTGTCTCACCAGTTCACCAGACTGACCCAGATATGTCTGTATTACTGCTAGACTAGGCATTGCTACCCTACTCTAACCTTTATGCTCTGACATATTTACAAGAATAAAATAGAAAGTTAAAAATGCATAAGATGAGTATTTTTTTATATATTTGCTGAGTCTCAGCCCTACATGGTATCTTTCCACTAAATTTCCATTATAACTACTCTTGCAATTAGGTCAAATGGAGTCCGAAGTCCAGGCCATCAGTCACTGGGTGCTAACCTGTAGTGATAAACCCTGTAGCAAAATACGGGTGGATGAACAAACAGGTCAACAGCCACTCTAGTTAAATGACTACAGAAACACTGCCTAAATTTAACACAGAAGCTTCCTTTGTACACTCAAATCAAAGGGAAGGCCAAAAGCAAATATTAAGGATTACTGTAATAGGCTCACCTTTATTTTTATTCCATTCCCCATTATGAAAAAACCCTGTATTTTTAGTCATCTATTTTGGTATTCCTCAATAAAGCCTGCATTTAAGCAGAAAGCTGATGTGAACTACATGAAATTTTACATTGCCACTGGAGCCCTTAACAGAAAGGATCCCATGTTGGTCCTTCTGCCCTGATGGAAACCTCATGGCCTTAAGTGAAAGTTTCTGTCACTGTGGAAGCCAGAAAACATCCACAAAAAGAAGTAAAATGACCCAAAAAGCTTATTTATAAAAGAAGGAATACATTGTACAGTAGACATCCTAGGCAGATAATTATAAATGAAACAGGTTCTCATCTGACAAAGTTTCTCATAGCAAAAAAACTCTTGTTGATGGAACTAGTTAAAAATGTGAATTCATGAATCCAGAATTGGAAATTGTCAACATTCAGCATTGTGATACAGAAGTCTAGCTGTGGCTAGGCAAGGCTTTCTTCATGATGATAATAAAGGTTAATTGTGCCACTAAGACTTTCAAGTAAGAAATGTTTCAGTACATTAAATGGTCTGAAGGATCACATCAAACCATTAACTCCCTGTGAATGGACATGGGGTGTATTCATTTTCCATAGCTACAGTAACAAACTGCCACATATTTAAAATAGCTTAAAACAACACCCATTTTATTATCTCACAGTACTGTAGATCAGCAGACCAGTTACAGTGTGGCTCAGCTGGCTCCCCTGCTCAGAATATCACAGGGCTGTAATCGAGGTGTTGGCAAAGCTGTGCTCTTTTCTGGAGACTCTGGGGAAGAGTCCCCGGAGTTATTGGCTAGGTTCAGTCCCTTGCACTTGTAGGACTGAGGCTCCCATTTCTTGGCTGGATGATAGCTGAGGACTAGCCCTGACTCCTAGAGATGGCTTTCTAGTCCTCCCTGTCTATGACCTTCCTCATTGTCGAGCCACCTGACTTCTGACTTCAGCCAGGAGAAAGCTCTGCTTATGATTAAACTGGGCCCTCATGGACAATCCAGGATACTCTCCCTATCTTAAATGATTAGAGGCCTCAATTACATCTGCAGTCTCTTTTGCCATGTAAGGTAACATATTCACTGGTGTGACATCAGAGAGTGGAGATCTTGGGACCAAAACTGTCTTACCACATGGGGGAAGAGTGTGGAGGATTTCTCATTTGTAATGGCATTCTCTATTGCTTGGCCTTCTTTCTCCTTACAAGCAAATATTAGTTTCGTGGCTTTGAAAGCCTCCTTAAAAAATATTTAAACAATCATCTATTTTCAAATATACTCAATTTTTTCAGAATACCTCATTCATAAATAATATAAATTGTGTTCTTATCCATTAGTTTAAATAAGGAAATCGGGGCGCCTGGGTGGCTCAGTCGGTTAGGCGTCCGACTTCGGCTCAGGTCACGATCTCACGGTCTGTGAGTTTGAGCCCTGCGTCGGGCTCTGGGCTGATGGCTCAGAGCCTGGAGCCTGCTTCCGATTCTGTGTCTCCCTCTCTCTCTGCCCCTCCCCCGTTCACGCTCTGTCTCTCTCTGTCTCAAAAATAAATAAACGTTAAAAAAAATTAAAAAATAAATAAATAAATAAATAAATAAATAAATAAATAAGGAAATCAACTGACTATCATTGTTGAGCTTAGGTTGATTTAAGGTGGGCACTTTAAAGTTATATATTATACTTGTGAAGGTTTTTACAAGGAAATCTCTTGTCTCATTATTTTTTTACCAAATATTCCTGGCATCATATACAGAAATGGAAATTTATCTCCAAATCAAACATGATTTATGAAAAAAAGTGTTATGTAACTAAACTATCAAGGTTTTAAAACATGCATTATGTCCTTGCAGCACTAAGCATCGTAAGAAACACAGAAGAGGAAAATGGCCCCTGTGGTCCTTGAAATCTCACTGGGAAGACGAAGATAAGAAACACAAAACAATCGTGTATAATTGTGTATAATTGTACCTCTGGAGTTCAGAAAGAAGGACTGCCACTGTCAAATGAGGGGATGTATTTTAAAAGAGGGGAAATTTGAGCTTGGCAATAATGTTCTGTCTTTCTGAACCCGTGTCCATTAGCTCCTCCTTTCCAAGTGGGGAGTCTGGTTTGAGCCCAGCATCCTAAATCCCAGGGGAAAGAGTAGCTGCTGGGTCACTCTGTTCCAACCTCCTCTTATCACACTAGTGCAAATTCTTCAGGGCTCTGACACAGACAGCTGCAGAGGCAATCCAGGCAAATTATGATGGACGTCACTACCCCGGGTCAAAAAAATCAGAAGTTATCACAACAAACTTAATTCCTGCTCCACGTGTTATTCAGTGCTAAGGGATAACATGTGAAATATGCAAGATTAGGAGCAGCTGGAAAATGGTCAACAGCCAAATATTCTAATTCTATCACCCTCTATTATAGTAACCTTTAAAATATAATCAGTTTGGCCTTCTGCTCCCCTAAACTGACTTAGAATTTTGGCAGTGCATAAAAGTTGTTACTGCACTGCTTTTGTTTTCACACCATAACTAGGATTCTCCAGCTTCCTGGAAACATTTATCCATCAGTTAAAAGTAATCTCTCCAGAATGTTAAAAGATTGCCTCAGACTATGTTCACCTCTCCTCACCAGTTATCAAACAGATCATTTGACTTGGACCAAAAAAAAAAAAAAAAAAAAAAAAAAACCAAAAAAAACACTGTTTATCCTAATCCATCCCAGAAGAGGTTATCAGCCAAAGTCAAATACATTAATGCCTGCTGTATTCAATCTTGTTACATTTGCCAAAATTCTGAATAAATTTAGTAGCATTCCACAGAGTGTCTCCTAGATGAGGCTATCTGTGCTATTCAAGGAGGCTGGAACCTGAGACCAAAACATGCTAGAAGCCTGGTCCTGTCAGAGTGGTATTCTTAATAACAACACTATGAGTAAATTAATAAATACTAAGAATTTTTTTATAGCACACTGGAGTTTAGAATACCCCCACTGCAATTTACATTATAATGTTCAGCAAAGCAGTTGCATTTTCTGGCAGCTTCTGGCATAGTGGAAAGAGCATTACTTTTGAAGTCTGACATTAACTGGGCTCAAAAGTAACCTAAGTCCTTCACCAGCTATCAGACGGTGGGCAATTCATCTAACTTCTCTGGGCCTTACTTCCTCATCTGTACTAAGGGACTAGTAATATTTATATCTCAGGTAAATACTACTCAACCGAAGAATTGAAATAAATTAAGATACACAGCAAAAACTTAGTAAGTGATTTCCCTCTTATAGGATAAGGACACTGAAACTCAGATATTGGATTATGTATCCAAAATTTTACAACAAATAAATGGAGGAGTCCAGTCTAGACTCCTAGACCCTAGTCTGGGGACCCTAGTAAAATGATATGTGTACCATGCATACACAATATGTCTCTTTATTCTTTTACATGCAGGGGAAATACATAGGTGGAAGGGGTGAACAGATTGAAATTTGGTGTCAATATCCATTTCCTTAATCCCAATATCAGGAAAATTGCAGAATCACTTACACATAGAATTTCTACAAGGAGTCATGAACCAAGATGTAGTCAGGGGGCTAATCTTCGAGGCCATTCCATGGCTGGACAAAACACTTTCAGTGCAAGATACTTTCTTAAGTAACTAATTTTACTGAAGGCAGAGAACCATATGAATCATTCCCAAGTGGCAAAATTATCTCTCCTCCACAAATGGGCCCCCTCTGGGATCTGATGTGAACAAAAGAAATGATCAGGAAATACCAGGAGAAAAAGAGGCTACTTTGAGACCTAATGTAGGTTCTTTTTCAGGAACTGTGAAGCATGCAATGCCATAATAATGTAAAATGCATTAAACTGTCAAAGTGAAGATCCTGTCTTCAATCATGTAAAGTCCCTGAAGATTTCCATGGTAAATTTTGCATTAAGAAATCTCCTGACCCTCTCCCCACCACTACCAAAGAGTTGCCTTAAAAAGGAGAACAAGTTGAAATATTTTAACAGAATGTGTGGTGCATAAACATATACCAAGTTAAACTGCAAAACCTATTCTTAACTTAAATAAATTTAAACCCAAAATTCCATGAGTATTCCATAAGTATTTCCATAAGAAATTGCATAAGTAGTATTAATTAGATATTATTTTACTTAACACACACACACACAAATCAAACTCTAGTGACTAGGTGTTAATAATCAATTGTTAGGATTTTCCTATTACAGGCTCAGTGTTGACATTATTAGATAAATCTGATCATTTAAGTCAGCTACGCAAATTTCTTTAGAAATGGATACATGTCTCTATCAGACATTTTGGAATTTGATAAATATATTTTCTTTTTCCCTTTGAAGCTGAAAATACACTGATAACCACTGTTTAGAAAGTTCTAATTTTAGATATCATGGCATTTTAAAATCTAGAGGCTCTTCCTTTATTAATAAAAGATTTACTGATAAAAAGTAGACCTTCTGCCTTCATAGACACAATGAAAACAACTGAGTCATGTCTTCCCCCCCCCCTTTTCTCCCCTTCCTCTTCTTTTGTAGTCTAGGAGCATGATTATGAGAACTTGAGACCTAAAAATAAAACCAAAAGCTCAAGGCTTTACTGAATATGAATTCCCACACTGCCATGCTATATTCTCCTGCTTCTGGTTTCCAGTTCTCTTAAAGGGCTCTATCTTCTATGGATGATGACAGAAAAATCACTCATAATTGCTGAGCCACAGGGAACCATACTGAAGGAGCCAAATAGATCCTTTGTCAACTGTAGGGAATCCCAAGCATATTGTGTTCAATGACCATTTTTTAAACTTTATGGATTTTGCATTCATGCTCAACTCACAATGTCTGGATTTTGCCTCATGTCTACAAATTACCCCACATCCTCAATTAACAATCTTTTCAAAAGATGGAAAACCTGGTGTCTAGAACCTAAAGAAATCCAAAAAAAGAAAATTATCCATGGGTTTAATGAGAAGTTAAACTATTCAGTCTTAAACATTTTAATAGATTTTTGTTAGAATCAAGAGGTAATTAATCAGGAGTTTTGATTTTTGCCAAAATTCCTAGCAATATAACCTATATTTGTCAAGAAATATACCATACCATCTATTGAAGTCTACAAATCTAATTATTTTGGATATTGTTGAGCAAAACAAGAATAACTACAAAGACAGTGGCCATATTAATAAGCATAAAAAAGACTTTCATAGTTTACAAGTCAAAGAAGTTATCTGCAGTCTATAAATGGAAACATGTAATAGTACAGAGGTTTTCAAGCATTTTTTAAAATCATAAAAGCCTGTTCAAGTGAAGTCTTAGAACTTCAATAATTAAAGCAATTAAAATTCCAAATGTGCTAATTAAAGTTTAGCCCCAGTGCTAAAGGCTCAACCTCTCCCTCACCCCCAAGACTGCTTCTAAACCCCCTCCATAGAAATCTAGAAATCATCATTTAAAAGACCTGAATACCAGGATGAAGATTCTGAAAACCTGAATTCTAATCCTATGACTACAACCAAGAAACAGAGTGACATTGGACAGGCCGCTCGATTACTCTGAGCCTACTCCTTGGAATAAAGATGGATGTCTGTTGATAACTACCCCAACTCCAATACTCTGTGATTTGGATAGTTTGGGACATAGTTTACTTGTGGCCACATCCCTTAGAAGCATTCAAATCTGTCTAAGACTTCAGCCAGTGAACTTTTTTTTACATCATTTTGGTTTCTTCCCCTCATCTCTCCTACACCGACTGACGTAAGATTTGGCAACACAAAACAGTTGTTGCTCCCCTGCCATTCTTTTCCCACCATAACTGCTTTCAAACAATGTACACTGGAGTCACTGAATCTAATCTTTCTGGCCCTCAGTTTCATTTGTGGTTTAGGGACAATTTCCAACTTTCCTTCTAAAAGTGAGAGTCTGAGGGCACCTGGGTGGCTCAGTCAGTTAACCATCCAACTCTCAATTTCAGCTCAGGTCAAGATCTCACAGTTCATGGAATGGAGTTTCGCATAGGGAGGGCTCTGTGCTGACAGCCCAGAGCCTGCTTGGGATTTTCTCTCTCGTCCTCTCTCTCTGCCCCTCCCCTGCTCACACTCTTGCGCTCATTCTCTCAAAAGAAATGAATAAACATTTTTTTAAATAATAAAAGTGAGAATCTGATTTTTTTTCTAGAATATTCTTTTTTCTTTTTTTAAGTAGGCTCCATGCTCAGTACAGACAACCCTCAAACACACGACCCTGAGATCAAGACCTGAACTTAAATCAAGAGTTGGATGCTTAACTGACTGAGCCACCTAGGCGCCCTGACATGTTCCTGAAATTCAAGTTTTCTTTCCTATGTCTTACTTCAAAGACACATATAATGTTTAAGAAACTCAACACTAACCGAATGGTACTATTTTTAGTGTAGGCCCACAAAGTGACGACTCTTAAAACTAAGTTGCTATTAAAAAAATTAAGTTGTTATTAGACCAGATAATGACCCTCTCTAGTCTTTTAAATATATGTATTATATATATAACTTAATATACACAATTTATATATATATATATATATATATATATATATATATATATATATATAAAATTCAGATGGTTAAAGACTTGCACGGTAGTAATATCCTCTAGCTTTCATTTCAGAAGCTCATATATAAGGATAAGAAAAAAAAGAGTTTCTCTCTAAGTATATTGATTTTAAATAACAGCTTCTTGCACTTTAAAATACATATATATTAATTCATTCCATCAGAATGACAATTACACTATTTATATTTCAAATATCTGTCCACAAATACTTCACAAGCAAACAATGACTAAGTTTCCCTACACCAGAAGGGCAAAACAAGGCCACTGAAAGAGGCAACACTGCCTCCCCATCTCCCCACTCCATTTCGAATGATGATGCTTCCCTTAAACTTAAATAAAAAGAAGTAAGGGGGTGGGGGTGGTCTCCTGACTAGGAATGTGATCTGTCCTAACATACCCAAAACTGGTCATTTCAAATCTTCTTCTTGGTATTTGTGTAACCTTCAGTATAGTGCACTCAGCCTCCTCATGCATTTCTGTAGCTAGAGACCCCAGGGTGTACCCTGAACACTGAGGGGGAAAAAAAGCCAGGGTCAGCGAGAAATCTCTCCTGAATTCATCTGAATAATTCAGGAGTCTGTGCAGGTTAGGTTTTACTTCATGAAACACTTTTCTGCTTAACACTGATCTAAACACTACTGTTTTTGAGAATTAATATTTTTCTGGGGAGCAAATGAGTTTATTTGGACACATGTATATTCACTCTATTCAATAGCTGCTAACTGGATGGCAAACAACAACTCTTATCCTCCAGTTCCTTTTGGCACGAATGTTAGAAGGGAACCAGACACAGAGCTTCTAAACCCACTTGGATATTTCTACTAGACCAAAATTGCCCATGCTCATCTTAGACTCTCCTGCCAAGCCTGCTCCAATCCCCACCACTGGATGTTACTAAGCCTTGAGGTCTCCAAGGTAGGGCAGTGCTGCTGGGTACAACTGAGTCCTGCTACCAGATGAGGCAAAGAGAAGGATCATAGGGTGATAACGAGCCTGGAAGAAAGCACATATACATCCTGTAGAATGTTTAAGAAGGAGGCATCCTTCTTTACAAAAAGTTGGACATAAGGTCAAGAAGCTTAAGGTCATTCAGCATAAGGTCAAGATAGGAACTAGGGCATTTATTTGCCTGAGATGACACCTAGGAGGCATTTAAATGCCTGTATGTTTTTCCTTCAGATGATAGGAACTCTCACATGAGACACACAGAATTGAAAATTTTCTCCTGCTATGATGTAGTTCCTTTTAGTTTTCCCAATGCACTAGTCAGTTTGTGTATGCCTATATAGCATGCATTTGGGAGGGTGAAAACCCAAGGAACAGGACAGGAAAAGGAACTGTGGTCTGGCTTGGATCATTTTCTGCTGATGCGTATGCAGAGGAAGGAGACTTTTTGAGAGACCTGTGGTCCAAGAGTCCAAGGCAGTGATCAGGAGCAAACCAAATGGTGGATGACAGTGTAACTTAAGCAAGTACAGCAGGTGACTTGAGAGTTAACATGAAATTACTCTCATTTTCCCAAATACATGTGAGGAAAGTCACCATTAAAGATGGAAACTGGCATATGGGATTACAAAGGCCTAAACATTGGGCAGATTTAGGGTGGGAACCTTGAGGTAGAAGGCTATGTGCCTCCCATGAGCTATCAGATGAAATTTCTGACCCTGCTTTTTAGCACACATTCCAAGATTGCATTTGTACAAAAGAACCACAGAATAGAATTTGTCCTTTGGGAACAAAAATAAAGAATTGCCAGTTTATTAATGAAATATTAAACTTTCTTTGTTACAGATTTCTTATAGGCTGACTAAATGATTTCATCCAGGTGCATAAGTGAGAAAACAGGAGTGATAAAAAAAATTCCTTTTACCAGGGCAGGTTTTGTAAGCTAAACACATACATTAGGCTCAAAAAACTACCAACTGCTATAATATCATTTAGCATGCAGACCACAACTACATTGGGAAGATATATTGCAAAACCTGTAAGAGCTTTAGGGATTTTTCTCCTCCAGTTTGGCATAAAATAGAAATAAGAAAGCTCTCCATTTTCCCCAACTACAGCTTAGGCATCATAAGATAATAGCGAATTCTGCCTTGATGACCACAAGCTGAAATCAAACAAGTGCCTCGCAGACCCACAGTCATTCCCCACTTTACCTGTTTGAAGACCAGATACAGAAATATATGCATTTGTTTGAAATTGTCCTTGGAGCTTGAGTTCAGCTAACTTTTTACTGAGCTATCTAAAATGAATTATATAGTCTAAATGGATCTTGAATCCTTTAAGGACAAATGTGCCATATGAATATAAGCACAGCACAGAGCTTGGAGAAAACTCTATTCAGCTAAAGAACAAGGTAGATACAAGAGTAGAAAAGCCATGGGCGTTGCCATCAGAGGAAACCACAGAGGACTGCAGGAGGAGGTTGATGGTAACAACATCTTACTTGGCCAGTTCTCTGTCTACCACAGAGAGGCCACATCCACTCTGCAAACCTAAGTGTCTAAGGGATGGAAATGGTGACCCATCCCCATTTCTAACCTACAAGATTAACGAAAACCTGCTCCAAAGAAGCTTTGTGCCTCTTTAAAAAAAATTATTTGTAAGTGCCAGGTATTATTATCACTCTCAAAGGAGGAGAGCAAACTGTCAACATTTTTTTAAATATTGAGAAAGCATCAGGAAAAGGGAAATCTAGAAGGAATTTTTAATAGGATTATCAGAGATTATAAAAAATGAGCTCAGGGTGCCTGGGCTCAGTCAGTTAAGCATCCAACTCTTGATTTCGGCTCAGGTCACGATCTCACCGTTAGTGAGATCAAGCCCTGCATCAGGCTCTACACTGACAGCATGGAGCCTGCTTGGGATTCTCTGTCTTCCTCTCTCTGCCCCTCCCTCACTTGCACGTGTGCTCTCGCTCTCTCTCTCTCTCTCAAAATAAATATATAAACATTTTTTTTAAAATGAGCCCTAGCATCCTAGATGACCTAATGTGGCAAAGACTTCTGAAGCTCACTAAGATGTGTTTCCTCTTCTCCCTGAACACATAGCTAGCCTACAGTTCCTGGCCTCCCAGGAATCGGTTAGAGCCATCTTCTGAGTGCTGGTCAAAAAAACGTGAACAGATATGATATATGCCACTTACAAACCTGCCCCACAGACGACAAGGTGCTTTGCACGCTTGCTTCTCAGAGTCTGGTCCATGAATCAGCAGCGCTGGCGTCACCTGGCACTTATTAGAAATGCAAAATCGCAGGTCCCATCCTAGACCTCCTGAAACAGAATCTGCACTTTAACAAGCTCCCCAGGGGACTCATTCATGTATTCATTCAAGTTTGAGACGCAATAGTCTAGACTGGAGGATGGTACAGCTGCAAAATGAAAAGAGCGTGAATCCCTGAATTGTCACATGGAGGAAAGCCACAAGAGGACTAGAAACATCTGTACTGCATTCATGAAAGGCTAGGAAATAAACCGTGTATGAACCATTATGTATTTCTGCATCTACTCGTTAACACAGATGAGCTTACTCTAACAAATACAGTGAAACATGTCTATTCCTAAACCATCTTGTGCCTGTACTCTGTCATTCTGGAGTTTGGAATATCAACAAAAACCTTAGAAGCAGCTTGGACTAACCAAGAAGCTATTTTATCACATGACAAATCTCCGCATGGCTCCAAACTGAGGGTGCTTTGGGATTTCTTTCATACTAGCAGATACGTTGTGTAAAACAAAGACAGGGTTTTTCAAACTCCATCTATTTCCAGGTCAAACTTTCTTTCCTTCCATTATTTCATAATGTTATCAAGTCCTTTTTAAAAGGGCCAGTGTCGGTTTCAGCATCCCTGCTGGCTTTGAGCATCTATCATTTTAAGAATGAAATCATTCTTCATGGCATATTATGAGCCTTTTTTGTCAGGTAGTTAACTAAACTGGCACCAGTTAACTGTGATCTAAACTTTATATTGACAGATCTGGCAACAGACTGACATTCCTTGCACTAATTTTGGCTGTCCAAGCTGAAAAAAAATATGTTAGAAATATGATTTATCTTAAGCTGACAGCAGTCTTCATCAGGGTGCCAGCCACTGACAGAGTAAGGGACAGGACCCAGCATAAAATCCTGGCTGAATATGCTTTCAAGGCAGGAAGAAAGAATTTAGAGCCTCTGTTCCTCAAAGTCATAATTTAATTTAACAACCAAGGCTGGAAGGAAAACAAATGTTTCTTACTAAGCCTCACCATCAACAAGCTATTTTTCTCCAATACCACATTTGTCTTACCCTGTAAAGCCCAGGATTACCATCCCCAAGTCTTACAATAATACCTGACATACACCAACTCTTCCAGCAGCTGAGCAGAGCCCCTGAAATGCAATTATAGGAAAAGATCTAATAAACCAAAGATTAGCAACAGAAATGTGAGCGCTGTTAACTGTTTTTCTTTGAGGCTGATATGGAAGCCAGAAACTAACCAGCTGAAGGAATAATGACACAGAAGAGTCTGACAAAATTGGAAAGATCCATCAGCATAATCATGGTGCATAAATGACAGTGTCTGGGTAGGAGCAGAATCATTTGACCATTAGACCCTAAATTGTTACATCTCTCTTTTCGCAGTGAAAATGAAATGCAGAAATACTTTCAGACATCCACAAGAAGCTGTCCAGAAGGTTATTAATATTTCCCAGACCAATCATGCTTTATTAACAACCCAAACCCCTAGTATGCTAATATGTGCAAGTACATTAATATGTAGCTCATCATTGTCATATTTTATATTTGGTACAATTTGGGAAGACATGTATATTTGTGTGTATAAACACTAAAGGTGAGCAAAATATGATAGCCCCGGATTCTGTGTTTAAACCCTTGCATTGGTATTTATGGCAATAAGCGGGATGGAGCAGGACGAACCAGGAGTATATACTGCCTAGAAGCGAAAATTATTTCCTAGTGCCATCAAGCCAGAGTGAATAAAGTTCTCCTGGGGAAATCCTGCTCATTCAAATGGGCTGAATTGGACACTGTGGTGCCATTAAGTGCATACCAAGTAGTCATTTGCCAAACAGTTAACCTTTGATGTTAAAAAAAAAAAAAGGTAAAAAGAAAACAACACCCCAGCCTCCTTTATCTCTATTCACACTCTTGGCAGCCAAGATGTAAATGCAAGAATAAAAGCAAATAAAGAGGTAAAACATAAACTACGGTACATGGCAAGCCTGAAATCCATATGCTTCCGGCTCTTTGTTCCTCATACACTCTCCGGCCTTTGTTCACCTTTCTTGTGGGTGTCCACATCGCCCCCCACCACAGCCATCCCGGGGGTGTCCATCAGACCTCTCCCCCCAGGCAGTTCTCTCTTCTCTGCTTTTTTCTTTATCTCCTCTTCTCCATTAAACAAGTTTCTCATGTGGCCCATTTATTTCCCTCCTCATCAAATCGGTTAACTCACGCTAAGTTGCCAAAGGCTTACATTACTTCAGTGCTTTAAAACCAGATAATATTTGTATAAAATTGTATAAAACACTGACACCTTCTGTGTTTTAATCCTCCTGAAAATGACTGAGAGAAGAATTTAGATATTGAGAAAACTAGGGCGGGGGGGAGGTTAGAAGAGGAGCTTCTTAGCTCCTTTTCAAATCATTTAATGAAGTTGCCTGCTTTTTCTGCAAGTGTGTAAAACTGATTTTGACATGGAGAAAATTTTTATGATTTGGGACAACAAGGGAAGGGAAGGGAAGATAAGACAAGGAAAGGGAAGGATAGGAAGGGAAGAGAGCAATGGCAGATATAAGGCAGGTACGTAAGTACTGTTATATATTTATTTAATCTCCGATCTCTATACAGTACAGCACCCACCCATTTTATAAGTGATGTTCCTGAGATTCAGAAGCATGAAGTAACTTAGCCAAGGTCACAAAGTAGAAGTGCCAAGACTAAAAACCATTTCTCTGGATCCCAGGTTCATTCATTTCCCTTGGCCCAGCCTGCCTTAGGCATAGCATATTCTGCCCCATCATTCTGTCAGGTAAATGGAAGGCCTAATTTCTTTATTTTATCATAAAGGGAATTCTTCTGAGGCCTCACTCTTGGACAGAAAACCTTCCCAAGTATTATCTTTCCTAATGCATCTAAACTCTATAATTGCTTTTCCCCACTGCCTTATGCAACACACCTACATATTAAAAGTATGTCTTGACCTGACAGCTGCTCTCCTTTTGACTAATGTCAATACTTCAAATTTTACCCCATTTAGGAAACAATAATTCTTTTGTCTGCAATATGTTCAAGACGAAGTTTATAACAGGTGGACTTCTCATTCCAGAGGAATAAGAGAAATATACTAGGAAAGCCTTCTTGGGAAGCCACAGGTCATTAGCAGCATGACGCACAAGAATGCACATTGAACCTGGCCTCCTCTGACATTAATGCAAATGCTCACCCTAACCCCAAGCGTTGAGGAGTAAGAAAGGAAGTGATGTGATGTGATGTGATGGGTACTGGCAGCTTTGCACTGGCAGGGAGGAGGAAGACAAAGAGGGACAGTAAATGCAGCCTGTGGCTCTCTTCATTCTCCCCATCCATTCTGTGCCATGAAAATATCTAGGACTGCATGAAGAACAGAAAGTGGCTTTGTTTTGCTATTGTTTTTGTTTGTCACATCCAACTAGACTGTACATTTAAGGCAGCTGATAGGCTCAACAAAAATACCTGAGAGCAACCAGCATAAGGAGGGAGCAGCGCCATGCAGTGGAAGGACAACAGGGCTGACAGGCATGTCTTTGCTCTCTATGTGTGATTGTGCACGTGTTTTTGAGACGAAGAAAATGAACACCATCCTCTCTAAAGTCTTATGCAAGACCAAAATTTGTCCTCACCCTCCTCCTTACCCCTTGCTCAAAATAATGCTTGAGACAATGAGACATCAGAGGCTAATTTCAAGCTAACATCCATTTCCCCACATCCTTGTGAAAACAAGGTTCTCACTGTTGACTCTCTCTTTCACAGCTTCAGCCAAGCACAGAGAAACCTCAGGTCATGAGTGAATAAAATGAACCTTATGAGAGGCAAATACTGTGCTAAGCACTTAAACACACCCCATCTCTTTTAATCCTTGCAGAAACTGCATAATAATTATTATTGTCTCCACTTTAGAGATGGGAATACAGAGACTCAGGCTATTTAGTGAGCAGACCCAAGCCACCAGCAAGTCTGAGCTGTGAATCTACATGTTCTGACCGCAGGCCAACTGCTCTGAGCCTGTGAACCTCAGTTTCTGCTTCTACAAGTGCCCCCTACTTGCAAACACACACACTCACACTCCAGCAGAAGTGCATTTGGGGAATGCACAGATGGCCTGCTCTATGTACTACTGAAGAAAGGAAAATTACAAGGAGGTGAAAGTTTGCTTCAAAACTGGTAAGATTAAGATGGAGTGCCAGAACCCAACTTCTGCTGAAGGAGAAATGGAGGCACAGTATGACACGGCAGCCATGGATAACTTTGCATCTGGGAATAAGGTAAGCTCCCAGGCCCTCATGGTGTGGAGGGCTTGCGGGGGAAGCTAGACTCGGCAAAGCCCTGGGACCCTAGATCACACACTTCGTTTGTGTTCTCCAGTAGTGTTCTGAGCTGGCCCAGAAGGCAGGGACATGGTGAAAAGAATAGAAGGATTGATTGAGTACTTGGGTGGACACTTGTCAGAAACACAGTAGAGAGCATTCTAATATCAATTAATTAAATTAAATTATGTGACCTTTGAAACTTCTCCAACCCTAGGATTCCATGAGAAGAAGTATGTCTTTGTTTTCTTATGTAACTTTGTACATTGGAGAAGATGATGAAAACAATAGTAATGGTGATAGCAAGTATTTACTGAGCTCTCACTGTGTGCCAGGCATGCCTATCTCTGATTATTAGATAGTGTAATCCAGCACCATATGGACAAAGACAGTGGCAAGAGGTAGAACAAGGACAGCAACAAATTAATTAACGAAGTAGGAATTTAATTTGAGTGGAGTCCAAGGGGAATTGTAATTCATTCTGGCAGGTTGCACAAGACTTGTCTTGCCCTTCAACAATGCAAGTTTCCATTACACAATGGAAACTTCATGAGACCGCCCCATCACTGCCTACAGAGAAAACACAGTGGAATTGTGTTCAAGTTGATGCTTCTGACAGTGATCTTGACGTGAGGGGCGGGTGTGACCTTTCCTGAACTCTCAGAGCCTAGAATGACAATCATAGCAGTAATCACTATTTGTAAATCACAATCATATGCACTTTCTCCCTTCATTGTTTCCTTCACGAAATTTGACACCATCTTAGCACTTGATTGCCTGCCCTCCTTGGACTGTCTCCAAGTGGCTCCCCAACTAAATCACAAGTTCCTCAAGGGCAAAGCCCTAGTACTTTTTTATGTACCTCAACAGCAGTTAGCTCATTAGTAAGTACACAGTTAATGCTCAGTAAATTCCAATGGAATGGAGTAAAATATCAATCCTGATGTGGCCCTAGCAGCCACTTCTACTCAGTGTATATATGAAAACTATCCTTTTTGTTGAAACAGCAGCTGTGACATATAACATCTACCTTGATCTGCCATCTCCTAAAAATGCATCCTTGATGCTCTCTTCAACAGGCCCTTGTGGTTCTCTTCAGGCTTCCCTTTTTGTTGACATTCTTGAGACTTTTGGGGTCCTACTGTTCATCAACCATCTTTCACATGCCTCAATCCTATGGAATTCTACTGTGATAGCTATCCCAGAGATTCTCAAACCTGAGCAAACCTAAGAATCTCCAGGATCCACCCTTAGATATTCTGTTCTGAAACAGAATCCAGAACCTATGGTTTCAACAAATCCCACCAGGTGATTTCTGATGCAGGTGGTCCATGAATCACCCTTTGACAAACACTGACAGTCTCAAAGGAATTATAAGATAGGACCTCAGATTAAATAATTATTGTCAGGATTCCTGGGAGTCAGAACCTTGAATGTGCTTTGTTTCTGGGGTCCTAGCATCACTGCTAGTTTTTCTAGGGTCGAGTATATCAACCAAAGGATTTTCTTAAAAAAATTTTTAATGTTTATTTGTTTTTGAGAGAGAGAGAGAATGTGAGGGGGGTGGGCAGAGAGAAGGGGAGACACAGAATCCAAAGCAGGCTCCAGGCTCTGAGCACAGAACTGTCAGCACAGAGCCCAATGCGGGGCTCAAACTCACAAACCATGAGACCATGACCTGAGCCAAAGTCAGACACTCAACCAACTGAGCCACCCAGCTGCCCTAACCAAAGGATTTTCTGAAAGAAAACACCAGAAAGAAGTCTCGGTTTAGTCAGAAAGCTGTCCGTGTGCTTAGATACCAGATTGAGAAAGCGTGGATCCAGGAAATCAATGGAAAAGCAACAATTTTAGAAGGAAAATGAGGTCAGAAGACAGGTGTCAGGTCACAAGGAAGGGATGTCATGGCTCTTAATGCAAAGGGCTGATGAGTTATCTATGTGCTTTTCTCTGGCTGAAGCCCCCAGCCCTTCCGTGGCCACATCATCATGAACATAAGCAGTGATGTCTTTTACGTTCCCATCAACAAACTATGAGGATTTCCAGTTTCTCCACATCCTCACCAATATTTTTCATTGTCTTTTTTATTATAGGCACTCTAGTGGGTGTGAAATGCTATCTCACTGTGATTGTAATGACCAAAACTGTTGAGCATTTTTTCATGTGTGTATTAGCAATTCCTATACTTGCTTCTGTTCATTGTTTTTCTAACATAAAGTTATAGTATCCTTAATATAGAACCACTGAATTTGAGAAGTACAAAAATCTTCAAAATTATATAATCTAGCCTCTTTATTTTAGATATAAAATAAGTGAAGACTTGAGATACAGAGTGCTTTGCTCAAGGCACAAAAACAAACTTAAGGTAAACTGGGACTCTAATTTCCTAATTCTGAATTTAGCTGAAATTGAATTATATCATGTCTTCCTATCTCTCACTTTCCTAGCAGTAAATTAAGTCATTCTCTAATATAGTTATTAGTAAAAAGAAGCTAACAAATGGAAAGTCAAATTGTAGATTCCTTAGGAACAAGTATCATGTCTTACCCATCCTTGGACTCTTTGCACCTACCATACTCTCTTATTCACCCTAGGTGCTAAATGAATGGCTGTTGAATGGAATTAAATGGAAAAACATTAATGAAGCTTTATCCCAGTCAAGATTATATTACAGCCAAATGCAATGATAGTCCTTAAATATACTGAGCATATGCTGGATTTCATATTATGTGGCCTAAAAAATATTTTTTAAATATTGTTGACACCAATAGTCACTAAGCCATTAACTCAAAGTGGTATATTATTTGAACATCTGCCACTGAATGACCTGGAATGTTTTAAAAATACAAATGCCCAAGGCTCCCTCCAACCTTACTGAATTAGAATCTCTGAAGGTAAGGCCTGGAAATTAGCGTTTCAAAAGTCCTCCAGCAATTCTTACGCATCAGAAGAAAAATGACAGCCACTGACAAAACAAATGTTGTACAACACATTGTGAGTCTGTTTACTTGAAGGTGTTAAGCAGAACAAGGACTGGTAACTTAGAAGGGATTCTAGGGGCACCTGGCTGCCTCAGTTGGTGGAGTATGCAACTCTTGATCTTGGGATTGTGAGTTCGAGCTTAACATAGGGCATAGAAATATATATAGGGGCACCTG
This sequence comes from Panthera tigris, assembly GCF_018350195.1. Lineage (NCBI taxonomy): Eukaryota > Metazoa > Chordata > Mammalia > Carnivora > Felidae > Panthera > Panthera tigris. The sequence continues at coordinate 140,415,229 of NC_056667.1, forward strand.
GGTGGCTCAGTCAGTTGAGCGTCCAACTCTTGATTTCAGCTCAGGTCATGATCTCTCAGGGCCATGGGATTGAGCCCCTCGTCAGGCTCCATGCTGGTTCTCTGCTTAAGATTCTCTCTCTCTCTCTTTCTCTCTCTCTCTCTCACTCTGTCCTTCCCCTGCTCTCTCTCTCTCTCTCTCTCTCTAAAATTGAAAAAAAGATAGATAGATAGATAGATAGATAGATAGATAGATAGGATTCTAGTGACAGAAAATTAAGAGTGTGCTAATTGCTGAGCTACTTAACATAAAACTCCATAACCTACCAGTGGTTCACGGGACTTCCTGGGAAGTTTACAAGAAGTTGTGACCAATAATAAGCAATGATTTTGCAAAAATACTGAGGGACAAAACGCTCCTTAACTGTGATGAACATTATTGTAAAATGCCTCCAAGAGCTCTCTTCTCCATCACTCACAGTGCTGCCAACACCCACAACCTTGTTCCCGTTATTTGGATCGTGAGAATTGATAGGCAACATCAATTCTGATATGTCTGTATTTGCTTGTGTTAGATTTACCAACCCTGTACCAAAACCATATCTGAGCGGTCGGCATTGAAATTTATCACCTACCTTTAGTGCATAATTAGGCAAAAAAGAAGAATGTACATGATTAAGGATGAACCGAAGCAAATGTTCAGAGAAGGTGGATAAACAATTTCTATCTTCAGCTTGCCACTCCTCATCTAAACTCTGGCATCAATATTGTTAATGGGACATTATGTGAATATAAATGGACTATTTCTTTTCAAGTTTGTTCAACTAGAACCTACTAAAAATAAGTCTCCATCTTGGTTCTGGCCCCACCCATTCTTCTCTGCCTTGTTTTCTTCAAGCATGTAGCAGACTGTATTTTCCAAAGATGGATGCAAAAATATCACTCATCCTACCTGCTCTACAATATGACTTTGCCACTCACCTCTAAAAAGGTGGTCTATTACTCAACCCCCTCTTGGAAGTTTGGTGAGTGCTGAGATTAGTTTGTCCAGTAGAATACACCAAAATTACATGTACCACTGCCAGGATTGCCTTTCGCTACCCTACCGACTTTTGTTTTGTGGTTTTTGGAAGTCAGACACCATGTAAAAACTGCAGATACCCGAGACAACCATTTTGTGAGAAACGCAAGCCACTTGGAAGGGCCTTAGAGAATGAGACCTCACGTGGCAAAAGAGGTCGAGACCACTGAGACACTGGACACGTGAGTGCAAAAGAAATCTTGGAAGTAGACATCCATCCCCACCAGGTGCCCGACTGTCCCACCCAATGCCGTGTGGATCAGAGATGCCAGCCCTGCCAAACTCACCCCACATTTGTGACCCACAAATCAAAAACACAGCAAAAACAGTTGTCTTAAGGCACTGAGTTTTGGGGTGATTCATTATACAATGAAGAATAGCAGAATATGTACCCCAGAGTATGCCTCTGGCATAAAGATTATTCTGGGCTGATTATTTTTGAGAAATAGCAGACACTAGAGAAGCTCTGAAAATAGAAGTAACACTTTTATAAGGGAAAGTTACATTTATAAAGCAGATCTCCATTTGTAAGTGTCTCCCTCTCTGTACCAAAAAGAGAATGATGACTTTAAATCACAAGAGAATTTTACCAGTAAAGAAGGTACCCACTTAAATCTGTATAGCAAACCTTACCCTTATTTACTGTGCTTTTCCTTGTGAGCCCTCATAACTGGCCTCCATTCCCCACAACATGTTTCTTTGGTCTTTAGCTAAAGCTGCTATTTAATTTGGTGGTTTGGACCACCTCAGGCAGTTATGCAGTTTCCCTAGGTATCCCCCAGGTATACATGAGGTACACATGTTAATAAACTTCTGTTTCTTTTTCTCGTTAATCTGTCTTTTATTACAAGAGGTCTCAGCCAAGAACTAAGAAGGGTTAGGGGGAAAATTATTTTTCCTTCCCTACAACACTAATAGATAACTGGAGTACTACTTTAAATTATTTAACTTTTATATTTTTTACTTATTGTCTATCTTCCCCTACTAGAGTGTAAGCCCCAGTCAAGACATGGCCTTTTCTATCTTACTATCATTGTATATATTTATCATTCTCTGGAATAAAGTAGGTGTTCAACAAATATTTGTTAAATTGTTATTGAATGCATTTCCCCTCAGAGACTCTGAAGGCAACTAATAATGCACTCCGGTTAATGTTCTGCTTGTTCCTGAAGGTATTTGTCTTTATGAGGAAAGACATTTCATGTAAAGTCCAGAAAACGTATTGGCAATGTAGCGCCATCGTACTGATCAAGTGCAATTTCCAAAAGCAAAACCAAAAGAAGCATTTCCTCTGTGACCACCAGCATTTGATTTTCAGGATAGCTCCTGGGCTCCCACCAGGGTCACAAAGTAAAGAAACCAGTGTTTCCCCTCTGGTCACTGCAATGGCTGATGTGGAGCCATACAAAGGGGAGCAGACTTGATGGATTAACTAGAGAGGGATTAACTGTACGGCTTTCAAGGACAAGGAAAGAACTATATCAGAAAAACCAGCAAGAGCGCGGGTTCATGGTTTTTCAGTTGTTTGTTTTCAAGAACCTCAAAGGCTTTCACTGATTGAGAATTTGATTATCCTAGCATAGTTTGATTTTTTTCCAACTGAAAAGCTTATACTAAAGTCTGCTCATCCTTTCCTTCATACATAATAAAAACCTTGAGAACTCCACTGGCTTTGTATCTTCTAGCAAGTTAAGTATTAAAAGCCATCCTAAATGTTTGCAAATTTGCAATTGGAATTTTTCTTACAAAGCCTATTTATGTACCAAATATGTTTTGTTTTCAAAAAGGATATCTGTTTCTATAAGTAGCTAGGACTAATAGAAATACAGTTTCTTCCCCACTCCTTTATTTGTCACCAAAGTAGCTAAGAACATTAAATGGTAAGCATACCATTGCTTTGCCATAAAGGCAAAGTCTGTTTCCAAATATCAGGAGTTCATTTTCCCCAGCACAGAGTGGCAAGCAATTACAGACTTAGAGATATGGTGTTCCATGCTCTGCACAGATGTCATGGGTAGATGAATGTACATGTCTTGTACACAGGCATTAGCCCTAGAAAGAAAGATTGATAATGGCAAGGAGAATGTTAGCAAGCCTTTGTTTGCCCTTCTCTGTTTTATATAAGGTTTTCTTCACCCTTCTCTCTTTCCCTTAGCATTATGAATGCATTGGGCAAACAGTGCTTTTGTCAAGGATTTTCAGATTTTCCTTATATAGATGCTATTCATCTATTCTCAACATTCTCTGTAAAATTTGCAGCATTTTAATATAAGACTTACTCTTTAAAGCTGTACAGAATACCCATTAATAGCCATTCACATTATTACCATGTTAAAATTTCCTAGCCCAATAGGGCTTTATAGCTGTATCTGTGAGTTTATTTAGCTCTCTGCCTCAGTTGTAAAACACACCATTATCAAGACACAGAACAAACCATCATACATAGTAAGTGAGTCAAACTGCACCCTCCGCCAATATCAGCATGATCCCAGCCCTTCCGCCACATCTACCATGAACACCAGCAGTCTAAACAATCCCCTCCAGTTCCCAGGTGGAAGGTGCAAATGGAGATTCTTGTAGAATGAAACTATTAAAGAGTAAAATACCTGAGCTGTTTCTGACTGCAGAAAGATGACTGGGTCCTTAGTAAGAGATTCTGGCATTCACTTTGATCACCGTTTTGAAAAGTGCTCCTTTCCTCCCCTAAAGTGATATCATGACATGATGCTTATTAAGATCACAACGAAAATAGAGGAACAAAGCAAGGCTAAGAGACCATTAGAGTCAGTAGTGGGCCCATTTTTTTATAATAGCCCCTGCACCCAACTATGCAAAATCTGTCTATAAGTTTATTCTGCTTGACAGCAGAACTTGTCGGCTGTGTTTCTATAAAATAGGGGGCCAGTTTCCAGCTTGAATCTGGAAGTTACAGAAGTTCTACCGAAAGAGGCAAAATTTAAATGGCCTCTCCCCCTGCCACAAAGAAACCAAATAGGAGAGGCAACCATTCTGCTGAACAGTGTGCTCTGAGTGCAAATATAGATAGTGCAGAGCTGCAGGAAAGAAGAGAGAACTTGGAGGGACAATAAGCAGGCAGCAGGGATTTTACAGGAGACATCGCAGGAGAGTGCAGGCTCCTGATTCAAGAATATGACATTGACAGCTTAAACATGGAAGAGAAGAGCATTAATCCCTTATAGTAAAATCCCTAGAAACTAAAACTTTAAGAAAACCAGACTGGTTCAGAATAGAAATTATTCCCTTAGCTATATCTGATTACATAGTTTTACCAAATTCTACTAACGGAGCATTGGAAGTTTTATCACACCACCAGTTGTTATCATTCAAAGTTTATGTAAGTATAAACACAGAATTTTCATTCCATTAAATGGTTTTATTAATCTGCAACCAATCCTTTTGATTATTTTCATGAGGTCATGAGTTTTTAATATCTTTAGATATCTGATGCCCAAGGTGGGAAGGCTATAATATCTCTTAAAGATAGCTGTTCTTACAAGGAATATTTATATCTAGCATATTTGCTACATCTCACTTGCAATACTGATATTGGTTTATGAGTCATAGGTACCATCTTACCTTACCCAAATTTATAAAAGAACAAAGATCATAGATGGCTAATTATTGTCTACTCCCTTCTCAATGCACAAGTCCAAATGAAACACTATCTACTTACTCATCAGATGCACAAAGAGACAGATGCCACCTAGTGTTTGATGGGCTGGAGTACATCCCAATTATATACCTCTGAGTCCAGTTCCAGGTTGGGATTATCCAGATACCGGAAGATATCAAAAAGTACTGTGATGTACTGCATGCCAAGAACATTCGACACATTATGGTGCTAGTTTTTCTATTAACTAGGTTGATTATGTTGGGCAAGGCCTCCATGTGTCTTGAAGTGTTTGTTCCTTATGGCCTCTTGTAAGTAACAGACTCTTTCAGTTCTAACCGATGCAAAGCCACCATGGAAATCTAAACGTTGTAATTGAAATCTTGATATAGAGCAGAACCAAACCCCAGAAAACCAAACACTTCCTGGGACTAACCTGTGATGTGTGTTGGCTCCTCTCTGTAAAGCAGGATGTTACCTGTATTAATACAGTACAGATACAGATTTGAGTTACAAATACACATTAGATCACTCTCGGAGATGCTTTATCATCAGGTACAGCAAGGAAGAAAGTAGTAAAGACATGGTAATAACTGTAACTCTCAGTGGTTTTTAAAATATCTCTAACAATTCACTATAAAAAGAATACTATCTGCTTAAACTTTTGTCTCATTGTTGGAAGTAAATAGGAAATATGTTCTCCAGTATTCTGTACTGGCGGGTTCTGTGAATTTTTTTTTTAACCAGACCGTATGACAAGTAAAATCCTTCCCGAAAGTAAAATGAATGGAAAGAACAGCAAAACACGACACCTTCTACATCTAGTTTCTCATCCCTTTGACTCTTTAGATCATGTTTGTTCTCCTCAAATAAGTTTGGTAATCTAGAAAGTGTTAGGCCTGTGTCCAGTAGTTATGAAGACAGAGAATAGCACTATGCCCAGGAAATCTGTCTATGTTCTAAGAGACAAGAAATGGATGGATCTGGCCTGCCTGGTAGACATATTTCCAACCTGTTTCTCAGTATACGGGATTTGGGTGAACAATATAAGGGACACTGATCTGAAGAAGTCACAGATTCATCCTATGTGTCCTGACTCCACAATATGTGACAAATCCTTTACATTAACAATGTAGAAAGTCTATAAACCTAGAGAGGACACTTTGTGCTTTGTGTATCTTTTCTCCCTTTCAGTGCTTCCCAGTCTAGAAACCCTTCCCTAAGAACCTGAAACAACTGAAGACAAGCTCTTTAGTCTGACCACAGACCAAGCTTATCTTGATGTAGGTTGAGCTTCTCTGACTTCCAGGGCCATCCCACGGGTCAATTAAGAAAAGTTGCTTATTATGAGGTTTTTCTTCCTTATCTATGCTGTATGGAGGCCAATCTCTGCAGGTAACTGAAGTGGGTTCTATAATTTCAGAAGAGCTGCTAAGTACTTACCTCTCCCCACCTCCTGGCTCTGAATATCATTGGTGTCAATCATCAACTTTTCTCCAAAATCGTGCTTCCAATCCAGTTCCTCAATGTCATTCCATCCTAAATCCCATCTAGGATACAGTATATGTCTCTAAGAATGAGTGATACTTTTATCTCTTTGAAATGATTTAGGTACCAAAAGGATTTCATGGCAGAGGGCCCAATGTTTCTCATAGGATGCCTTCCTTCTTGCATTTTCTATGACTCTCCCTGAAGGCCAAGGCCTGTGAGCTCCAACAGACCTGTGAATTCTTTGTGAAGAGTCAGCCATACACTGTATTCTCTATAATAAATCTCTTTAGGTCCTAAAAAGCAATTATTAAATCACCCTTCAGGGTTTTTTCTTCAAGCTAACTGGTCCAAATACTTTGTACTCACTTTTCCCTGCCTATTCTTTTTCCTTCCGCTTTCTTTTAGGTCTTCTTATATCCTGTCATTTTCACAATGTGGATTCTACAATCAGACACACCTGGGCACAAACTGAAAATGAGGTTAATTTGTTACTTCCAAATATTTTGTTTCTACATATCATATCATGTAAACAATGTCATCCATAGTTTGTGAGCCAGAACAGAAATTTGCCAATACCAGGAAAGCTTATAGTCCATTGTGACTTTTCATTTCTTTCTGAATATGCTTAGTCATTGCCCTTCATGTCATAGTATGTGGGTGTTCTATCCTACTACATGTTTTGGCCACTGACTTGGGACGTGGAATATTATCAAGGACACAGAGTAGCAGAGGTAACTCAGATGTGATTGTTCATGATTTTGTGATTTTAATAATCTAAATGATGATTTTATTAGAAAGACTACAGAAATAGCACTATAATCAATCGTTAAGGGTAGAATACTTTGAAGAGCTTTCACAAAAATGAACCATTTGGTTCTCATAGCCTCACTTTAATATAGGCTAAGCAAAGTAATGTATTATTATCCACTTTTACAAATGCAAAACCTGAGGTTTGCAGCAATTAATGATTTACCTATTGTCACACTACTAGCAGAAATGCAAATCACAATAAAAATCCAGATTTTTTTCTTTCCCTATCTAGAAATCACATCAGGGTTTTTAAAATTTTATTCAATGGGACCTCTAAGGGCTTCTGGAAGTCCATTCAGGGACTTCCACAAGGAAAGAAGGAGACCAAGTGACCAGGCCCTTATGCCCCAGCCCTTGCTTCAGAGAAGGCTGATCTACATGTATCTGTTTTTTATTAATTGGGTTTCTGTTAAATATTTAGCTTAAAAGATTTCTGCTTAGAAATATATACATTGCTTTAAAAAAGAACATGAGGGTAGCAGGGGCCATGAAAGATAAATAGGTCCAGAGAACAAAAGCTAATATGAAAGTGAATTCAGAGCACTGAATGTATAGCCAGTGCCCTGTGGCATTTCTTGTCTAGCAGCAGCTCTGCTCATGAGGTGATCCCTCCTCAGAGAATAATAAAGATGCAGCTGACATTGTTCCTACTTTTTATGAATGTAAAATCCGCACAGAAAATGGGACAGCTACGTACAAAAATGCGCTGAGACACATATGACACAATTACGCTCACACATGCATGACAACAAAGGCTCAGAAAGCTCTAGTGTTGGCATGATGCCGCTGCAGCAATTATGGCCAAACCCCATGTATCTTGCTGGCTCTGCCACTGTCCTCCCTTGCTGAGCCTTTCTCCTGGCCTAACACCCAAACTTCCCACAAAGCCCTATCTTTACTTAGGGGAAAAAGGAAATGAGGGAAGCACTCTGATACAAGGCCATGAGGAGTCTGTGCCACTCCTCCTAAGAGATGTAGCATCTTCAAAAGAGAATTCTGCCAACGGGAAGGCCAAGGATGAAGAGAAAGAAATGAATTGCTAATGGTCCAGTGCAGGTCTTTGGTGAAGGAGACAGTTTAAAATAAGAAATTTCCCCCTGATGCTTCATGTCTATCCATTAGGCACACACACATCCCTTGGCATATGACCCACCACGCTTGGGGGCCCAGGCAGAGTTCCGGTAAAGTGAGCTGTAGAGCCACTTACATTCATGGACCTCTCCGTGGCCCCAGAGAGGTGACGGCAACATGTTTTCAAAATGTTTTTGAAACATCCGCAAAAGTGAGATGTTTTTCTTAACCACAGTTGTTTAGGATCTTTCCCTTCTGACTGCTTCCATCATACTTCCCTCATGTCAAGTGGCATCAGAGTGGCTATCAGCATTTGGGGGATCCAGCCAAGAGGAAGTTGAGCCGAGATACATTTAATTTGGGTTAGTGGAATATATTTATGTTGCTCACAGTTTTTTTTTTAATATAGGTAAGTTATTCTGAACTATCCCATTATTCTGAACTTCCCAAAATATTTGTATTGCCCACTGAATCATACTCCGAGGGACCAATACAGAGATCCTGTTGAGATAAACTTGTCTCTTACAGCAGCATCCAGTGCTAGGAGTATGTGGAAAATAGGAGAAAAACAACAACAACAAGTTTTGAATTGTATAGAACCAAAAGCTAATCTATAGAAAATTCTTCCAATCATCAAATGAACAAAATTCTAAGTAAAAGATCTATTTATCATCTGCATTAAAACACAAGCTCTCACATCTTGGGGAAGTCTCAATAATGCAGAGTACATAATTACAGATGAACCACATATTTTGTAGGACTTATGTGAAATTGAATTTATCAGAAGTCTTATGTTTTAAGGGCACAAGTCCCATGGCAATACCACACAGCCTTATATTTGTGTATGGTCATACTTAAGCATCCTAACTACCAAACCATCAAACAAATCTCAGTGAGACATGCTTAGTGAAACACTGAATTATGTTCATACTCACCCCATAGAAAATGATATTACAAAATCATTTCACATGAAAAAGCAATCAAAACTTAATCTGTTCAAAATGTAAAGAAAAAGGGTATTGTGAAGATGTGTCAGATAGTTATAATTTAAAATAAAATGTTTTTCTGGATAAAATTATGCTGGTAGCATTTGTCATTTTTTCTTTATTTTTTTTAAGTTTATTTATTTATTTTGAGAGAGAGAGAGAGAGAGAGAGAGAGAGAGAGAGAGAGCATGGGAGGGGCAGAGAGCGTCATAGAGAGAGAATCCCAGGCAGGCTCATGCAGAGTAGTGCAGAGTCCAACATGGGGATCAAGCTCATGAATCCTGAGATCATGACATACGCGGAGATCAAGAGTCAGGTGCTTAACAGACTGAACCACCCAGGCATCCCTCTTTTTTTTTAATTTATAGTGTTTTAATCTCTCTTCTCATTCCAAATAAATATCATGTTTGGTTCTCATTCTGTATGTTTTAATCTTCTATTATTTTTCCTAAAAAGGGTTCCAAAACTGTATAACCTTCTGGCCTACAAGTCCTGGATAGTCTCATGCTAGAAGTAACATCTGAGGTGAATCATGTTCAAAAGATTTTGTACCTATTCAATGTAAACTTCTTAAACTCAGAAAGATTAATAATTATTATTTCCTTCCATGCCCAAACTTTCTACCTGCTTATGGACTGTCCTTCTACACATCACTTAAAGCAAAAGCAATGGAATCTTCATAATTTATACTATTTTCTTTTTATTCTAGAAAAAGATGAATCATGGTTATAATTTTTATTTTTATCACTGCCCTTTGTTCAGCCCCACACACGATTTAAAAAGCATAATCATTCTTGCAAAAAAAAAAAATTCAGAATCATTGCCAAATGAAAATGATTCATTCTTCACCAGAAAAGAAAAACACAATACATTATTAACAATAAAATCTCTGTAAGCATAAAAGTCATGAATCCATTTTGCAAGACTATTCATGCTTCTCATTTAAAGAAGTAGCACTCCTATATTTTAGGTTTTCACATGCATATCATTTACTAAATTTACATCAAATATAATATAAAGTATCTACAACATAATGTCTAAGTATGAAAGTCAGTATTTTAATATAATTGCCCATTTATATTAAAAGCCTCTTATAAAAATCTTTTCCCCTCCTGAAATATCTCTTTTTTCCCAATGAGAATAATAGTCATAATTACAGAGTAGTAACACATGACAGATAATGTTCCAATTTTAGAAAATTAGCTCTTTCTTATCCTTGCAATGAAACCCTTTTTATCTGACTTTGGTATCGGTGTCATGTAGAATGAGGGTATTATTTGGCTTTTCAGGGTAAAGAGACACCTAGTAAAGAATCCACCAAGACAAAATTGTTATATTAGCGAACACTGATGGTGAAAGAAAGAAAGAATGAAAGAAAGAAAGAAAGAAAGAAAGAAAGAAAGAAAGAAAGAAAGAAAGAAAGAAAGGTAGCCAAAGAAAATGATTCGAAGCAGTTTTTAAAACTAGACTTAAACCAGTCCTTTAAATTAAAATTGAGTTTTATATTCACAGCACATTGATTTTTCTTCTAGTAAAGCTGGATGTCCAGTGCCATTTCTAAATATTTCTTGCTATTATATAAGTCTAGGACTTTATCCAGGCTGTTCATCACATGGCCTAAAATTTAGTCTCCAACTCCTCAAACCCGGTTATCTGGAATGTTTACATGGCCAATAGCAATATAGTGAAGTGAGCACTGGCCAGTGTGTCTGTGTCCAGGCCTCCCACTGCACAACCTCTCACGAGGCCTCAATTTGTCTGTAAAGTGGAATTGAAGAGGATGGGTTAAACACGGTCTTATTTTGGAAGACTTATATCTTCAGTAACTACCCATCACTGTGGACAAGCTCAAATTCCCTAATCTCACAATAACCTTGGAAAGTACTTATTTTGTCCATTTTACAGATGAGAAAACTGACTGTTGGAGAAGGGAAAGAAGAGAGGTAGAAAACTCCCATTTAAGACTACTGGAGGGGCAGGGCGCCTGGGTGATTCAGTCGGCTACGCATCTGACTTCAGCTCAGGTCATGATCTCGAAGTTCGTGAGTTCAGGCCCCACATCCGGCTCTGCACTGACAATGCAAAGCCTGCTTCAGGTCCTCTGTCTCCCTGTCTCTCTGCCTCTCCCCTGCTCACCCTCTCTCTCTCTCTCAAAAATAAATAAACATTTAAAACAAAAACAAAAACAAAATGTTTAAAGACAGCTAGAGGTTTGCTTGTTATTGCACCTACTCCTTGACAAATAACTCTGCCAGATCTTTATCCTACACGATAGGGAACTTGGTCTCAGAAAGGCAGTCACATTGCTAGTAAATGCTAAATTGGGCTCTGAATCAAGGTTGCCTTGACTACAAGCTTGTGTTCCTCTTCACTATATGACTGTTTCTTCTTTTCTCTTTTATTGTCATAAGAACACTTAACATGAGATATGCCTTCATAACAAATTTTTCAGTGTAACTACAGGCACAATAGACCTCTAAAATTTATTCATCTTGCATGAATGAAACTTATACCCACTGAATAGCAACTCCCCATTTCCCTTGGCCCCCAAGCCCTGGAAACTACCATTCCACTCTCCATTTCTATGAGTTTGACTATTTTAGATATCTCATATAATTGGAATCATGCAGCATTTGTTCTTCTATGACTGGCTTACTTCACATAATGTCCATAATGTCTGTCTATGTTATCACAAAGGCAGAATTTCTTTCTTTTTTAATGAATAATATTCCATTGCATGTATATCACAGTTTGGTCATCCCTTCATCTGTCGATAGACAATTAGGTTTCCATACCTTGACTATTGTGGATAATGCTGCAGTGAACATGAGGATGAAGATATCTCTTAAAGGTTCTTAATTCAATTATTTTGGATATTTACCCAGTAGTACTGAGGGATTATATGATAGTTCCACTTTTAATTTTTTGAGAAAACTCCACACTGTGGAGTGTGCAGTCTACAGTGATTGTACCATTTTATATTCCCATCAATAGTATATAAGGGTCACATCCTCATCAATATTTGTTATTTTTTGTTTTTCTTTGATAGTAGCCATCCTGAAAAATGTGATGTCCTATCTCATTGTGGTTTTGATTTGATTTCCCCTAATGATTAGTGATGCTGAGCATCTTTCATATATATCTGTTGTCCATTTACACGTCTTCTTTGGAGAAATGTCTATTCTAGTCATTTGCTCATTTTTATGTTTTAAATTTTTTTAATGTTTATTTATTTTAAGGGAGAGAGAGACAGAGTGCAAGCAGGGGAGGAGCAGAGAGAAAGGGAGATAGAGAATCTGAAGCAGGCTCCATGTTCTGAGCTGTCAGCACAGAGCCCAATGTGGGCTCGAACTCACGAACCACAAGATCATGACCTGAACCGAAGTCAAATGCTTAACTGACTGAGCCACCCAGGTGCCCCTAGCTCATTTTTTTAATTGGGTTATTTGGGTTTTGCTATTAAGCTATAAGAATTTCTTATATATTTTGGATATTAACCCCTTATCAGATATATTTTCTCACATGCCATGGGTTGCTTTTTCATCCCATTCCGTGGGATGGTTTCCTTTGCTGTGCAGAAGCTTTTCACTTTGATGTCATCTTGCCTATTTTTGTTTTTATTGCCTGTGCTTTTGGTGTCATATCAAAGAATCATTGCCAAGACCAATGTCATAAAGCTTTTCCATTATGTTTTCTTCTAGGGGTTTTATAGTTTCAGGTCTTATGTTTAAATCTTTAATCCATTTTGAGTTGCTTTTTGTGTATGGTGCAAGGTAAGGGTCCAATTTCATGAAGGGTCTAAAGAGGAAATAAAAAACAATTCCACTTACAATAGCATCAAAAAGAATAAAATACCTACAAATAAACATTTAACTAAGGAGGTGAAACACATATACTAAAAACTACAACATTGAAGAACACAGAAAAAAATCTAAAAACATCCTGTGTTTATGTATTAAAACACTTAATATTATTAAAATACCCACACTACTCAAAGTGACCTACAGATTCAATGCAGTGCCTATCAAAATCCCAATGGCATTTTTCACAGAAACAGAGAAAATTCTAAAATTCATATGGAGCCATATAAGACCCTGAGCAGCCAAAGCAATTTCATCACATTTCCTGATTTTAAAACAGATCACAAAGATACAGTAACTAAAACAATATGGCACTGGCACAATAATTGCTTCTTGAATCAATTTTTTTCTCAGGTCTCTTCCAGTCAGATAAATGGACCAATGAAAGTGAATCTATTGCCTAACTTCTAAAGATATTTCAATGTTCCCCAAGAAAAGCTCCAATTCCACTTGTAAGGACACATTTCCCAGAGCATTTCAATCAGCCCAAAGACAAGTTGGAAGACAGAAAATTACTAATAGGTCCCAACTTCATTCAAATTCTGATGGTCCAAGGAAATCATGGACATCATTTGGGACTGTTCATATGAATAATTAATCTTTAAAGATAGCACCACTGTAAGTTTTCAAGTATGTTAAACACATAAATCTGGATAAAATGAAAAGTACATATTAACAACATATGAGAAATACATGAGTACATATTAACAATAAAATCATCTAATTAGCAGTCTCACCGTATAAACTGATGCAGCCATACTAGAAATGTTATCAGTTGCTAAATCAAGAAATTATTGAAAGAAATAAAGAAAGGGAGGGAGGGAAGGAGGGAAGAAGGAAGGAAAGAAGGAATAAGAAAGAAAAGAAAGAAAGAAACTTTACTAACAACTTTTCAGGGAACAGTCTTGCTCATATCTTTTTTCTAAGATTAAGAAGATTCAGTGGCAGTCCCAAATCATGGACCAGATACCTGCCCAGTCAGGTATCTAAACAGCCTGAACAACTGTGGGCTGGTACACAGTGACTTCTCTGGGCAGAAGACCTGTATTCAATCCCATTATCACCAGCTTAGTAAATAATGGACAACTGAGTGTCTGAAGAATAACCAAAAGAGCCATTCAAAGGAACTGAGAGGTATCTTTCTGGCCCCAAAAATAAAAATATCAAGTAAGCCAAAATGAGTATTTGATATATGAGCAACTTAGGGAAGGAATTGTTACCCCAGACCTAAGACAGATATACAAGCAGAAAACCTGAATATTCTGCTTATAATCAAAACACAGAGATTTATCAAAACCAGACACTCTTTCGGCTACTGGCACTAGTTTGAATGATTACATATCCCTTCTTCTTTGGGAGCAGAGAGGAGAGCAACCCCTGTTTCATGGCATGAAATGTAACGTGAGAAGGACTTCATTAAGAGGTGAACATCATTCCTCCCAGATGAATCTGCATATGGGAGCACATAAAGGATTTTGTCACATATCACTATCTTATGGACTGTGGGCAAATTTCTGAAATATTAATTTTCCCCTAATCACATGAATGAATCAGCAAGTTGAGAGCACTGTCTTAAGATGGAGAAATAAAATTCTACATTTCCATGCCTGTTTGATTATAATATCTTACCAGCAGCACCTGCCACAGCATCTGTTCTTTGACAATAAGAAAATACCCAGGTTTGCTCTTTATATTTTTCCTGTTAGTTTCAGCTGCTCCCTAAGCCATAAAACCCAAAATAAATCAGTTTAAAAGATAAGCTTGAGGTTCTGAAAAAGAAGAGAAAGAACCAATGAGATAGTGAAGAAAAGAGATACAAAGGACAAAGCAAGCAATCAAAAGCGGAATCCGAGAGGAAATGAGGGTCTGGGGAGCCTTTCATCTCCAGATAACCGATTCAATCTGTCACTGATACGTCCCTGTTATGTTGTTGCTGGAAATTGCCACCATCTGACAGATACCTGGTGGATGCTGAAATTCTGTTGTCTGGTCTACCTCTTGGGAAAATCTGAACCAGTCTGCCCTTCTTACCTCTACCACACAGGGTCTTTTCCAGGGCCCCCTTACCAGATCTGAAATCTGGATTCAAGGAAAAACTTCTGCAGAAATAAGGCATAACCACCCTCATCATATAGGAAATATGTTCTTCTCTCCAGAGAGCTGTTATATTCTATTAAAATCTTCTCACTCCCCTAAGAGCTGTATCAAAAATGTCTGTCTCCTTGACAAAGGCAACCATGTGGGTTGCTTTTTACCTCTTTTCTGACTCAAATTAATTTCTGCTCCCTAAAAAGAGGTACATGTTATATGTACATATATTGTGGAAAGTAAGAGCACAACACGGAATCAAAACTGTGACCTGGTTGATTTACTAAAGCTATCATTCTAGTTTCTTTAACACAGCAAAATTACAGGCTTTCATTATACAGTCATAATCTATGACCCTCTGAGATAAAAAATTACAACACTCAATGAAAGTGGGAGGGAAGATTTTGTGATAATTGGGGGAAGAGAAAACTTGTAACATGTTAGCAAACTTTTACTTGAAAAGCTCTTGTTGAAAGAGCCTAGGGGCACCTGGGTGGCTCAGTTGGTTGAACGTCCCACTCTTGATTTCAGATCAGGTCATGATCTCAGGGTCGTGGAATTGAGCTCCATGCTGAGCATGGAACCTGCTTAAGATTCCCGCTCGCTCGCTCGTTCTCTCTCTCTCTCTCTCTCTCTCTCCACCCCCACTCTATTCCTCTCTCCTGCTTGCGCTCTCTCTCTCTCAAATAAATTTTTTAAAAAGAGTCTATACTTCTCCAATAAAATATCAGGGCTCTATCACGTTTCTTCCTCTAATAGGTTATATTACATGATGATCTGGCTATTTTGGAGGCTAATTTCTACATCAGTACTCACCAACAGGCACCAAATGCCACAAGAAATAACCATAATCAGTGAAATATTCCAGAACCCATGCAACTGCCAGGAACTAGATTTTAACTTAACATACCTCCTTAGTGTCCTGTTGCACCTGCTACATTTCCAGCCCAAGAAATTCCTCTATCAGATCAAGTGACACTTTATGACTGGACATGACTTCACCCCCACTCCCACCCAACACCAATCTACTGCCAAAAATGAAAGCAATGGCTCTCACAGCCAAAGCCAACACCAAATCTAACAGGCAAAGTCTAAGAATGCTTGGTCTATCAGGTGGCAATAGCTAAGGCTCATTAGGGAGGCTCTGGTTCCAGATTTGCCACGGCAACCTCTAGAGATACATATCTAATATGTTACTGACATGCTGACATCACAGTTTGCTCCCTGAAAAAGGAACAAGCAGAGGCAAGTCTCCCTGATAATGATTGTGAAGTTACAATGATGCTGTTGGGGGTGGTGGGGGAAGGTGGGGAGGGCACAGAGAGAGCAAGAGAGCTGCTTTTCCATGATTTAAATCACTGAGATAAGAGCAGGGAAAGTGTTACCATTTTGCATTTTCTTTTTCAGAAGAAATGTGATTTGCTATAGCAGATAAAAGTCTATTGGTATCTAACAAAAAAAAATCTAATATATTATTTAGCTTCCAACCAATACTTGCCTGACACTGTTTGTTTGTAAGGATGCCATAAAGTTTAGGTCTTTTTAAATCTCAATTCTTTCTTTCATCAAGCACTGGAATAACAATGGATTATGACTTTAGTGGGATAGTGCAATGATGACGAAATTGAGGTAATCAGGTTCCTAACTGTTGGATTCTATCTCAGTACCCCTGAAGACAGAATGGGCACATAGGGGCAGAGCATAATGGGAATCAGTGATGCTTCAGAGAGTGACCCTATTTGTCCCACTCTCTAAATGAAAAGAAAGGATGTGGCTAGTCACAAGGATGTCAGAGAAACAGTAGAGTTGGCATGGAAGGATGGGATTATCATCATCAGGGTCTGATGTGAAGAATTTCCTATTAAACTTGCTGACCGCTGAATCTTCCACATGTACTTCCAGTTCTGGGAAAAGGAAAGCAATCGTACAGCTGAATTGAGAAGGTCCCTGTGAAGGTTGTGGCACTGTCTTTAGGCCTACGAAAATCTGAACGAGATCTTTCTTTTTCATCATGATGAGAAGAAATTGCAGGACACTAGGAGACACAAACTGGCTAAAACTGTTTCCCTCCCATTTTCTTCCCTTTTAAATTCAGTGCCAAGTCACACTGAGATATTATCTTCTCTTGACTCCATTTCTCCTACCAGCTTCCTCCCTGTTTCTTTGTTCTCCTTATCTATTCCCATGGTCTCCAACTCTTTTTCCCCATTCTCTATCAAATTCAATCCAAAGATAATTTTGTCCACTTCCTTGGACCAAATCTGCTCTTACCAATGGTAAGTCAAAAATGACCTCCAATGGTCCATTTTCAGGCATCACCAGCATTTTATAGTCTTGAATCACCATCATCTTTGACACAGACTTCATTTGTCTCAGGGATACCAGAGTCTCCAAGTTTCCTTCCTTCCTCACTTGATCATTCTTTTTCTCATTTCCTTGAGTGGTTCCTCTTCCTCTTCCTCCCCCTAAGATCACCCCAGGGCTTTGACTTTCCTGACTCCCCCATCTAGTCTCTTAGTTTTAAAAACTATGTAGGGGTGCCTGGGTGGCTCAGTTGGCTAAGCGTCCGAATCTTGATTTCGGCTCAGATCATGATCTCACAGTTCATGAGTTCAAGCCCCGCATGGGGATCTGCCTTGGCAGTGCAAAACCTGCTTGGGATTCTCTTTCTCCCTCTCTCTCTACACCTCCCCTTCTTGTGTTCCTCTCTCTCTCAAAATAAATAAATAAAACATTTAAACAATCAAAGTAATTTAAATATCATTTATATAATGGCAACAGCCAAATTTAACAGCTCAGACTTATCCTCTAAAATTCAGACAAAACAGTCTACTTAATATCTCCCCTTGACTGTCTGATAGAAGTGTCAAATTCAGCATTTCAATAACACAACTGCTTAATTTTGGCAGTGACAGTGGAGCATAAAAATGTTGCCTGGGCCTTGCAGCTTAGAGTGTCTCAGGCTGGAAACAATGGCAGGACGTGCCACTGGCAGAGGATAAAGAACTGAGGGTAACTCCACTATAGACCATGGAGGTGTTAGTAGTGACAGTTGACAATACTTCGTGTGTGGCATTTAAAGTAAGGTCAAATAGAAACGGAGAGACAACAGCAAAATATATAGATCAGAAAGGCAGTAAATTCTTTCAATGACCTCAACTTCTCCAGTAATTACTTGCTGGTTTCCAGTGGTAACTGTGTCTATAGCCACATAATATTCCCCATATTGGAAGCTTTTCCCCCTCTCTAGCTCTAATGTGGTAGGGTCCCCTCCCTAAGGAAAGGGGGGGAAAAAAACCTCAAGGCAATCTGGTTATACGCGTATGTGACAACATCCCTCACGACCTTGTAACGTGAGACCACTTAATCAGACCACATGTTTATGTGTTACCATATATGGGAGACAAAAGAGTAAAAAATATATATAAACAACTATGCCACATGTCGTTTGGGGCTCAGTTCTTTGGGTACAAACGCAACTGAGCAGTACCAGCACGAATTAAGTTGTTTCCTGGAAAGAAAAGCCTCGGTGTCACGACTCTTAGTGAGAGAATCCTGCTACACTAAGATCTATCTCTTCCTCAAGACTAGTGTGCAATTCAGTCACCCATGGAAATATATTCTCCAAAGTTCTGAGTTATTCAGTCAAATATTGTCTTTTCTGAGGTGTCTCTACTAGTATTAGGCAACTTACTCTTCCTTAATTCACCTACGAAGTAAATATAGTGTTAAAAACAAGACAACAGTCCCAAAATGCAGTCACTTATGCTAAGCCCACATCACCAAACTGAGACTTACCTTAATTACCATTTCAGCTCTCTCAGAAATGGAATCTGAAATCAGCTCATTGAATGGAATTGCCTGATCAGCATTAGTTGGGTAATTTGCCTGATATACCCTTGCCATCTCTGAAAGGAAAGCAACCTTGAAGTAACCAATCCGATTTGGGGACTAGTATAATGTCCTCGTTCCTGCTCCCTTCCGTGTAGAAAAGTCTTGTTTGGTAGGCTCTTCAGAACTCCTTTATCTGCTAGATGAGACGCTGTTCAATTCATGAATCATTCAATAAAGCCAGCAAGATCTTTACAATTTATTCAGTTGAATTTTGTTTTTTAAACAATAAGAACATACAGACATCTCACAGATGTACAGTAATCCACAGAAGAGTAGAAGTTCAAACTATATTAAGAAAAGAAACACTTTGCTATCCATCTCTGTACAAGCACTCCTAACGTCAGTATTTTACATTATTTGAAAAACAGTGGCACTTGCCCTTTGTATTTCTTCTATTTTCATTCTCAGAAAATATTATATGTACAGGGGCTCCTGGGTGGCTCATTCAGTTGAGCATCCAGCTCTTGATTCCAGCTCCGGTCATGATCTTATGGTTCGTGGGATTAAGCCCCGTGTCGGGCTCCACACTGACAGCATGGAGCCTCCTTGGGATTCTCTCTCCCTCTCTCTCTGCCCCTCCCCCGCTCATGCATGCTCTCTCTCTCTCTCTCTCAAAATAAATAAATAAACATTTTAGAAAAGAAAATGGGGTGCCTAGGTGGCTCAGTTGGTGAAGCGTCCAACTTTGGCTCAGGTCATGATCTCGTGGTTCATAGGTTCAAGCCCTGTATTGGGCTCCATGCTGACAGTGCAAAGCCTGCTTGAGATTCTCTCTCTCTCTCTCTCTCTCTCTCTCTCTCATCCTCTTTCTCTCTCTGCCCCTCCCCTACTTGTGCTCTCTCTCAAAATAAATAAACTTAAAAAATTTAAGGAAATATTATATGTACATATAATGCATATCATAGAAAAATATTATTTTTGGTACCTGAGTAATAAGTGAGTTCCTCTACAAAAGTATCTTTCTACTGATGTTCACTGCTTACTACAATAAGACCAAGTAGAAGCTTTGAAATTCAACAAGATTTTTTATAGTTTTCTAGACAAAGCAGAGTATTAGATCCACTTTTCTTCTACAAAATCAATATAGGAAATAGTTTGAGAGGCTGTGATACTTCTGCAGGACGATACCTCCAGAGATTGTAAGTCAAACACCACACACACACACACACACACACACACACACACACACACACACATCACCTCTCAACACTGATGTTGAAAATACTGCCTTCATACCAGTGGTTACAGGAAGCACTGCCACCCTGCCAAGCCAGTGGAGGTCTGCCCAAGGCTGCCAAAGCACAGAGGTGGTGATGCCAATGCTAAGGGAACCAGTAACAAGGTCAAGCACTCTGGAGGAGATGCCTCATCATGCACTGATATTGCTTCTGACACAGTGATATCACCTCTGTTGCCAAAGCTGCCCTAATCACCACTGCCTATCAGTGCGGTGCTTCTGGCACATTGCCTTTATGTCCTGTACTCAGTGTCCCTAAGAGATTAAAGGAAAAGAGCTCATTTAGTTTTTCAAAGCCTTTTGTTTGAAACCCCCTTGGAAAACTTCAATGACAGACACGGTATTCTGAGGAGTGCATTTTTTCTATAGATTTTGCCCCCTGGTCCCTAAACAACTGTGACTCTTGGAGGTATCTTCAGTCACTTGTGCAAATAGAGGCCTTCCAGACCTACCCCAGGGATCAACACATGTTCCCAGACTGCTTGACTCCTTGGAGGAGTAGTTTAGGTTTAATTAAGCTGGGGTCAACACTAAAATCAGGATTTGGAAAATAAGTTAGAAAGAATTGAAGTTTAGGTATATAGAGAGCAAAGAAGCAGCCAATGCCCAGGAGCTGAAGAAAGCAGTGGGAAATCCTGAAGTGTCACCATCATAAAAAGAAATTAATAAAACAAGTGAGAGCTGGACTGGATGGCATTCATTTGTAAGAAAGCTCAGAGCACATGAAGCAGTTGAGAAAGACTGTCTTCTTCATTCCTTGTATCATTCTCTGGCTTTGGGAGCCTTTTCCATAATATGCCCCTAGACCATAATTCTTGAAAAACCTTTAGTGTCAGTTTGTAGGATGCTTTGGCTGTGGAATTGAAGGTTTGTTACCAAAAATCAAACATGCATGCAATACCGCTAGTCCATAAATAGGAACAAAATATTGTTAACTTGGCTAGATCTCAAGGACACCATACAAAGTGAAAAGAGTCGTTATCAGAAGGTCACCTATCAAATGATTACCTTTATACAGCAATCTCTAAGAGACCAAATTATAGCAGGGGAGAACACATTAGTAGTTGCAGGAGTTAGGTTTGGAGGAAGGATGTGACATTTATGGGAAAGCACAGGAGTTTCTTTGTGGTGATGGAAGTTTTGTACCCTGAATATGGTGTTGGTTACAAGAGTCCACACATGTGGTACACTTTATAGAACTACACACACACACAAACACAAATACACAAAGAGTACATTTAAAAACTAGTGATATCTGAATAAGTTCTGTATTTGAGTATACCGTACCAATACCAACCTCCTGACTGTGACAATGCACTCTAGTTATGTAAGATATTAGCTCCAGAGGAAGCCAGGTGAAGGGTACACTGGAAACTCTCTATACTATTTTTGCAACTCTTTGTGAGTCTTAAACTATTTCAAAATAAAAAGCTATTTCACAAAATCAAGCATATAACTTTCACAAGAAAATAGACATGGAAATAACAGCGTATCCAGAATTGTCTAATTCATTATGTATATATGAAAAATATACAGATATGTTGGGTACTGCAATTATGATAAAATGGTCACAATATTACCAATATTTCCTGAGGATTACTATCATGATCTTCTAATCCACAAGTCTAAAATCTTACTAAAAAGTCAGTTTTTCACTGACAAGCAAAAAAAAAAAAATCTTTCAGCAATTGCACAGAACCAAAGTTCATTTGGCTGTGGGTTTTCATCTTTAAGATGCATACTAGCCTAAACAAATGGTAGACGTATATTTAATACGGGATATGTCCACATCTGAAACATAGCACCTATAATATCTGTTAATAAAGAACCAATTAAAAGAGTAATTTGACCTGTGACAATCCATAGATCACCTCCATTTCCAAGAAACAAAATATGAAGAATTAAACGGACATTAGTTATTTTTACTGCCCATTCCATAAGTATTTATGAGGTGCCTACTTTATATTAGGTACTATGTGTGACACAGGGAATACAGAATGAGTAAACATGGTTTGTGACTTCAGAACACTCACATTGGGTCTTGAGAGTAGAAATCAACATAACGATATACACCTCTACCAATTCCCTCCACCCCAACTCATCTTACAGTAACTTTTTTTCCAATGCTCTGAACGCAAACAAATAAGTTTGCCAAAGTTACACTGCAATAGGAATTAAAACTTGTTACCAAGCAGTTTCTTCCTGACCACAGCCACATAATAAGAGTTAATAGTTCTCAAAGCCGAGTGGAAGCAAAAGCAAGATAAGAGGTGACTGATTATGGTAATAAAATCATTAAGTTCCATTAAGATCAATTACCAACATAGAGATTTTAGCAATTTTCTTTTTAGTCATTCACAGTGGTCCTTTTCCTCTCTTCCTGCCTTATGCCACAATATTTATTATCCAGAAAGAAAATTAACCCAATCAGCTCTCCTCCCTGGTTTGATGCACAGTGCTCATGTTCTCAAAAGAATGAATCCTGCATTCACTCCATTCTTTATTTGTGTTACATTCACATTTCCTTTGACTTGCCCCAGCACAACACAATTTCAAAACCCAGTGTGATAGCCACTTACCACAAAGCCTGACTGGTCTTTGCTCAAGTTTCTGGAGGCTACTGCTGGTATCTGCTTTATTGAACATTCTTTTTTTAAAAAACTAGATGCTTAATATCCTTGAGTGCACTGCAAGCTTTGACTTGAAAAATTTAATGTTTATTTATTACTGATATGTATACTTTTAAATTTATTTGTTAGCTTTGAGAGGCAAACCTTGTCTACCCACCAAATGGTAGTTATAATTCTGAATGCAGTGTGATCCATTTAAACCAGATCAATTTGAAGTAGGTCCAAGTCTAGAGTCCTTGGTCCACCATGACAAACTGACCAGTTGCCCATTAGTAAAATAAATTCTGTGTATTCTCTGTCCTTCAGTTTCTTCACCTTAGTCATCCCTGATCAGTATGAGTGTTTGCGGGGGGGTGGGGGGGGGGAAGAGGGAAGGGAGGAAGGAGGTAAATAAGAAACTTTTTTTTCTCTTGTATTTGGCATGAAACTTACAATAAAATAGAAACTACTCTAAGATGACATTCTCTTCACAAACACCCCCACCTCTTTATGGCAACAAAGAAGCCATTTGTTGGTAGTGTATAATCCTTACGATATTCATTTATTCAACAAATATGCATTGAGCACTTATTTTGTGCTAGGCAATGTTCCAGAGATTGAGATAGAGCAATATTAAACAAAACAAACACCTGTGCCTTCACAAAACTCACATTCTAACAGGGGAGAAATAATCCACCAATATGAGAAATAATCCAGGGACATGGCAAATAGATTGCTCATTTGCACAAAAATGTAGGGGCTGATTATTTTATACGGGGCATGGTCAGAGTTATGTGACATGAGAAATAAGCTTTTTCATGTGTGACTAGAAAACATAACTCTCTCCTTAGTATAGTATAGTGTGCTTGCTTCTTACATAAGCAAGTGAAGAAATTGGCTATAACTCTCACCACTGGGTAGACAAAACAGGAACTGAGGACCCACATGCATTCTCTGTTACAGGATCTGAGCCCAGCAATGATTGATGAGCAGAGGAGAGCCTCCAGGAGCACCCACACAAATATGCAGCCTTGGAGTTTGTAAGACCCCAGAAGGGATCAAAGGGATGTGTTGAAAGGGTTATCTCTTCCTCTTGTGAGGAGACTCAAGTTCCCCAAAGGACGCCTGAGGGCACTTGTCTAAGAGACATGAGTGGGTGCTTTGAAGCTAAAGAAGGAAAAGGAAAGAGGAGGGGTCAGGAGAGACACGTGTGAGTACCCTCACCTTGAAGCATGAATCCATCGGACTTTCCCTTGGGTCCTTTAAGGGAACAGCAAAGTTACAACTTTGATATTCATGTGATATCTCCATTATAATCAGGTATGTGTTTGATCTGGGAAGAACTCAGCATACAAGAAGGTCTCAGGAAAATGATGACAAATGCCCCTGAAACATATTGCTGGGCTTTCCACTGGAGACAGCAGACACACACACACACACACACACACACACACACACACACACACAGACTCACAGAGTTTCCACAGGTTATCAGCAACAACACAATGATCCCCTAATGAAAGGCAAGAAAAAAAAAACTTCTATACATGAGATTATAAAACTGAATTCTAGATTATCCCCTACACACACACACACTCTCTCTCTCTCTCTCTCTCTCACACACACACACACACACACACACACGAGCAAGGAGTGTTCTTGAGGATAGAAGGACTTTGGAGCACGTGGGTGGCTCAGTCAGTTATGTGTCTGACTCTTGATTTTGGCTCAGGTCATGATCTCATGGTTTGTGAGACTGAGCCCCGCGTTGGGCTCTATGCTGACAACGTAGAGCCTACTTGTGATTCTCTCTCTCCCTTGCTCTCTGCCCCTCCCCATTCATTCTCTCTCTCTCTCTTTCTCTTTCAAAATAAATAAAATTGTTTTAAAAAAAGAAGGGCTTTATCTTACCAGCATAAGTATGTATAAAGAATAAATAATATTACATACAACGCATGAAATTTCTTTTGGGGAAAGGTGCTCTAGCATTCCAGAGTATAATCATGCAAGTAAAGTTCCCAGCAGCTTGTATATGGTTCTACACCAAGTAATTAGGTCAAAATAGAGTCGAAGCCCTCTGTGACCAATTAACTCTACAGAAATACACAGTAAACCTTAGTACAAATTTGAGCCACATAATCAAATGATATAAAAATCTGTATGTTCTGCCTACTAATAGTTTACATATGGATTTTCTATATAAAATATATTATATTACTGAAAACCACCCAGAATATACAGCACACTTTTGATTAATATTTCTGGGGACCTATGAACTAGGGTGGAGCTCACAGGAAAAAAAGTATCAGCAGTTACAGGACTGACTTTTTGGTTGGCATATGATATATTTTCTTTCCTTTACTTAGAATTTAGCCAAGTGTGCAACATAATTTGTGAATACTTCATTTATTAAATTCTAACTTACAGAGGCAAGAATAGAGATAGGACACTAAGTTATTTTTAAAAGCAATTTTTCAATATTTTCATGTTTGAGTAATTAACTAGTTTAGTTAACATATTGAATGCTTATATTTTGTTCATGTCCATTAACTGAGTACATTATAATTAATTACAGAGCTATCAAAACCCTTGCATCGTTTAAAAAAATAAAACAATGGTTCAAAATATGTTTCACTTCAAAGTATCAACTTGCTATATTAAGTCATTTTAACCACAGCCAAAACAAACACATTTTAAAAGCAGGGCAATTTAAATAGAGTTGGTGGTATTTCAGGTTATCATTATAAGTTCTCCTAGTTTACCTGTTGGTAAATATGCTCTCAAAGACAGAGCTTTTGAATAGTAAATAAAACATTGGGTTTAAGACCACATTCAGCCTAGACAGTCTCAAGGATCTTAACTTCTTTGCAGTGCAAATAGTGAGGCTTCAAAGAGAATGAGAAAATGAACACACACACCAGGAACGGCAGATATTACCAGAGCCCACAGCCAACAGGAGACGTGCTGGGACAGCACTGTCTCTTAACTTGCTTCTATGATTACAAAAGAAAAAAGACAAGTTTATCTTCTAGACACACATATCATGGAGCAGAATCACTCTCCAAAACAAGGGGAGGAGCTCCCCCCGGTACACGGATCCTTGTAGCAGCAGGGTCAGAGGTCTCGGCACTTCCATGAGCCTGCTGGAGAAGACAATGTGACAGTCTCTTTGTAACTTCACTTCATTGTCTTCACTGAAGATCAGAAAACTAACCCATCCTGTATTCCCTGGACCCAATGTTTTTCTAAAGTAATTCTGAAGATAGTTCCTAGTGAATCTAATAAATATCTTCATACACAAGAAATGGCAAATGAAGGGGCACCTGGATGGCTCAGTCGGTTAAGTGTCAGACTTCGGCTCGGGTCATGATCCCGCAGTTCGTGAGTTCGAGCCCTGCATCCGGCTCTGTGCTGACCGCTCAGAGCCTAGAGCCTGCTTCGGATTCTGTCTCTCTCTTTCTCTCTCTCTGCCCCTCCCCCACTCACATTCTCTCTCTCCCTCTCTCTCTCTCTCTCTCTCTCTCAACAATAAACATTTAAAATTTTTTTAAAAAGAAGAAGAAATGGCAAATGGAACCTGAATTTTGCTTACTTAAAAAGTGTATCATAAATATTACTGGATTTAGATACAATAAACATGATACCTTTAATCTTCATATAGCTGGTCTACTGTATATATACATTTTAAAGAACATTATCCTAGATGAACAGGGATCTGGATTACCAAATAAAGTAAGTTAAGATTTTTTTTCTAACTCTAAATATGTAAATATTATGTCACAGTGTAGAAGAGTTACTTAGACGACTTTTTGTTTGTTTTCATGTTCCTTGCATGATATACACTGGGTCCACCTTTGGCTTGTCCAGATCCCAAAGTCACTCCTCAAGAGGATGACGCTGACCATCCTATCTAAAGCAGTATCACCCTGCTGCATTTTTTTACCCTGCCTTATTTTTTTTATGACACATACATCATACTAACATTATAATATAAATTTATTAGTTTATCGCCATATTCTCCAGAAAAATGCAAGGCTCTACAAGGAGAAGGGTTTTCTTTACTAAATTCACTGTCATATCGCCACTGATGGTGGAATGGATAAAAAAATGTTAGATAGATAACTCAGCCATAAAAAAGAAGGAAATCTTGCCATTTGTGACAACATAGTTGAACTTTGACAGCATTGTGCTAAGTGAAGTAAGTCAGACAGAGAGAGATAAGTGGAGTATGATTGCACTGGTGTGTGGAATCTAAAAAACTGAACTCAGAGAAACAGAAAGTAGACTGGTAACCCAGCAGTGTGTATGGACCAGGGAGGGGGGCTGGGGAGGAGAAATGGGTGAAGGTGGTTAAAGGGTACAGACTTCCAGTTATTAGATGAATAAGTTCTAAGGATGTAATATACAGCATGGGAACTACAGTCAACAACATTGTGTGGTATATGTTTGAATATGGCTAAGAAAGTAAATCCTAAAAGTACTCACCACAAAACAAAACAAAACAAAACAAAAACAAAACAAAACAAGAGATAACTATATGAGATGATGGAGGTGTTAACCCACCTTATTGGGGCAATCATTTTGCAATATGACAAATGTCTGTAAATACAACATATAGCAAATCACCACTTTGAACACCTTAAACTTACACAATTTTGTATGTTTATTGTACCTCAGTAAAGCTGGAGGACTAAAAACAACAACAACAACAACAACAAAAACATCACATGTTGAAAAAAAAGAAATGGAAACACTATGTGCAGACAAAATAGCTGCGATTTTCCAAAGCTGATGAAAAACATTAACCCCCAAATTCAAAAAAGTGCTATAAATCCCAAGCAGGATAAATGGGGGGAAAAAGTCATTCCTTGTCACATCATAGTATAACTGCTGAAAAGAAATCTTATAAGTAGCCAGAGGACAAAAGTCACACTATTTCCTAAGGAACAACATTAAGACTAAGAGCCACCTTCTCCACAGAAATACTGGAAGACAGAAGACAATGAAGTCTATCTTAAAATGCTGAAAGATAGTAACTGCCAACCTACAAAATTATACTTAGTGAATATCCCCTTCAAAATCCAAAATGAAATAAATACTTTCCACAAAATAAAAGCTTTGAGAAATTCATCACCAGCACACCTGAATTAAAAGAAATACTAAAGGAAATTCTTCAAGCAGAAAGAAAAGTATTCCAGAAGCAAAGAAACAAACAGATGAATGAAAAACAGCAGGAAAAATAAGATGTGAAACAAATAGAAAAACAAATGAATTTTGACTATGCAAAACAAAGATTGTAGTGCTTTTTACAAGGTTTTATATATATGTAAATATTTGCACATGGCAATAATTCAAAAGACAAGAAGAAGTGAAACCACATTAAAGTACTCAAATATACAAACATAATCAGGTAAGCAGTAAAAGTAAATGGCCAGTCCAGTGTCACCAGACACTAGAGAAAGTCTTCTAATGTAAAAGACAGAGACCAAAATAATAAACAGAAACTATCTTACAAGAAACAGACAATGCAGGGAAGAAAAGAAAAAACTAAATGGTTTTAGTTATGAAGATTAATTCATATACTTAGAAAAATAAGAAAAGATATGGTGTACATGAAACAAGAAAATAAAGCAAAAAAAGAACATTTGGGAAACAAAATATAAAACATTTTTTGGAAATTAAAATGATAATGGCAGAAATCAAAATTTCAACAAAAGGGGGGCGCCTGGGTGGCTCAGTCAGTTAAGTGTCCGACTTCAGCTCAGGTCACGATCTCGCCATCTCGCAGTCCGTGAGTTCCAGCCCCGCGTCAGGCTCTGGGCTGATGGCTCAGAGCCTGGAGCCTGCTTCCGATTCTGTGTCTCCCTCTCTCTCTGCTCCTCCCCCGCTCATGCTCTGTCTCTCTCTCTCTGTCTCAAAAATAAATAATAAAAAAAAGTTAAAAAAAATTTTTTTTTTTAAATTTCAACAAAAGGATTTGAGGATAAAATTAAGTAAATCTCTTAAAAGGTAGAATATAAGGAAAAATAGATGAAATATAAGAGAGAGAAGATTAGGATCAATTCAGGCAATCCAACATCAGGAAAAAAGAATAGATAAAACAGAAGGGAAGAAATTATTTTTTTAATTTCAAGAAAATTTCCCCAAATTGAAAGGCAAGAGTTTCCAGATTAAAAATAGTAACCAAAGGAAAGAAAGAAAGAAAACTTATTATATTATAAGGCACATCATTTAAAAATTTCAGATCAGCAAGGGCAAAAAAAAAAGATTCAATAATTTCCTGAGAGAATTAAAAAACAACAAGACCAGATTCAAAGGATCAAGAATCAAAATCTGATCAAGAATCAGATTTCTCTACAGCAACACCAGAAGCCCCAAAATCAGGGGCAGTAATGTCAAATATTATACAGAAATAGGACTTCCATCTTGGACATCTCCAGTTGACCACATCCTCCAGCTGTGTGAGGAAAAAACAAAATCATGATCAGACATATAAGTTCCCAAAAACTTTACTTCCCATACCCCCTTTTTGATCAACTACTAAATGATTTTCCAAACCAAATTATGGGAGGAAACTGAGAAGGACACTGGATCCAGGAAACAGGGGATCCATTATAGAAGCAAAGCAAAGAGAATCTTCCCAAGGGTGGTGAAGGGGAGTTCGCAGGATGGCAGTTATGCATTGGGCCTTGTAAGCAACCAGTCCAGATCACAACAGAAGAGAGGGCCCCCAGAAGGATGTGCTCCAACTCTCCCCCTCCCAGAACAAAAGGACGAAGACTGATTACCTAATATTTTCACAGGGACTGGTTGTATTACAGAGGAGACTTTCACTTTTGGCAGACAACTAAGCATGACTTAGTGATCATTTCTGCTTAAGTACAGAGAAACCTAAGGACAGATGAAAGAAGGAAAGAAAAAGTGGGACAGAGAAAGCCAATTATTGACACCAGGAAAACCTAAACTTGTAAGATAGAAAATGTAACTATACTTTGGCATACATCACATCTGTGAATAATATTTATATAGTCACATCAATTTATATAATTACACCAAGAATGTAACTGGTGAATACTGATGCAATCAAAATGATAAAGCAACAAGAGAAGATGAAGAGGGGACATAGGTCCTGAGGTTGCAGGACGTGGCTTTAAGAGCACTAAGTTTTTACCTTCCATAATAAGAAACCGGTAAATAAGACCTAAAGCTGAAAAATAATCAAGAAATGATGTTGCAAGCATGTTATTGAGAAAGGTGGCAGTAAACAGCAGAAGAAAGAGCTTCAGCTTCAAGTTGAAAGAGGCTGCCTCCAGAGACTACCAACCAAACAGGGAAGGAGTGGAGCGGGAAATTGCTCTTTTTCATTATGAGCTTTGTAAAAGATTTGACTTTTGCAACAACGTACATGTAGAACTTTGATAAAATAATATTAAATTTTAAAAAGGGGAAGGTGACATAAAGCTTTGTGAGCCACAAAATAAAACCAGAGTGAGCCATTGGTATGACACTATGCTCAAAATGCTTGGATTCTAAAGCTAAAACCTCACTTTTCTATTCATTCTCGCTGTTCTCACTCTTCTCAGGAGATTGATTCTTTCACGGTAAAAAAAAAAAAAAAAATCTCTGTGAACTACTAATTACTAGCAATTAATGTCCCTTTTCCTTAAGTCCAGTTGCAAATAATTGTTGCCTAAGAACTAGGGACTGCCAAGCTCATTCTAAGGAGGTGTATAGCTCATAATGTACCTTGTAAAAGCCAAGGTGAAAATCTACACTCCTTGTTCTAGTTCCCTTGTGTAACCAAACAAAAGGCATAAATCGCAATGTGACTGTCTGCAGAACTGAATGTGTACCATGTGCAAGGACAGATCGCACTTCATGTTAGTGAATACACCAAGGATTTCATTGCTGAACGACTTCACTCTGCTGAGAATTACTGCCACCAGAGGATCTTTATTAGCAGAAGCAACTATGAGTGAATGAAAACATAAAGCAACACAGGCATTTCCAAAAAAACACTAGAAAATCAATGGTTCTTTGGATAAATCCACAGCCCCTCCTCCCTACTTTCAGATCCAGCCAGCAATGCTGTGCTGCTTTCTTTATCACACCAGTTTTCCAGATAGGTAAAAACAAAGAAGTCTCTCCTTTGTGGCTTTCTTCTGCCTAAAAACATTTTATTTTATTTTATTTTTTAAGTTTATTTATTTATTTTGAGAGGGACAGAAACAGCACAAGTCGGGGAGGGGAAGAGAGAGAGAAAGGGAGACAGAGAATCTCAGGCAGGCTCTGCGCCATCAGCCCAGAGCCCAACATGGCGCTCGAGCTCACGAAACCGGCCGTGAGATCATGGCCTGAGCCAAAACCAAGAGTCCGATGCTTAACCCACTGAGCCACCTAGGCACCCTGCCTAAAAACATATTAAAGCTAATATTGAACTTATAATCATGTCAGGTTAGCATGGCATTGCAACCATGATTCTCATCTATGGTTTGGGGGAGATTAAAATAATAACAGTGGAATTCTACTAAGCATTTTCTAACTTCCCTCATTAATTTCTTGTGTAAATACCGATTCTTGCCTAATGAATATACGCGGTGAAGTTTACAATGGGGATTTCTCTGCCCCTCTGGTCAAGTGAGCCCACCAAGTATTGGATGCTCCAACTTCAGTTCCTGAGTTCAGTCATATCTAGTTCACCTACTCCTAACTGCCAAGAAGAGAATATTTGTCCCATTTTGAAATACATCTCCCACAGAGGGAATAAAAATGTCTATAGAACAAGCAGTTAGGCATCATCTGTTCTGGAAAGAAACCAATGTGATCTGGGTTTTGAGAAATTCTGGCTGTAGAACATTTCTGAAAATGATTATGCAGTCACAGAATCCAGTTAGCCATTTTTTGAAAATTTGATTTCCATTGTGCTGGCTACTTTGGCATGCTTTCTAATTCTCAGATGGTTTCCATTCATTCAACTCAAAACCGTAAGTGCTAATTGCCTTGCTCTGGACTCTCTTAGTAGGTGTAAACTTTCCATCTGAGGCATGAGGGTCTAGTCCCATGATTCTTGTTAATGTTAATAAATAAAGCCCTATAGTAAAATATTGGCCAGGGTAAAATAACTCTCCAAACATATGGACTCAAGATGATCATTCACACACAAGCAACAAAGAACTGAATCCAAGAACCTAAATGCTTAGTTTTCCTCCTACCTCAGACTGGTTTTCTACCTCATATATCTGAAAATAGGTGAAAAGAATTTATCCCTTGACAGTTGATAAAATTATGCTGCACTTTTCCTGTGTAGAGAGGTATTGTCAAAGCGAGGATTCTTCACCCATCATTACCTGTTCCAAGGAAGACATTTACAAGGCATGATACATGGAGTTCAAATCACTGGGGATAGATAGGACCTACACATGAAAACAATTAATTATCAATGATAAGTAGAGTTCCCTAAATGACAAATGAATAACATAAACGAAATAATGCCGTAGGAATTGGGGCAGGGGAGGTACACTGGGCAAGGGAAGTAGACCAGGAGGAAATGACAATGAGCTGAGCTTTTAAGAAAGTTTGAGAGTGAACTAAATGAAGAAGCAGTTTGGTGTAATTTATTTTAAAAGTGTGAACTCTGGAACAAACTGCCTGGCTTTAAATCCCAGCTGTGCCACTTAGTAGCTGTGTAGCCCTAAACAGGTTGCTCAATATTGCTGATCTTTAATTTCTGTACTTGTAAAAGTGGGATTACATTGTATCTGCCATATTAAGGGATAAGATTAAATTTAGTTAAAACATGTAAAGGACTTAGAACAATGCCTGATACAGAGCAAGTCCAGAAATATCGTTACTGCTATTATTACTATTATATTTAATTATTCCTATTATATGGAGAAGAGTGGAAAAGACATTCCTGGCAAGGAATATATGCCAACAAATTTTAAAAACTAATAAACTACTTAATGGTTTTTAATCACATGGTTATGCTGATAGGAAAAGCTCATGCTAGCACCAGCATCAGCAACTTTTTCCATTTGTCCCTGATACGAGTGAACCAGCAATTTGAAAAGGTAAGTATTTAAGTGGTGAGATTTCACTTCATTTAAAAATTGCCCATAGATGCACTGGAAACTTCTATCATTTGGTCAAAATGTAAACGGTGGAAGCATATGTCATTAATTTAAAAAGAGACTTCACATATCTGTTTAATGACTGCAGCTCAGTCAGACATGCAGACCACAGGTGCATTGGATGAAGCGCAACACCAAAAAACAAGAAAATGAGGTGCTAAAGAGTCCACATGATTTAGAACTCATTCTTCCCATCACCATGAATGCAAATGTCTCATTTACATAAAGCCCACTCATACTGATGTTAATAGGGGAGCACAGCAGAGGCTATCACCTCCTATCCAGCATCAGATACAGGAAATCAGAATTCAAATTATTCCCATTGGAAATGGTAACAGAATCTTTCAAAGTATTATGCTGATGTGCTGTAATATTTGGATATTAATTCAAGAAATACCTATTGAGTAAAGAGCAATTGTTGAGTGCTTACAATGACCCAGGCATTGTCCTCAATGTTTTTTAAGCATCTTTGTTATAATTTTTACAACAATCCTAACAAAAATGTTCCATTATTATCACCTTTTTTACTGATAAAGAATTGAGATTCAAAGAGGATGAGGGACTTGCCTAGTATCCCAAAGTGTGTCTATCCAATTTTAAGCCTGTGCCTCCCACTCAATATTAATTACTGTGTTTAACTCTATGGCACCCATCTCCACGTGCTCATTCCCGCTCCCATTCCTAGAAATGAAGCATCCAAAGAGTGGCTCCTTTTCCTCTAAGTTAGGCAGAAAGGAGAAATATGGAAGGAATAAGAAGGGTACTGGTGACAATACCACTGAATTGTCCACCTGAGTACAAAGGAGGAAATCCAGTACTTACATTGTCATTACATGCCATCCTGTTTGAATCAGCCAAGTGTGGCAATAACAAAAGTCTAACTGAGGAACTACATTGCTACACTAGGTAGGAGAAGATGGGCTGCCTAAGTGGTTGTTTTTAGCAACTACTGAGGACAATTTGAAAGATTTAATGCAAGGAAAGAAGATTAGTACAATTTATAGCCGGATGCATCTGATAATTTCTCATGGTACCAGGGTTCTTAAAATGTTTTATTTCAGGCAATCTGTAGGAGTAAGACATAGGAGCCAAGTGAATCAGCACAGAAACTTGCTTTGATTCTTTGACTTTTGAGAGCAATATTTGCTTTCATTTTGAGAAGACTGTTTTGGGATCTTGCACCAGCTTCTATGTCATTCTGCCGGCATCTGCTTCACCCCATGGCTTCCCCCACACAACAATGAGTCTCAGCTCCACCAAAGACTCCCACACCCTCTCTCTCTGGGGTTCTCATACCCACACTGCTATGCAGGTTCCCATGGAAGAATCCTTTTAAAATTGCATCTCTTAATTCCAACCACCACCCACATTACATGATTCAGGGGAAACTCACTTTACAAACAAGTTGGGGGTAATTAAAGTCAAGTCCAACATAAGGCAACAACTTTAGAACCTTTCAATATGGTTATTTCCAGAGTTTGTGGGAAAATTAAAAAAAAAAAAAAGCAAACACAAAACGTAAAACAAAAGCTAAGCCCTTCTCAAATGAATCCCATGGATACACATCCATATTACTGTCTTCTATACACACCCTTTTAGAAGAAACCTACTGCCTGACCACAAAAGTTTATTTTACTGTAGAATCAAGCCTTAAGAGACCTGTAGCAGTAGAGCCTCAAACCTACGTTTAGCCACCAATAACCACCACAGCAGATGGTGAGGTGGAGTGAAAACGCTTCGATACTCTAGATTCGTCTCCACCCACCCCAGGCCCAGGTAACCCTCTCATTCTTCCTAGTTCTTCTGCAGAGAGGAACCGTATCAACACACGCACAGAGAAATTTTCGGCAAATGTTACCAGAGAATTTTCAGAAAATCACACCTCAACCCCTATTGAGGAAAATAAATATTTCCTTAAATACAACACACATTGGCTTCTTCTCAGAGTGTATGGTTTCCCATCATTCTCATGCCCAGAGGCCAAGTTCAGAAGAAGCAGAGTTTTTCACACCACAAAGGTAGTTGCCCCTATTTACCACCTTCTGCCTATATCACAGCCTGACTTACACTTCAAAAAGATCCCTTTTCTTTCCCTCAAGTTTGATCAAATTCATGAACACAGCATCTCTGATACTCGTCTCTATAAACAGATCAGATGAGGATTCACCATTGCTTGGCTTACAGCAACAGTTCTGTAGTCAAGAGCAATGTTCTACCATTTCCATTTGAAGGGGGAAAACGTTAATCAACACAAATAGAAATTAAATAAAATTTCCTTACATACTTTAATCCTAAAACTGCAGAATTTTAAGAGAAAGCCTATGCATTGATTCTGAGTTTTCTAAAATATTTCATGGTGTTGGTTCTATTGTTTCAAGTAATACCTACTTAGTTCAGTAACTCTGTGTGCGTGTGTGTGTGTGTGCGCACGTGCGTGTGCTTATTAGACAGGGCTGTCATACTTATGTGTATCCATGATAGGTATTTCATAATTTTCTCTGTATTAGAGTAGCCTAAGTCTTAAGAATGCCATAAGTATTTTTTTTCTTTATAGTCCAGAGTCCCTCACCCTTTCCCTCTCTTCTCTTTTTCTGACTTTCTTTATTCCTTTCTTTCATCTCTCCCTTCTTTCTGCTACTATATTTTTGCCCCAGGAAATTTGGGACTAAGGATTGGAAGCAAATCTGAAACATCTAAATTACAAGAAACTAAAATTGAGTACTTGTGCCTTTTCCAGGTCCTTAAGTCAATGAATATAAAGTAATATACAAAACATAGAGTTTGCTATTGCTTTTCGAGCTTTTAATTAATTTTATACCTGAGAGACATTTTTAAAAACTCATGGATAGGAAGAATAATGAAAACCTGGTGGAAAAATTAAAAAGTAGTTTCATTATTCATTGGTTCCTAACAGAATTATAGAGGGAATAATTTGAAAGATGTAGATTTGACACCACAATTCCAGTGGTAAACTGGCAGGACAGAAATTATTTACCTAAGCCAAGAGTCAGGAAACTAAGGGCCATGGACCAAAAACCCAAGAAGCTGCCTATTTGTTGTAATAAGGTATTATTGATAAAAGCACTGCCACCCCATGCACTTACATATTTTTCATGGCTGTTTTTGCGCAGCAATGGCCAACTTGAATAGTTGTGACAGAGACTCTGTGGTCAATAAATGGCCTAAAATATTAACTATCTGGCTTTTTACACAAAAATGAATGTAATTTTCATAAAATTTATGTCTCATACATTAATTAATATAAACAGAAACAAGATCTCTAAAAGTATATTCATCATCAAATTTGTATCTTATGTTGTCCTTGTATTTGGAAGTTGCTACCTGGTGTGATTGTTATAACATGCGTTGCCTATGTCCTATAGTGCTTATCAGTAGTTGAAAAGAGTGATGCTCACAGTCTTTTTCACAAGTGGAACATGTAAAACTTGGCACTTGGCTTACTCTATCAGTAAACCCTGCTGCAGACTTCCTGGAAACTTGTCTTACTGCTGTTTCTGACTGCTATAAGCCATGATGTTCCAATGATCTGAAGGTATTAAATGCTGTCGTTGAGTATAAAGCCAAATTTAATTGGTTCAAATTCCAATTCTAAAATTAATACTTGTGCTTTGACTTCCTTGCCTCTAAAAAGGGGTAATAACGGTATCTACCTCACAGGCAGACATCTAGAATAGCTTGGGCAATACATGCTTCCTTAGCACTCTATAAATACTAGCCATAATTTTATTATTTGAAGGTATGCTTCACTCTGTCCTGAAACATGTGTTGTGTACTCCAGAATAACAGTTACTTCACTTTACCTTATAATTCTGAAATTATGTGTTCCACATATTGGTTTCATGTTAAGCATGGTTATGTCCTAGAATTAACCCATTAGTCAATCAGTAAGTATACATAAGGCATCCACCCCATGCCAAGCAAGACATTAAAAACTGCAGGGATACAGAGTAAACATGAGAGCTCTTTCCCTCGGCCTCTTTCCCTCATGGCAGTGGCAAATTGTACAGACGTGGCCAAGATTAAGGCTCAAGACCTTCGTGGCAAGAAGAAGGAGCTGCTTAA
The DNA here is from genome assembly GCF_018350195.1 of Panthera tigris. Taxonomy (NCBI): domain Eukaryota; kingdom Metazoa; phylum Chordata; class Mammalia; order Carnivora; family Felidae; genus Panthera; species Panthera tigris. Next base: position 140,452,178 of record NC_056667.1, read on the forward strand.
ACAGCCGGGAGACCTGAAGGTGGAGCTCCAAGCTGTGTGGCGCCATAGTGACAGGCGGTACTGCTTCCAAGCTCTCCAAGATCTGAGTTGTTCACAAATCCATCCCTCATGTTCTCACTGTCATCAACCAGACTCAGAAAGAGAACCTCAGGAATTAAATTCTACAAGGGTAAGAAGTACAGCTTGTAACCCTGGATCTGCAGCCCAAGAAGACACCTGCCATGCACCACCGGCTGAACAAGCACAAGGAAGACCTGAAGACCAAGAAGCAGCAGCGGAAGGAGTGAGTGGCTATACCAGCCGCAGCGGTACCGGTCAAGGCCTGAGCACCAGCATCAATAAAACACAAACAACCTGGAAAATGAAGAAACAAACAAAGCTGGCAGGAGATATAATCCAGTCCCTAGCAGAACTACCACCACTGATATCTGGAGGAACGGTTCTATCTACCCTTAGCACAAGCAAACAGGAAAAAAAAAGTGGTTGTCCTCTAACATTCTTCCAAGGAAATGGAATGGGAAGGTTAGAACATCTTTAATATGAAATGAGGCATGCAAATCCCACTGTAATTAGTCTGTGCCACTCGATTTACCATTTCTAAAAATTCAGAAGGAAGAGAGAACTCAGTGAAGCCTTCAGTGGTCATGTAAGGAAGGCTTCATGGATGGGGAGAAATATGAGTTTATGCACATAAACAGAGAAGGAGAGGTCTTGGAAAGCAAATGTTCAGAAAGGCAGTGTGCCCATGACACCGAAGGTGAACCACCACGGTTACAGGGCGCAATGGCCAGGGGCCACATGTGAGATGAAGACCTGGCCTCAAATCTGATGACACAAATGATACAAGAAAGTGCATGAAGGATATACGGGAACTTAGAGTGGGCTTTTTATCGAAATTCCCAGCCTCTCAAGCTTTCAAATGGAGGCTCTAGCTTCATGGTATTTACCAAATTTAAAACTTGCTCAGCTCATGGTTAGCTCAGCTCATGACAGCTCATGCACTGTCAAGTGCAATCCTGAAAGTGAGGGCAGGAAAGGATGGCAGGGCAGGTCACTTTAACTTTGAGTGGGACAATGAAATGGAATGTCAGATTCTCAACAATTTGTCAGATGGTCCAGAAGAGAATCACAGAGAGAGAATGAAGAAACTAAGAAGCCATGATTGAAGTATAAACTGGGAAATATGCAACATACAGATAGGAAAGACTTTCAGAGTGATAAAGGAGAAAGTAACAGACTAGTCGCAGGGAATGAAAGGGGGGAAGGGAATTAAAGATTAGCCAAGGGCTGGCCCAGAGGACCTTGGGAATAATGATGCCCCTGGCCACAATCAGAGAATGGCAGGGAGGGCAGGCTCTGCATGTTGCTTCCAGTTCTCTGCAAATATACAGTAGTCTGGTACAGAACAATGACTTTATAAACACTGCATGTAAACGTCTACTGGATTCCTTTTGTGTGAGCTTCAAAAGAATGGTCATGGCTCCAGTATTTTTTATGGAATATCCATAATTCATTATCTTGAAAATATTTCCTATGAAACTAAAACTACAATCTGTATGTGGGAAGCTGATTCAGAGCCAAGCTGTCCCTTTGGCAGCAATTTGGGGAGAACCACCTACTGCTTCAGAGTCAGCTTTTCTCAAATGCACATTTGGTTAAAATTTTTTAAATAAAATCTTAGTGCCCTGAAAACACTTCCCAGCTATACCCACCTTCCAAAATGTCCTCTGCAAACAACCCACTACTCAATAGTCCTGAATACTTACAAGTGTCTAGAGCAGAGGGGAAGGGCTCAAACACCCAATAGGGTGATCACGGTGTGAAGGAAAAGGAGGGAGCATGTGTTTGAAATTCACCAATTTATAGTAGATCTGATTCTTTCCATTTAAGTAATCACTTTTAAGTAAATACTATCTTTCAGATTCCTCCCCTTTCTCTGCTCCTCCCCAACAGAGTATCTGGCTGTATGTAGGGGTTAAAAGATATTGAAGTGGCAGAAAGAGGGCTTCAGATCTATGCACTCCGGTTCTTGTTCGAGCCTCAGGACTTCATGACAGTGTGGCCAAGAGAAATGAAGACAGAGATGTTGGCCCCTTCAACCAAGAACATTATACTGCTTTCCTGTCTTACGCTCTCCAGTGCACCCAGGTGAATGCCACCCTACAGACAGGAAGAGTAATGGCAGCCTCTATGCTACACCAGTGGCAGTGCCCACTGGCTCGGCAATGCCCAGCAAAGGGCACCACAGTGCCCCGCTGACTGCCTGTAATACAGGGAAGGGAGTCTGGGCCAGGAAAACAGGATCAAACAGGTGCGGACATTCAGGAGGTCATTTGACCCAAACTTCCTGAGTAGTTGGGAAAAATACTGGGTTGGATTTTCAAGGGGCTTGAAGCTCTGCAATGTCCAATAGGGGTAAAAGCTAGTATACAAGCTATGTAAATATTCAGACTGCATCATCCTGACTTACAAACAAGGTCTCATTCTGTTGCCATGATCAGCAACTTTAAGAGAAGAGCTTGCTCCCAGCACCTGCTTCCCCAGCACCATTGACCCAGCCCCATCTTCTGCCTTCTTAGGGCTGCTCCTTAGCTTAGCTGTCTTCTACCCCAGCTCCTATGGTCTAGGACTTAGGACACGTTTTTGAGGGAGAAGGGCCTAGTTGCCACTTCTCTTTACATATATTTTTTTACTGTTTCATTTTTTTTATTTTAACTTTTTTTTTTTTTTTAATTTACATCCAAATTAGTTAGCATATAGTGCAATAATGATTTCCGGAGTAGATTCCTTAATGTCCCTTACCCATTTAGCCCATCCCCCTCCCACAAACCCTCAGTTTGTTCTCCGTATTTATGAGTCTCTTCTGTTTTGTCCCCCTCCCTGTTTTTATATTATTTTTGTTTCCCTTCCCTTATGTTCATCTGTTTTGTCTCTTCAAGTCTTCATATGAGTGAAGTCATAAGAGTTTTGTCTTTCTCTAATTTCACTTAGCATAATCTCTTTACATATTTTTTAAAATGCACTGTAAACTTCAAAGGTTTACCAGATTATATTGGTAAAATATATTATATTTTATATATATTATATATTTAATATATTGGTAAAATATATTATTGTTGAGTTCTTATATCGTGCTCAACACATTTACATATGTAATATACAGCGCAACATTTGGAAGTATATAGTATCCCTGCTACCTTTCCATCATTGGGGCCTGAGGCACAGAGAGGTTAATTAACTTGTTCTAGGTCACACAGCCAGTAAAGTGGTAGCATAAGAACACAAACCCAGGCATTCTGATTCCAGAGCCATTTTCATAATCCGATAGGCGTATATACATACAAGCATACACACATAATACATACATACAGACAGACAGATGGTGGATGGATGGATGGACTAATAGACACACACTGATATGATACCTGGAAAATTAAAAGGAAAAAATACTGTAAGATTTTTAGAACTTTATATGTGGAAGGCACTTCAGAGACCATCTAGTATAGTGATTTTCAATCTGGACTAAATCCTCTTAGGGAGCAGATTCAAGAAGTGTTATGCAGGTTAGGAGAACAAGGGAGTAGGCATAGGCAGCAGGGCTCAGAGGCCCTCTATCAACTCTGCATTTGTCTGTTTTATGTACTGGGATTCTGTGTAAGATTTTTTATAGACAAAAATCATGTTGCTAAATATAATTTGAGAATCATTGTTATCTACCCCAACACTCTCATCAAAAATGAGTAAACTGAGGCTCGGTTTCATCCGAATCACACAGCAAGTTTATGACACAGTTGAACCAAGCACTTACTCTCCAAACTCATCTGTGGGAAATATGGAATACCCAAAGGTGACCTGTAACTTGCCCATCAGGAGCTATTGTTGAAGAAATTCCTTTTTTTTTTTTTTTTTTTTTTTTAGGGTCAATGGGTAGTGTAAAGATTGCCCCATTGGAGCAAATGAACAATCCTTCAATATTATGGTAAATGGGAGGACCTGGAAGAAAAACCACAAGGGAATCTAATTCTGTTACTGGCCACCTGCTCCTTGAATAAGAGTTTTCCTGTGGTTTATTTGAGTCTTTTACTCAAATAAGGGAATCCTCGACTAGCACTCTGTCTGATGCTATGAGCGAGGATTGCTGAACAGACAAGAATGATTTCTTTGGCAATCCCCATCCCGGGTCAGCTGTGTCCTCCCAGGTACCAAAGAAGGATTACTTTGCTGGCAGAGAGTTCCTAATTAAGTTTTACACAGGGATGAAGTACAAATATCCTGCTGCAAGGAGCACATGAAGGCAAAACCCTCTGGCTGGCTTTATGGATAATTCAAATGGAAGATGTACTGCAGTGAAATCGACTTACAGGATCAGAAACCTGAGGTTGCTGTCCCAGTCCCACTAAGAGAAACTCTGTATCTCATAGGACCAGACTCACATGATTAATCAAACACACAGATCCTCAAACACACCCACACGCACATACATACACACACACAACACAATACCCATCTGTTAACTAGTGATGAGAAATTCTACTCTCAAGTAGATTGAATTGTTCACATTTACCAAATTTTGCTTTTCTTCCCAGTAAGCAAGCTATGCGCATCGCAGTTGATCAATATATATTTATATAATCAATGAAAAACTCAGATTATAAGTGAATGTCAAGTCATTGACTTACAGGGAGAAACACAATGAATGATCATACAGTCAGCACATTCATTCCCTACAAACAAACAGCTTATATGGGATGTCAAGTTATCTGCTGGGAAGTTATGGAATTAGAATTGAGGGACACAGGTATCTTAAGAAATGACTCTCAAGACAGGAAAGTTAAGGCCTGTTCATCTACTACTGGATTAGCCCTGTCAAGGGAAACAGTGCTTGTGTGCACCAGCCCTCTCCCTTTGATGAATCTGGATGGGCCCTGCCCACACCCGCCCCTAATCTCCTTCTGAGATTCGATAGCTAGCCAGACTTATACTGATGCACTCAGACTCCTCCCCCTCAGATCACAGCTGTTTTACCACCCTGGAGTTGCTCCCTTTCTTCACATTGCCCAAGTCTGCTCTGATACATGAGCTACTGATTTTAAACTTTAAGTTTTCAAAAGCAGCCTTATTTCCCTAATTTTTGTGTTTTGTGTGTGTGTGTGTGTGGTTGTGTGTGTGTGTGTGTGTGTGTGTGTGTATGTGTTTTCTGGTTATTTTTGTGGAGAAAAGAAAGAGGAGGAGATGAAACATGTTGTACCTACTGGCAACCACAATCTAGGTTGTGTAAAATGAATCATTTCTTATTTAACTAATTCTGTTAAGTTTAGAATTCCATATAAAGAGGATTTTTGTGCCTGCCAAGGTAAGATAAAGCACCTTTTATGAATCATTAATATGTGTCACATATAGACTACTATGGTTTCATTATAAATCAATTCCATTTTCCAGTTCTTGGCACCATTTTGAAAGTATGTTTTTAGATCCTTAGCAAACTACTAAGATTAAAGGCTTTATTTTATTGATATATTAAACACATAATAAATACTGTACTAACAAATATAAGGGCAGACTCAGCAATATTCTATGAACTAACAAAACAAAATAGATCACTTTTTAATAATTTCATGTTGCATGCCCCTTCCATTAAAATTCAAACATCCATCTTGTGTCTCAAACCTACTGTTCCATCCTAAGTACAGCATGTGTTCAAATAGATGTATCTTACATCACATCTATTTTAACAAACCTCTACTAGCATATGTGGTGTGCCCCTATTCTGAATCAAAAGTCTTCCCACCTAGAATATGGACCTTTCTCTCTTTCTATAATAGGCAGAAATGTAATCAAAATGTCACAAAGGCAGTAGAGAGTCCATCAGATGGACAAAGAAACAAACAAACAAAAAAAATCCCTTCTGGATGCAAAAGGGTCAAGGCCAGTGAAACGCTATCTGAAATTGCCAGCTCTGGGATTTCTCCAAAATGAAAAGCCTACATAGAGCATGCATTCCAGGGATTATGAACTCATTTTGGCTTACGCTCTTTAAAAAGGTCTACAGCTGCATTCAAAATACATCCAGCTCATCTGTAGGCCTGGGGACTGACATGAAGCCAAGGAGCCCCAGCTGGGACATACATGCAGAAATCAATTTAAGCTCTTCTGGCAGGACTTGGGGTGGTTTGCTATAATGAATGTTAAGGAGGGGTACCAGACCATGGAGAATTGGGTGTTTATCTTTCCTGAGTATTAAAGAGATGATAAATTGATGGATAAAAGTATGAGGAGACTCTCAGAAAAGCTATTGTTCATGCTGGGTAGATGCTATGTCAGTTTGACAATTAAGACTTAATAAAAATAAATCAGGGTTGGAGGGTTGGAGAAGTCCTGACTGTGCTGTTGAGAGAAGAAAGATCACCTGGGGTTTTGTGGGGACTTTGCAACAGAAAACAAAGGGCATTCACATGCAAACACCTCAACATCAGTGAAGCAACCAAGTTCCCAAAGTTCTTAGAATTCTGTTTTTCTTTGTAACTACTGACAAGGGAGCTAATAATTGTTTTGGAGAACCATAATTCAAAGTAAAAATTGGTAGGGGAGAGGAATATTTTAAGCCTGAAATCGACTGTGTAAGTACCAAGTGTAGTGATCTAGAAATACGTGTATAATCCAAGATGTGCCTATTCAGGTTATGAGAATTCACAGTTTTGAGGTGTTTCATATAATACCCCTTCCTTTGGCTTCTACAGCATTTCTTCCCATTACTGTGGACCAGCTTGGATTTCCTTTGCCTCCTGAGACAAATGCAGTCATCCTTGCACAGGTAGTTGGCTGATACTGCATTAAATTCTCCTCTCAGGAAACTTTGGTTTTGCTAATTTATAACAGCAGAAATAATCCCAGGCATTCTGCCATTTATGATGTCAATTTACCAAGTGAGTGTGACACCATTTGCATTGTTTTCCCTGCTTCCCTTTGTCATTAAGTTGGATTTATTGTCACTCTGTGTTTGCTTGATTCACAGTAAAGTTTAAATTACGCTATTATTTTGTAATAGTAATAGTAACACACAACTTCTGGAGCACTGACAATGTGTGAGGCACTATGCACATTATTGTGCACTTTGCACACATCAATTTATTAATCCTCACACATCCTAAGAGGTAGGTACTAGTAGTATCTCCATTTTTCTGATGAGGAATCTGAAGCACAATTAATTAACTTATTTTAGATTATAGGGTTAGTAAATAGCAGAACTAGGATTTTTTGCTTTAAGTATACTATGATAAGGGCTAAAAATTGCTTCACAGGAGCTATTTTCTAATTAATGAAGGGAAAACACCTTGTCAGGGTCTATTATGACAACTTATTCTAACAACCATTAAAATAATTGTGCCCAATTTAATAGATATTGTGTTGTTTCAATCTAAGTCAATGTTAATTTGAGGGCTCAGAAATAACATGACCTCACAAAGCATGTACGGGATCTGAATGCTGTAAAGTATAAAACACTGATTTTTTTTTTAAATCAAAGAAAATCTAAAAAACAATAGATGCCATATTCTAGTACATTAAAAGTCAACAGAGTAAAGATATCAATTCTCCCCTAACTGATCTATAGATTTAGGAGATTTCTGTCAAAACCTCAGCAAGGCTTTTTTATAGACATAGGCAGCTTATTCAAAAATAGCATGGAAAGACAAATAAATTAGAATAGAATAGCTAAAAGAGTTTTGAAAAAGGTGAATGAAAGGAGTCACTCTACCCAATACTAAGGCTTACTACTAGCTGCAATAAACAGACAGTTGGTACCAGTGGAGGGAGACACATAGATGAAAAGGAAACAGAAAGAGAACCAGAATGACTCATGTAAATATGCCCAGGTGATTTTTGACAACGATGCAAAAGCAATTCAATGGAGAAAGGAGAGCCTTTTCTATAAATGGTACTAGAGCAAATGGACATCACAGGCAAAGAAAGAACGAAAGAAAAAGAGAAACAGAAACTGTACCTAAACCTCATACTTCATACAAAAAGTAGCACCAAATGGATCATGTACGTAAATGTAAAATGATAAAACTTTTAGAAAAAAAAAAAAAAAAGGAGAAAATCTTGAGGACCTAGAACCAGGCAAAGAGTTCTCAGTCTTGCCACCACCAAAAATGCAATCTATAAAAGAAAAAATTGATAGATTGGGCTTGATCAAAATTTAAACTTTCTCCTCTGCAAAAACTCTATTGTGAGGATAAAAATACAAACTACAGACTGAAGAAAATGTTTGCATACTACATATCAGACAAGGACTAGTATCTAGAATATAGAAAGAACTCTCAAACTTCAGCATAAAAAAATCTAATTATAAAATAGTTAAAAGATATCAACAGACATTTCACTGAAAAAGATATACAGATGATAAAGTAGCATACAAAAATTGTTAACATCATTAGCAAATATACAAATTCAATGCAATTTAAAACCAAAATAAGAGATCAGTACACACCTACCAGAAGAGTTAAAATAAAAGACAGTGACAACACCAAATGCTAAAAAGGATGCAGAGACACTGGATCACTCTTGCATTGGTACTGAGAATGTAAAATAATACAGCCACTCTGGAAAAATGTTTGGCAATTTCCTACAAAGTTAAAAACTACACATGCATTGCACTCTTGGGCATTTATCCCATGGAAATGAAAACCTATGTTTACACAACAACCTATACATGAATGCTCATAGCAGTTTTATTCATAATAGACAAGAACAGGAAAAAATCCAAATGTTTTTCAATGGGTTGATGATTAAACCAATTGTGAACTATGATATACCCATATCATGGAATAGTGCATAGCAATAAAAAGGAACAAATGATTGATGGGTGGAACAATTTGGAATAGATCTCAAAGGAATTATGCTGAGTGGGGGAAAAAAGCCAATACTAAAAGGTTGCATACTATATTATTCCATTTATATAACATTCTTGAAATACCAAAATTACAGAAATGAAAAATAGATTTGTGATTGTAAAAGGCCAGACATGGTAGGGAAATGGGGGATGTGGAGATGAGGAATAACATGAGGGGGCCTCATGGTGATGGGACAGTCTTGTATCTGGATTGCGGAGGTTGTTACACAAATCTGCATATGATAAACTGAATCCAACTATAAACACACACACACACACACCTGACTGCATATGTCAGGAATGTGTCAACGTCAAGTTCCTGGGTTTGGTATTACATTTTAGCTATGCAAAATGTTACCATTAGGGAAAACTGGGTGAAGGGTATCCAGGACCTCCACATACATTTTTTGGCAACTTTCTGTGACTCTATAATTATCTCAGGACAAAAAGTTAAAACAAAACATGACATTTCTTCCCCATTTAAATTATTGGTAATTTCATTTTGAATCATGATGATTTATCCCCTTAAGGATTTTTTTCAGGAATAAATTACACTTTTTTTCTAATCTTTTTTTTTTTAAATATGAAATTTATTGTCAAATTGGTTTCCATACAACACCCAGTGCTCATCCCAACAGGTGCCCTCCTCAGTGCCCATCACCCACTTTCCCCTCCCTCCCACACCACCCCCAAAAAACAGGAGAAGACTGTTCAGATAAAAGGCTGTCCTTTTCCTTTGAGCAGGATGTTCTCTAAAGAGATTTGGGATAAGATAGAAAGCACATTATGTGCTGGTTTCCCCTCCCTGAAGCACCCATACCAACACCCAGCATTTTGATACCAGGAAAACCAAGCTCTATTAGGATCAAGAACAACAAGGAGGAGACAAGTCACTGGAAGACAACACTCAGACTAAGAAATTTAAATATGCATAATGGTTTTCATTAAAGTCCAAAACAAACCTTGTTAACCTTATAGCAAATTCACAAGTCATTTTATCAACAAATTAAAATTCTCCAGCTGCAAAAACTAACCTGTAAGCTGCATGGCACTTTACTGCTGCATCTATCTCTATATCCAGATAAAGAGTTAGATACATAGTATACAGACAGATCTCAATCTAGATATGTACTTGTTTGGCACAATCCAACATAGTTTTTAAGAAAAATTACAACTTCCACCAAGAAGTGGCGGGGGCTTAAGATGGGAGGACCCCTCAAGAGTTTATGAAAAAAGAGTTGAAAACAACTCTTGTAGGCATTCTACTCTTAACAAACATTATTTGAAACATTTGACAGTAAATGAGTTAGAAACATACAGATCACATTTGGCTTTCAAGTTCATGTGGCTATAAAAATTAAGGAAAATTTGGCAAAACTCAGAACACTTTTTCAATGGCACGGTGTATGTGTAAATGTCAGAATGTGTCTGCATTTTCAACCAAACCTTTGTATGGTGTGTAATTATAGTTCTTGATGGTTTCAAAGATCATAATAATTTGAAAATAACCCACTGAAATAAGAGGCCATCTAGCACTCCCATAAAATGACAAAGATGTCTGCTAAAATACTGTGTAAAAACAGCTTGTTCCTGGAGCTAGTTAAGGAGGCAGATGACAGTTGTATCACTTGAGTTTATGCACCTTTCACTCCAGTGCACGACTCAACACAGTCTCCACTGGTTTGCGCTGTCCAGCATTCATTCTGCTTCTTTGTTATCGGATCCAAAGCTCTCTACCATATGGTGTCATTTTTGAAATGTTAATCTGACTGGAGCTTCTGATGCCAGTTAGGTTCCCAGCTGGTCTTTATATTGGCTATTTCACAGACATTAGCCCTGTTTTGAATTAAACTAAATTAGAGAATAAAATGAGATATTGTTATGCAAAGTCAGGCAATATTTTTTGACATCTGCACCATCCCTGAGAGCTTTATTGAGTGGTTATTTTAAAATTTAAGCTAAGAAAGAAAGAGCATATACACAATTAAGTTAGGGCCAGATAACATACTGGTGTAGCGTCTTAGGAGATAACAATGATGGAGACAATAATAATAACAACAAATAGAAATAATAATGATGTTACTCGAAGAAAGACCTCCATCCACATTCCATCTACATTTGGGCTAGAAACTAGGAAGAGAGATAGCCTTGTCTAAGATGATGACAGATCCAAATCTCCAGTTTTGTCTGGCTAAGGAAATAGCCATTAAACTGTATGTGGATCAGAAATGCACCAGTTGTTTTTCCCTGTCATTTCAAAGGGCACTATTTGAAAGAAGACAAATGAGTAAAAGGAATTAACCCTGTCTTACATAATAACATATTAAGTCCACTAGAAGAGAGGAAACTTGCTAATAATCACATGGGGCTGGGCGGGACTAAAGTTTCTCATTCTCCTGTGACTTTAGACTGTCCTTTTCCTGAGAATCAATATTTGTCCATGGCAGGTGTGTGTGTGTGTGTGTGTGTGTGTGTGTGTGTGTGTGTGTGTGTATTTGTGCCACTATGTGTTCATGCACACAGTTATTTGTGCATAAATAAACAGTTATTTGCTGAAAAATCAAAAACAAAATTCATTTCTGTAACTTACATTGGGGCAGACCTTGGAAAGACGAGACTGGAACACCAAAACCCCCCACTGTCCCTCCTTACAGATTTTCTGCAGTACTGGGAAATCAGAGGTCATTAAAAACTCTTCTGTAGCAAAAGAGCCTAAATCCATCCTGTGGGAAAGGCTTTACTGGGGAAAAAAATGAGTCCAACATGTACACAAGGTGGGTCAGGGTGGTTTCTACAGGGTGAGAAGGGATTTGCCCAGAGAGAGAGAGACAGAGAGCGCACCTCTTACAGAGTGGAGAAGACCTGAGGTCAGATGTACACAGTCAGGAATTGGGATGGGCCTCTGAGATCTATTTGCAAAGACTTTAACTTTTTGGATGCTTTCCCTTTGAATGTTTTCTTTGGACATTATTAAATGCTTTTCCATGTAAATTCCCCTTTACGGGACCCAGCACTTCGGTGACATCTAGTTCACCCACTCAACTGGGTGCTGTGCTCATGCAATGAGAAGTAATGGCAGAACATGAGATGAGTCTCACATTTACCATCCTCTCTTCCTCCCTGTCCTACCCAAACCTTTGCCTAATCAAGGAGGCCCACTGTCCTGAGTTCTATGGCCCAGGCTGAAGAGAAGTGATCAGAGGCTGCGTTAAGGATTCAGTCTACAACCCGCCCCCCAAAAAAAACTTACATGTTGAAGCCCTAGCCTCCAAAGTAATGGTATAGGAGGTGGGGGTCTTTGGGAGGTGATTAGATTAGATTGGGATTAGTGCCCTTATCAGACAAGGAAGATGCCTCTCTATCTCTCTCTATCTCTGTATCTCTTCACACACACACACACACACACACACACACACACACACCTAAGAAAGGCCAAATGAGCACACAGTGAAAGGGCAGCCATAAGAGCCAGGTAGAGGCTTCTCACCAAGAATTGAATCTGCCAGCATCTTAATCTCAGGCTTTCCAGCCTCCAGAATGGTGAGAAATACATGTCTCTTGTTTAAGCCACCCAATGTCTGGCATTTTGTTACAGCAGCCCCAGCTTACTAAGACAGACTGCAACTCAGAAGGGAAGCAGCAGTGAAACAGAGTACCAGGATCAGATTTAATATAACTTTCTTCTTTTCCAAATACCCTAAAGGGACAATAATTTTGAGAGCTATACAAAACTGGCCTTTGGGTTGGACTGGATGGCATTTATGGAGTATTGTCCAAATCAATTCCCTTGCACTATGTTCAAACAACAGTGCTGGGAGGTAGATATAATCATTTACGTCGCTTTACAGATGAATGAAGAGAGACTTGGTTAATTCACTTGCCGATGATCAGAGAGACAGAAAGCAGTAAATTCTAGATTTGAAAACAAGTGGTTTGACTCCAAAGTCTGTGCACTTGGCCACCATACTAGTCCAGCTTCTTTCTGACTCTGAGTTAATTACTGCAAAGTTCTTTTGGACTTTCATCCTCCACATTTCTTCTGGCCCCTTCCTCTGTGAAGATCTGCCATCCTGGCAAATAGACCTAAAACTGGTCTGCACAGAGCAACTGCAATTAATTAGTATCGTCCTTTGAAGGGTCTATTTTTCTCAGGTGGCATGATAAGCAGTATTATTTTTTCCAAAACCCATTTTGGTGCCTCTCCCTATGAAAGGATGATATTTTCCCACGCTAATGTGATCAGGCAGGGCCCTGGAATTTGCTTTGGTCAATGAAATGTGAGTACAAGGGGCATGCATATGTCTCTTCCAGGGAGAAGTTTTAAAAGCCAGTGCCTGCTTTGCCATGGATTCTTTGTCCTTGGTCTGAGCAACTGAAATATTCAGATAGAAGCTACTCCATTGCCCTGGGTCCCACGCTGAAAATGACACTGAACAGAACCTCAGCCAAGACACTATGGATATGGAGCATGTTGAGCAAGAAGCAAACTTTGTGGTTGTAGGTTGCTGAAACTTTCAGGTCTTTTGTTACCACAGCATAAACTGACCCATCCTGACTGGTCCAAATAGATAATTTGCATTTCTAAAAATGTCCCTTGCCTCTGTGTAAGCCTCATTTGACTGCACCTCTGCTTTTACAGCAGGGGTTGACTTGTCCCCAGGGGACGTGTGCCAAAGTCTAGAGACATTTTTTGGTTGTCACGTCTTGGGGGTGCTACTGACATCTAGTGGGTAGAGCCCAGTATGCTGCTATACATCCTACAATGCACAGTCCTTCACAACAAAGAATTATCCAGACCAAATGTCAATAGTACCTAGGGAGAAACCCTGTCCTACACTAGCCACCAAAACGATTCAATTTATTGGTGTATCAATTAGGAGTGACTTATTTTCAAGGATCCCAAGTTAAGAATACCTTAAACATGGGGCGCCTGGGTGGCTCAGTCAGTTGACCGTTCGACTTCGGCTCAGGTCATGATCTCACGGCTCATGGGTTTGAGCCCCGCATAGGGCTCTGCGCTGACAGCTCACAGCCTGGAGCCTCTTTCAGATTCTGTGTCTTTCTCTCTCTCTCTCTTCCCTTCCCCTGCTCACACTCTGTCAATCTCTCTCTTGAAAAAAAAATTAACATTAAAAAAATTTTTTTAAAAAAAAGAATACCTTAAACAAAGTAGTTCATTTTGGTTTTTTTTTTTTCCTCCCTAACAAAAGTCCAACAGTAAGAAGTCCAAGAATGTTGTAGGGACACAAAATACAATCAGGATTCAGGCTCTTCCTGCTACCTGTGCCGCTATTCTTGGAATGTGAACGTAAATTCTTGGCCAGAAGAAAACTGCTGCTCCTCCGGCCATGCACACACAGCCATACTCACGAGCAAGCCAAGGCAGAGAGGCAAAGGCCTGAGCCAACTACATCTAATCCATTTTATCAGCAAAGCAAAACTTTTTCAAATACCCCTCAGAAGGACCCCCCTCCTTTATTTCTCTGTGGCCAAAACTTCTCCACTTGGTATCCTGAGTATCAAAGAAAAGTAGGAATGTGCACCTTTAGCTTTTCTGTTTCTATAGAAGAAAAAGTAAGAGGAAAGGGGGTTGGGAATTGTTGTTTAGAGAATAGCCCCATAGTGTCTGCCTTCCTCAGGTCTAGGCTGTAAAATAGTTATCATTAACTTGGATCGTGGGCAAGTGAGGGGGAAGAGGGCACACAAGATGGTTTTGAGACCCATGGCCTGAGTTCCACAAGCAGCTTTGTGAAATCAGATAAAAAGAAGCTCTCCTCTCCACATATTCTAGTGATTCATCCTCCTGTGTCAAGCTCATACCCAAGCCCAAACAGCTGTCTTGAGGGCTTTACAGCTTCCTAGGATGTACCTGGGAAGCTATAGAACTATATGAAGAAAAGGTTTTCCTAACATGTCCTGCTATGGACACTGGGGCACTGAGGAAACTGATCAGCTAATTAGATTTCTGGGATGATAGTCTGGGACATTGGCAGAAAGATAAGAACAGAGACCATTGCCTTGGAAAGTCCTAAATTATTGGCAATGGCTTGGTCTTTCATCCCTCTCACTGCACCTCTACATCAGGCTCCTAAGAGTTATACAACCTGTGACTCAGTTAATAGGGGCACTATGTGCCCAGGAGGACTTCTAATGGAAAATTCATCCGTATGGAAATGCAATCCAAAACCATCAAGGAGCACAGACAATGCATTTTGATAACCTTATTTCATTCAGCAAATCAGCAAAAGTGTGTCTCACAGTAAATTAAAAATGACTAAACAGTAGCCTTTTTTGCCTATTTTAAGTAATATTCCTTAATGACCTTAAATGAAACAGAAAATTAAAAATCTGTGAGATGAAGAGAAGGGCAAATTGAAATACTAAGATATGGTATAAAGGCAGCAAGAAGTTAATAGTCATTTCTATGTTTAGTGCACTGATGGAAAAAATGAGTTGGTATACCTTCTTTACAATGTTACAATGTGAATGCTATTTTTAAGGTTATTTTTCATTCAAAGGCAGAACCCAAGAAATAAGAAAGGTAATATATAGAAAAGAAATGACTCAGTGTGTGGGCCAGGACAGAACTTGATACATAATGTAGAGTATCTAACTTCTTCTAGGTACGACTATTACAATGATGCCTTACTCAGGGATAGCAGTCTTAGATACCATCCCATAAATGAATGGAGAGCATTAAGTTGCACATAGTTAGAAAAAAGAAATCTGATTTGGATATCAGAATAAATTTACCTATATCAAAACTGACCTGCTGAGGTGAAAACACTAAAACACCATCACACCATTCTTTAGGCTAAGAGACCACTTTGGTATTGTAAATGAAAAGAACACTGATGCTGGGGTCAGAAAATGTGGTTCAGTCCTTGCCCCTACCACTTATTTCCTAGATATGACACTTTGGGCAGGACTTTATTATCTCCCTGAGCCTCAGCTTCCTGCAAAATCTATATAAGTCATCTGTTGTTTCATAGCACCTTACCCCAAACCTTAGCAGCTTGAAACAGCAACAAACATTATCTCAACAGTTTATGTGTGTCAGGATTCAGGAGAAGCTTACCTAGGTGGTTCTGACTCTAAGTCTCCTATGAGCTACTGGATGCTATCCATGGCAGCATTCATCTTAAGGCTTGACTGGCCCTGGAGAATCCAATGCCAATATGATATACCACTTGCAAATGAGTTACTGGCTATGGACCACCCACCACGTGCACTCTCCATAACACTGCTTAAACTATCTCACAACATGGAACCTGGCTTCCTCCAGAACAAGATGCATGAAATGGCCTTTTAAATAATACTATTTTTAAATGATTAAAAATGTGTCATTCAAATTTCATTCAAATTACTGGGAATGTAGACTGGCTGATTAACCAGTCTATGAGCATATGTGTCTGTACTTACTTACATGTTTTTAAATTAACTTTCATTTTTATCAGAAGCATACATGTACATGGTCTAAAATATCAGATAGTACTGTCAGATTTATAGAAAAAGCATGTCAGTAATATAGCCTACTCCCATACTTCTCAGAAACAACCACTTTCAACTCTCTTACCATTTTAACTGGACCTTTACAAATGACATATGTGAACTTCTATTTCTTAAATTTACAATCTTAGACATAATTTATTGGCTCCCTAAAATTAAAGGCAAAGTTTTAGCTCTCTTACACCATATCCACCCCTTCCCTCAATTCCCAAAAGAATATATTATAAGTTAAGGCAAAATCAATATTTAATATGTATATAATAATACCAATGTAACTTTGGGTCTCAGCTAAGCTGTATATTGTGTAATTTTTAACAACAATATGCATTTTCTTTGGGAAGCCAACTAAAAGCTATAAAGATTTCTCAATATGACATGATATACAGAAATTAATCAGTTTGCCCAGTGATTAGTATGAAATCAGGTTGAAATATTTGTTTATTCTATGCTTAGGAAGGTAGTTTGCTAATGTTTTTTCAATTGTGGTAAAATATACATAATGAAATTTACCATCTTAATCATTTTTAAGCAGATTGTTTAGTGGCATCAACTACATTTACACCGATGTGCAACTATCACCACCACCATCCATCTCCAAATTTTTTCATCTTCCCCAACTGAAACTCTGTACTCATTAAATAGTGACTTCCCATTATCTCTTCCCTCTGGCCCCTAGAAATCACCGTTCTACCTTCTATGAACTTGACTACTCCAGGTACTTTATACATGCTGAGCATGTTTTCATGTGCTTACTGGTCATTTGTATATCTTCTTTTAGAGAAAAATCTATTCAGGTTTTTTGCCTATTTTTTAATCAGCATGCTTTTTCTTTCTCGTTGAGTTCTAGAAGCTCTTTATATATTCTGAATATTAATCCCTCTCCAGATCTATTATTTACAAATATTTTCTGTCGGTTGTCTTTTCACTCTGTTGGTATTGTCTTTTGTTGAACAAAAGCTTTTCATTTTGATGTCATCCCATTTATCTATTTTTGCTGTGTTTTCAGGATTACATCCAAGAATCATTGACAGGGACACCAGGGTGGGTCAGTCGGTTAAACCAAGAATCATTGACAAATTTAATGTCATGAAGCTTTTACCCTGTGTTTCCATCTAAGAATTTAATAATTTTAGGTCTTCATTTACATCATTGATCCATTTTTAATTAATATTTTATATAGTTCAAGATAGGATCCAACTTCATTCTTTTGCATGTGAATACCACTTGTTGGAAAGACTGTCCTCTTTCCATTGAATAGTCTTGACGTCCTTGTCAAAAATCATTTTATCATATATGTAAAGTTTATTTCTGGCCTCGCATTATGTAATTTGTTGTACAATTTTTTTCCCTTGGAATTAATAATGGTCTCACTCTTTATTACCTCTGTAACTATCACTAATTCACACTCAACTGTCCCAAGACATAAAATTACTCTCATTTTAGTTTTTAAAGCCTGGAAATATATTAGTTTGACATATTTTCTTGATTGTTTTTCTGGGAGACATTGCTTTTAGAGCCTCCTGCCTTCTTTCTCCTCTCTATAGGCTTCTGCACAGCTGTTATTTGGAAATCTCCCTTCACTATCATCCTAGAAATCCTCACTGTTCCTTCTAGGGTAGGTTCCTCATTCCTAGGATTCTATAGATTCCCCTTTTACTTGTTTGTATTGGCAAAGCACATCATTCACTAGTTTTCTGAAGGTACTTATTTTAGGTCTTCACACCTTAGTTTTAATATAACTAAGTATATATATTACCTTGGAATTTTGAAGGCTTAGCTACACTGTCTTCTAGCCTCCAATGAAACTGTTACAAAGTCTCCTTTTAAGACAATGGGACACCACTAAAGGATTTTAGATGAGAAATTTTATGGTCATGTCTTTTTTAAAATAGATATCATTGGTGTTGTATGGAAACCAATTTGACAGTAAATTTCATATATTAAAAAATTAAAAAAATAAAGCAAAAAAAAAATAGATATCATTGACTGCTACGCAAAGGATTAACTAAGAGATAAAGAAATAACTAGAGGCTAGCAGAAGTCCAAGGTAGAGATAACAAAAGCTGAACTAAGGCAGAAGTCATAGAAATGGGGAAAAATAGAATTCAAGAAATGTTTAGGAGGCAATATGAGCAGGATTGTTGGTAGGGTCTAAGATGATTCTCAATGTCTTGGCAAAAACAGGTAAGGCCCCTGAATTTTGCCCAAAGTATACAGAAATACAGATTCAAAGGTGTACGTACATGCATCCCGATATTTACAGCAGCAGCAGCAACAATAATCAAATGTCCACGGACTGATGAATGGATAAAGAAGATGTGGTATATACACATATATACAGACATATATATATATACCATATATATTATATATATATAATATATATTATATATTATATATTATATATATAATGGAATATTATTCAGACATCAAAAAGAATGAACTCTTGCCATTTGCAATGATGTGGATGGAGACAGAGTATATTATGCTAAGCGAAATAAGTCAGAGAAAGACAAATACCATATTATTTCACTCAAATGTGGAATTCATGAAACAAAACAGATGAACATATGAGATGGGGAAAAAAGAGAGGGAAACAAAGCATAAGAGACTCTTAAAGATAGAGAACGAACAGGGGGGTGATGGAAGGAGGTGGGTAGCGGATGGGCTAGATGGGTGATGGATATTAAGGAGGGCACTTGTTATGATGAGCACTGGATGTTGTATGTAAGTGATGAATCACTGAATTCTACTCCTGAAACCAATATTGCACTGTACATTAACCAGAAGTTAAATAAAAATTTGAAAAGAGAAAAGAAAAAATTGAATCTTTAATAATATTTATATATATATTGAAAAAAAATAGTGTTAGCGCCCTGTTAGATCATAAATACCTCATCCCTGGAAACAGTCAAGCAAAGACCAAAGGAGAATTTTTAATCTCTTCAGATTATGGATTATTTGAAAATTCTTATGTGGATCCTGAGAAACTTAACAGAAACCCATGGGGGAGGGGAAGGAAAAAAAAAAAAAAAAGAGGTTAGAGTGGGAGAGAGCCAAAGCATAAGAGACTCTTAAAAACTGAGAACAAACTGAGGGTTGATGGGGGGTGGGAGGGAGGGGAGAGTGGGTGATGGGTATTGAGGAGGGCACCTTTTGGGATGAGCACTGGGTGTTGTATGGAAACCAATTGGACAATAAATTTCATATATTGAAAAAAAAAGAAAATTAGATGGAAGCAAGACTACATGAATGTACACACATGCACAAATGCACACCTATTTTCATGTATATTTTAACCTTTAAGTCAATCAGGTCAAGAGAAGATGAACTAATTGATCTTTTGCAGGGTATAGTGTAAAGAGGATTCCTACATTGACTATGAGGTAAGATCAATGACCTCTAATTACCTTCCAACTTTTTTTCCATTATTCTAATTCTACAAATAATAGAGTACTCTCTATTAGCTGTGTCTCAGCACCAAAAACGCATAGCCAAATTCATCTCACCGTGTTGCCATCTATTACTTACATAGATTGAACTCCTTGAAGTTAAGGTGTTCCTTTTACTCATCTTGATAGCCCTGCCATGGAGCACAGATTTAGTTAATAAATATTGTGAAACAGCGGCATAGAAAAACCAAAGTAGTAGAACCGATGTGCCTCTAGCAACATAGTTTATTCATTTCCTTTCCTTCACTGACCACCACCACAGCTATTACCCACTAGAATTATACCCAAGTTCTCAAACTGAATTTGTGTCCTAAACGATGTGGTATGCCTAGGGACCCCAGACCATACTAGTCATGTGGAAACAGCTTTAGATTCTGAAAGAACTTTTGAAGCCCCCAGTACATGTTCCCCAACAATCGCAGCAACAACAACAACAACAAAATATTTTTTTTGTTTTTTGTTTTCTGCAAGGAGACACTGTGGTGAATAGAAAGGGACTGGACTGAAATTTGGGGATTAATATCCAGTCATTAACCCATTCTGAGTCCTATGATTAACTTCTCTTCCTGGGCTTCAGTTTTTTCATCTGTAAATAACAAGATCTGATTGAACTCTAGTAGTGGACACAATTAAATTTGGGGTCAGGTCTGACTGGTCTGATCTACATTGTGTAGCAGAGGATTATATATCTGGGTCTGCACTCAGAGCCGAACAGCAGCCTGTCTGAAGAGCAACGTCTGCTGTGGAAGGGGCAGCACATGTGCTATTAAGATGCCAGGCCTGGAATGGGTGGTCACTAACATCCCTGTCAGCTTTCAGATACCGTGACTACCGTGCCTTATTTTTTAGGCCATTGGCCTTTGTTGCTCTGAAGTATCTCTAAATTTTCCATGTCCCCTTCTAATGGAAGAGATTTAAGTTGGATAAAGATCTCTTGAAAAACCTTATCAGATCTATTATGCCACAGTTCCTAAATTCTGCATTTCTACTTACACACCATAGTACTTGCTTCTTTAATTACAAAGATGAAGTAAAAAGATTATGTACAATCCATGATACATAAAATATATGATACCAGTAATAATGAATTTCCAGCAATGAGGAAATATGCGAAATAAAATAACTCAGCATGGCCTATTGTATTAGTTTCCTAGGGCTGCTGTAGCAAATTTCCACAAACTTGGCAGCTAAAACAGTAGAAACTTATTCTCCCTCAGTCCTGGAGGCCAGAAGTCTGAAATCCAGGCTCATATTCTGAGGGCCATAGGGGAAGATCCTTCCTTGCCTCTTCCTAGCTTCTGGTGGTTGTTGGCAATCCTTGATATTCACTGGCTTTTCGGTGTAGCACTTTCAATCTCTGCCTCCATAGTCACATGGCCTTCATCCCTGTGTCTCCAAATCTCTCTTATAAGAAAACCAATCATTGGATTTCAGGCCCATCCTAATCCAGTATGACTGTATCTTATATCGAATACATCTTCAAAGACCCCATTTCCAAATAAGGTCACCTTTCCATGTGCCAGGGATTAGGACTTCAACATATCTTTTTGAAAAACACAAGTCAACGTACAACTTATGGCAATGTCTACTCTCGACAAAAATAATAAAATTATTAAATCGTGACATTCACCTTCTATTTTTGCATATCTCAATGATAAAGATTTATAGTCATTTACTTAGAATATATTCATAATTCATTATTGAACAAAAATAACAGACTATAGTAGGATATTTATAGGATATTATAAAAATATCTTTATATAGATACATCAATTGAAAGACATTTGGATAAAGCAAGTTTCATTTTTTTAATTTTTTTAATGTTTATTTTTGAAAGAGACAGAGACAGAATGCGAGTGAGTTAGAGACACAGAGAGAGGGAGACACAGAATCCAAAGCAGGTTCCAGGCCCCAAGCTGTCAGCACAGAGCCTGATGCAGGGCTCAAACTCACTGGCCATGAGATCTTAACCTGAGCTAAAGTCAGACGCTCAACCAACTGAGCCACCCAGGCGCCCACAAGTTTCATTTTTATAAGAAAAATAAAGCTCTAAATTTATAAGCTGGCCACAGCTAATAATAATACCAACAATAAAAAGTTTATGTTGTTTACAATGCTTTATACTTTTTAAAATAATAAAAACAAAAGCAAAACTAAAAACACCATTTTAAAAGACATGTTTTTTAAAATAGATAAAAAATAAAGGTCTTCTTGTTTTTATATTTAGTCCTTACCCTTCTAAAATTTTTGGCTTATCAATGATCAAAGATGAAGAGAGTCTTACCTTCTTCCTCATAAAGGAAGAAATTCCTCCAGTGAAATCCAAAGTAACTTTATTCAATAGGTCACTTTGTGTCTCTTAATATTATGTAAAAGACCATCCCTATTGTGTAACTGCTAACTAGGCTGCGATGAGAACAGAGATGACATCAGGTATTCAGCCTTAAATGAACCTACAACAGTGAAATCAGAAAAGCAGTGAAAAAAGAAAAAAAAAAAAAAAAGCCAAGCCAAACACGAGCTTGGGGGCTGAACAGAGACCCAAGTAGGTACCGTTCAGCAAATCTGCAGGGACATCCTTGGTCAAGAACTGAAGTCTGTGGTCAGTGGGGCAGGCAGCTTCACTACTTCCACCTGTCTTTCAGTGTGTCATTATTGCAAATTAAATAATTCAGTCGAAAGCGAAAACATATGCTGCACTGGCTGCAGAACCTCTTGACTCCAGCATGTGACATACTTAATTGAGTTCTCTTCCACTAAAGTCAGAATATCATGGAGTTCAAACCTAAGTTTCTCAGACCTTCTCTGCCCCATTTAAGAAGGATGAGTGTATAGAATCTGACACAGTTGACTTTTTAACTGCAAAGAAAGGAAGTTCCTTTAAGCCTAAGAAAGCAAAACCATCTGGTATTGCACAGCTGTGGAAATACTGCATATCTAATTATTGATGGAGTTACCTATGATTTTGGTCTTGGTATATCCCAAAAGACTTCGAAAAGCCAGAGTTTCACAGGGGCTTCAGATCAATAGCTTCTAAACTGTTATTTTGGCTCAAGATTTTTCTCATCAGGATGAATAATGGGAAAATCCTGTTTTCATTAAAGAAATGCAGAAATGTCATCCTAGTTTATGTAGAGGTTTGAGCGAGGGCATGCCTATTTAGTGCTATACAAAAAGTAATTCTGTCAGTCTTTCCATTATCTTGGCCCTTTAATTCCATCAATCAGAACAAGTGAAAGGAATACATTTAACAACAAATGGGACATCTAAACACCCAGCTGTTTATTTTCTTATGCTCTCTACAAGCTGACTACCAACAAAGAATAATCCACCCTTTTAAAGTAAAATCGTAAAAATACAGAATTTTAGAGTTTAACACTCGAAAGAGATTTCTTGCTTCCTGGAAGGGCAGATAACAGTTTTGTTTTTGTTTGTCTCTGGTTTTTGCCAGAAAAGTCTTCTTTCTGAGGACAAATGTAAAACTAGAAACATATTTTTAAATATAACGTTTAAAGCATCAGAGGTTTCAATAACAGTGAGATTTCAAAAAGCTGACTCCATAGAGAAAAGGAATACAGAGGAGATAAGCTCAAGAGCAGATGTGATGCTTCTGACCTGAAGGCTTTGGTCGATTTACCAGTGGTGACTTAAAGGCTGAAAATCTGAGCAGAAGCCTGAGTCAGAGAGGATGAGAAGCTTAACAGAACTTTCAACCATCTTAAGTGGCCAAGGAAGACATAAACTGGAGTTCAGAGTATACTCAGAAAAAGGAATCTTTATAAATCACCAAGATGTTTGGTTAGGACCCCTGAAAGACTATTGTAAATCCATATACATAGGGGTGAACCAGACAGACAGCATAGAATCAGCCTTCACAAATACTGAAACCCAGCTTTGAATCAGCTCAGATCCTGGCTAGATTAAGGTGGCATTCCCATACCCTAACTAACTGTTTGAAACACAAGTGAATCCTCTCTACAAAAAAGATAAAAATCACTCAGAACCAAAGTTTTCAAAAGTAATGTCTGGCATTAAATCCAAAATTACCTGGAAACAAGAGCACTTGACCAAAATCAAGAGAATAATAGACAATATAAACAGATCCTTAGAAAATTTATTGGTTATTAGACATGAATTTTTTAAAACTATGATTAATAGTTTTAGAAATTAGATGGCAAATTGGAGAGTTTCAACAGAGAAATGTAAACTATAAAAAAATATTCAAATGAAACTTTTAGGACTAAAATACAGTGAGTAAAATTAAGAGAAAAACTGATGGGTCTAACAGCAGATTAAATAAAGCTGATGAGAAGATTCATAAACTGTAAGGTAGGTCAGGAAAAAATACACACTAATGCATAAGGAAATAAATGGATAGAAAATACAGAAATGAGCCTAAGAGACATATGGCACACATATGTGTAACTGGAGTCCCAGAAGGAAAGGGAGAGAAAAAAATGGAGTAGAAGCAGCATTGCATGAAATGATTTTCCAAAACTGATGACAGAAACCAACCCACAGATTTGAGATGTTCTACAAACCCCAACAGAATAAATGCAAATAAAAGAACACGTAGACACATCATTGTAAAACTGCTGAAAATCAAAGATAAAAGAAAATTATAAGCAGCCAGAGGGGAAAAGAAAGATGTTTCATTCAAAGAAGCCAAGAGACTGACAGAGGACTCCACAAAAGAAACAATGTAACCCAAAAGAGTTGGAATGACATATTCAAAGTGTAGAAATACCCCTACTACATATTTAGTCCCACCCTGCCTCACTCATATCTAGTAAGAAAATCATACCCAGAGTTGTTACGTATCTAACCCAACGTAACAAAGCACAAGCCAGACTAGAACTGCCCACCAGTCTCCTAGCTTCCTTGCATCCTTCCCCATTGTCCTACACATACAACCACTCAAAGAAAATAAAAAACATTCTACAAAGAATGTTCAACAAAAAAAACTACCGCTTTTGGTATAATTCTTTTCAAATACATATTTGTGGATCCCTCTGACGAAAATATCCTTTACAATACCCAACTGCTAAATTTTGACCAAGCACGTTAACTCATCTGAAAATATAACAGATTCCATTCTTGCTCTTTGCAAAGAATTCTTACTGGGCAAGTGCCCACTAAAAAAAATGCCCTAGATTATAAGCTTCACTGGTTTATTTCAATTGCTACATTCCCAACTTGTCTGAAAATTCGGTGAGGGGGGGAGCATCATCATTCTGTGTGTGTGACCCTTCATTCAACTGAATACCTTTTATTCCAATATCTCAAACAGGACACACGTGCATTTTTAGCCAGCCTCAACAGACCTATTTTTTTAAGAAAAAGTTTTGAATGAACAGCTAAGATCTTCTGGTGCATGAGGGCTTCCACTTCGAAGTCAGCTATTTCACAGCTCCAGCAGTAGAGATTAATAAATGTCATTCTTCCTAAAGGCCACATCAGAACATGTGGCCTGTCACCATGCACATGTGTGTAATTCAGAACAATGGGGGGTCTCCTTAAACGGCTTTCCCTGAATACATTCAGGGATACAAACTGCTTTGCATGATGAGAGAGATCAATAATATTTGTCATTTTTCTAAAACGTTATTTCCCTTTTTTACATAACTAGAACACATAAAGAGGTTCTAGCAAATAAAATGGAGGTGGTTCATGTTTGGAAATATAAAGGTAATAACTCCTACTACAGGAGTTTTCTGTCAGGTTTACAGGAAAGAGTCAGGGACTGTAAAGCCTAAGGATTTCATTTGGGGAACGTGAGAGCATTTTCTGTGTCACTGACTTAGCAATACCCTCTGATTTTCACAGGAAATGCTGCACTCAGGGCACCAAATGAGTAGGAAAAAAGGGTATTCATTTTGCTGCTACAAACTTTGTACCTCTGACTAATGTTTTAAAACTAGTCATCACCTAAAAATAGTCTCATTATTTTTATTAATTGCAGCTCAAAGTTTGCCCTTTAAGTAAGGTCCATGAGTGGGCCAAGTCTATTTTTGCCATTGTTAAGTCCTGTACTTTTGCCGCCGCATCTGTTTTACCATCATCTTACCGTGCTAAATTTACCCGTGTGTGTGCCAGATGGAGGTGACTGCTCTAACTCTACGTGGTACCTGTCAGCATTCCAACAATCTAAAGGAGTTAAATTACTCCATCTGTTCCTCCAAATTGCCCGGAGACTGCCCCCCAAATGTTAATGTTTTTGTTTGTTAATAAATAATAAAAGGATACTTTGTCAATTATGTGACTTGACTGATTCATAATTTGTGCTAACAAATTTCTGTCAATAATGAGTGACTTAGCCAAGAATCATTTATTAAGTATCTACTATGGTTTTTATTGTACTAATCACCAGAAGTTATTGGAGAAAATAACTATACCATTTAGGAGGAGAACCTACTCAGAGAATAATCCATGGCTCCAGCAGCATTAGAGATCATAACTAATTGAATAATATTTTAATTCTAGGACTCTGGACATTAAAGAGGGATCAACATAAAAGTAAAGTAAAATTTTTAAAAATAAGAAACCTAAGAACAAAATAAGAAGTGAACATGATGTATGTTTGCTTGGAAGTACTGGTGGGAGGGGTCCACATTTATTTAATCAACAAATACTTATTAAATGTGGAATGCATGCTTCAAATTACGCTGAAGGCAATAGTGGAAAAAAGAGAAGTAGGACACAGATTCTGCCTTCTAAGAGCTTTCATGCTAGTAGATACAGTAAGACACAATCACAAATAAAACAAGGGCTAAAAATTGACTACTTAAGTGTTCATGTTAAAAATTATCTCCACACTGAGTGTGGAGCCTGCTTGAGATTCTCTTTCTCCCTCTCTCTCTGCTTCTCTCTCTCTCTCTCAAAATAAATACATAAACATTTTTTAAACTTAAATATTACCTTAAAATGTTCAAGGTAAACTATGAAACAATGTTGCAATACCAAGACTGGTTCCTTTTGCTAAATATGATAGGACACTAGGAGTAAAAATAACCTACTGGTCTTGCTGACCATCTCCTCCAACAGTTGACTTTCAGGCCCTTAGTATCCTCTTCATTGTCCTAGCTTTTCCATCTTCTTAATAATGATTAAATGCAATAATGAGAAGTCAGAAATCGCTCTGGTGAAGGTTCCTTTAATTTTCTAGAAATAAACATCAGCCTTTTTTAGACATTGTATCTGATAATCCACTGATGGCCAGTAACTGGTATGAAGGTGTATTACTGCAACTGAAGACTGAGATGGAGAGAGAGCCCATTGAAGCCATTGTTAAGAAACGTAAACACAAACCAGATGTCTACTGGAGTCTACATATCTTTTGAGACCTACATACAAGCAGTCAAACCCTTAATTTATGCCCTGTGAAGATACAAAGCCTTCTTGAAATCTTCAGAGGATTTCTTAGGAATGTACATTCTCTTTGTTGTCACCTCCAGTTTAAACTCCTAAAATTTTTGAATTAATTCTATTAGGGAACATCTCACCATCCTGTTCATGCATCCTGTTTAATTTCACACTACATTGATCTAATTATGGAACTGTTTTCCTTAATTTCCCACAAACCAATCATTCCTGTGGTATCTATATATGGAAAAGCTTGACTGCAAATTTGGGAGGTCAGGGAATTTGTAAGGCCACAACACAAGCAAACCAAAAATGCAAGTTTAGATATTCTGATTGCAAAAGTCACTCAACCATTTGCGCAGCTAGGATTTCAATCCCCTACCATACTATATTCAACTCTAGGCTCACTCACTCTTCTCTCTCTTGTTCCTCACCCCCAAATTCCTGTTTATTTCAAATTCAGAGCAGTTTGTCATCTTGTCTTCTGACATTCCATGAATTCAGTATTTCCTTCTTCACCTTTAAGTGGCTTATCAAGGTATTTTCATAAACAAAGTCTGTTCCCTCCTTAAGAAGAATTCTGATATCAGTCATTAGAGTTATAAAAAGTTTAACCTTGATACAATAACAATTCCCAAAATTAGAAGAGCAGTGGAGAAAGTGGGAAACTCACACACTATTTCCAAGTTGTAGCATCAATTCACATTGCCTCTAGCAATTTAGTATTTTATTAAGAACAATAATAAATTTCACTCCTTTTTACCCTGAAATCCCACTCCATAGAACAGTGCCTACTTCATAGTAAACAGTCAATACACAATAGCTATATCATTAGTTACTAATCTAAGGAAACTAAATTCATGCTTGCTGAATGCACAAAATGTATTTTTAGCATCATATATATACTATGGAACAATTTGGAAACAATGTGGCTAATAACCTGTGGAAAGTTAAATAAAATAATAATATTTGATAGAACATAATAAACCCATTAAATATTTTCATGCTGCTTCCAGGCTATATATCTCTATCATCTCAGGAATTTGTGTGTGTGTGTGTGTGAAAAACATTATCAGAAAACAAGGTAATATTTAAACTGTGATTGAAATAATGCAACTAATATGTACATGGGTAAAAATGGAAAGAAATTGTGAACAAAAGAAAAATAAAATATGTTATAATAGTGTTTATGGGTGCTTTAAAATTCCTTTTTATCACTTCACTTGTTTTAGTGCCTTTTGTACAATAAATAAAAATCATAATAGCTTACTATACCTAACAAGTTCTTCCTCCAAAATGATTCCATAAGTCAATATAAAATTCTGATGAAGATTTTGGTTAACTTTCCATAAACAAGGTCTGTCCTTGAAAGACAGTTGAAAAATCTTGTGCCTGCATAGATAGGTACACCATAGTCCTTAAGCAGCCCAGTAGAATAGGAAAGTGGGCTCAGAAACAAAGATTAAAATTAAAATCTCTAGGAACCTGCTTTTTTATTTACAGAATGAGGATAATGGTATCTACTCCACAGTGCTGGGTTTGAATTGAATAGACATTGTCTTTTTTAATGCCCATTATAATGGGCACACAATAAGCAAACTTCTATATAGTTTGCTTCATAATTTAGAACTTCCTAGAAATGCTGATTGTCTGCTTTCATTTCAATGACACAGTAATCTTTACCCCGTGTTAAGTACAGAACTCAGCTATATGAGGCCTGGGAGAGGGTTTGAAAGGCTTCTTCCTGGATACTGGTGAAATGGAAGGCTTGCTTCTTTTAAGCCCTTCCTCCAGGGCTGTTGTCTCTAAGGTAGAGTGCGCACACCCCAGGTGGTACGCAAATACCAGGATTTCTACTTCCATTTATATACATCTTATCCTTTTAAAATGTATTTTGTGTGGCACCTGGGTGGTTCAGTCGGTTAAGCGTGGGATCCTGATTTTGGTAAAGTCATGATCTCACAGTTCATGGGTTCAAGACCCGCATCAGGCTCCACGCTGGCAGTGCGGAGCCTGCTTGGGATTCTCTCTCTCTCCCTCTCATTCTCTCTCTCAAAAAATAAATAAATTTAAAAAATAAAATAAAATGTATTTTTGGTTTATAATTTACATATTATTTTAATAATTAATTCCTCAAAATAACATAATGTAATAAATATGTATATTGAGGACACGTGTTCAAAAATTTTTATTGACAAGTGTTTGAACAAAAAAGTTTACAGAACACTACTCTGGAAATAAATTAGAAAAATCATCACTAAATTTAATTTTAATAAAAGCATATATATATCTATATATATCTGCAAATATATATAGATATATATATGCGTATATATATCTATATATATATATGCAGATATATATAGATATATATATGCATGTATATATAACTATATATATGAATAATATGGCTATCCTAACCATCATCTCAATTCAAACATCTGTACTTGTTCAGTTCCACCCTCTCACAACCTCTCAGTGTGTATAGAATGACTTCCTTCCCTACCATCACCCTGCCAAGCACCTAGGCCCTCTCCCTCTCCCTACACTTGGGCTTATGCACATTCTGGAGTCTTGCGAGATGTCTCCACAGAGGATGACTGGAGGAGGTAGGGAGCTCACCCAGAGCTTGTGGTATGGATGGGTATCACTCCTATCAAGCAAATACCAGGGAGAAATGAAACAAAATGCTCTCTGGTTCTGGTGGTAGAATCTCCTAGCAGAAGCTCTCAAATCAGTGAGAGAATCTCATCTCAGTGAAGGGTGAGTGACAGGCCAGTGAGGACACACTTTTCATGAATACGTGCTCCAGGTTCACACACCCAGCAATTCCAGGACCTTGTCCCTTTTCCCCAAGATCAACTTACAGGCTTATTTGAAAGAAGCACTTTTCCCTTCTCCCCATACTTGCTCTTCTTTCCCTGCCCATTTTGAAACTTGTCATTTCCAACTGCTATGACTTTTACCACCAAATCTCCAGTAAACAAGAACACTAAAAACAACAATGATAACAGATACACCACCAACTGAGCAGTTGCCATGCCAGACATTGTACCACTCATTGAATGAAAGATGTTAATAGATTTATAGATATTCTCAATAGAGTATCTTGTGGAATCAATCCAGGAATAATTTTGTATCTTTCTCTACCTGAAAGTGATCTCTGTATTATGAGCTCTCCACAAAAGTTGCAACTGGCAATAAACAGGCTAAGTAAGGCTCGAAGTCTTTTGTTTGACCTGGTTTTGTTGTGATGTGTTTTATGTGTAAATGCCTTTGGCCACAATAGGTCTCTTGAGGTTGCCAAAGTTTCTACCTCTTCATGTTGTCTTACACTCAGCATCATATGGCTATGTTACTTCTTCAGCTCTTAAAAGCATTTGTATCTTGCCACCTTCTTACATCTGAGTGAAAAGTATCTTTGCAATGGATATTTGAGGCTTTTGGCCAATTTACCATTTGTGTCTATGAATAGACTCATAAGCCCAAGGGATTGGGGAAAATGAATGGAATAAGAATCTTTGGTGATTTAGTGGTCATTTTTTTACTATTAGAGAATCTATGAAACTCAGCCTGAGTAACTTTAGAGACAATTTTCCTTCTTGGCAGGACCACTTATGTAATTTGTAAATCCTAGTACAAATGACTATATGGGGCTCCGTGTTTCAGGAGAAGGGAAAAAAAGAGGAGATGGAAAAAAAATATTTGAACAATAGTCAAGAATCTTTGTAATTTGATGAAAACTATAAGCTCACAGATGCTTAAGATCAATAACATCGCACATAAAAAACATGATGAAAAGCATAACATTGCACATTATAATTAAATTACTTAAAAATGGTGATTAAGACAAAATCTTAAAATAAGCCAGAAGAAAAAAAGACACATTACACAGAGGGAAAAAATGTAAGAATGGCAGCAGATTTCTCACCAAAAAACCATCCAAAAGTAAGGACAGTGAAGCAACATCTTTAAAGTAACGAAAGAAATTAACCAAACTCTATACCCAGTGAAAATATACTTCAAAAATGATACCAAAATACTTTTTTCAGGCATACAAAATGAAAAAATTCATCACCAGCAGACCTACACTGCAAAGAGAAATAACGCCGCCAGATAAAAATCTTGAGCTAAATGAAGGAATGAAGAACAACAGAAATAATAAATATAGGGGTAAGTATAAGTCACCATATTTTAATTTCTTTAAAAGATAGTTGACAGTTTAAGAAAAAAATAATTATCATGTACTGTGGGGTTTATATATATGAAGAGATAAAATAACACAAATAGCACAAAGCCTGGAAGGAAGACATGGAAGTGTTCTACTAGAGGATCTTTTACTGTGCATGAAATGGTATAATGTTACTTGAAGTTGGGCTTTACTATATTAAACCCCAATGCAACCACACACACACAGACAGACACACACACACACACACACACACACACACACCAATAAGCAGACAAGAGAAAAAGAATAATCAAGAAAAAAAGAAGAAAAAATAGAGGGACAAATACAAAGCAAATAACAAGATGACAGATTAAAACCAATTAATTAATAAATCATATTAGATGTTAATGGTCTAAACACTGCAATTAAAAGGCAGAGATTATCAGACTGGATTTAAAAATAAAGACCCAATTGCTGCTGCCTATGAGAAATGCACGTTAAACATAGACACTAATAGGTTAGAAGTAAAATGATAAATAAAGATAGGCCATGCTAATGCTAATCAAAAGAAAGCCCAAGCAACTATATTAATATCAGACAAAACAAATTTTAAAGCAAAAGATATTACCAAGGATAAGAGGATCATTTCATAGTGATTAAGAAGGCCAATTCATCACAAAAAGAAATATTTAAGCACCAAATAATAGATCTTCAAAATGCATGAGGTAAAAACTTATAAAACTGCACAAAAAAATAGTTTAATTCACATTTTTGTTAGAAATGTTACCATCCCCTCACATTCTTTTCTAAGGCACACAGATTATGTACCAAGATAGACTACTTTCTAAGCCATAAAACAACTCTTGATAAATTTAAAGTATTTCAAAATTTACAATGTGTTCTGACCACAGTGGAATTCAATTAACAAGTAAGTAAGAGCATATGTATAGACAATCTCCACATATTTGGAAATTCAACAACAAACTTCTTTTTTTTTTTAATTTTTTTAAATGTTTATTTATTTTTGAGACAGAGGGAGACAGAGCACGAGTGGGGGAAGGGCAGAGAGAGAGGGAGACACAGAATCTGAAACAGGCTCTCCAGGCTCTGAGCTGTCAGCACAGAGCCTGATGGGGGCTCGAACCCACGAACCATGACATCATGACCTGAGCCAAAGTCGGACACTTAACCGACTGAGCCACCCAGGCACCCCTCTTTTTTTTTTTTTACCACTTACTTATTTTTGAGAGAGAGAGAGAGATACAGACAGAATACGAGTGGGGAGGGGAAGAAAGAGATGGAGACACAGAATCTGAATCAGGCTCCAGGCTCTGAGATGTCAGCACAGAGCCCAACATGGGGCCCAAACCTATACAAGTGGTGAGATCATGATCTGAGCCAAAGTCAGACACTTAACTGACCAAGCCACCAAGGTGCCCCTCAGTGACAAATTTCTATATAAAATACAGGTCAAAGAAAAATCAGAATGGAACTCAGAAAGTATTTGGAGCTAAATGAAAGTGAAAACACAACATATATTTGTAAGATGCAGCTAAATCAATATTTGGAAGGATGTCTATTGTTCAAAATGCTTGTATTAGGAAATAAAACTATTCTCAAATCAATAACCTCCAGTTCTACCTTAGAAACTGAAAAAAATTAAACCCAGGTTAAGCAGAAAAAAGGAAATAGTAAAATACAGAAATCAACAAACTCAAAATGGAAAAACAATAGAGAAAAATCTATGAAACCAAAGGCATATTATTTAAGAAGACCAATAAAATTGATAAGTCTGTAGCCCGACTGATTAGAAAAAAAGAAGACACATTACCAATATTAAGAATGAGAGAGAAGATATCCCTACAAATTCTATATATATTAAAAGGGAAATAAGGGGGAAAATAAGAAAAAAATTAATGAAAATAAGGGAATATTAAGAGAAACTCAAGGCCAATAACTTTAACTAACTTAGACGAAATGGATAAATTTCTCGAAAGTCTCAAACAACCAAAGCTTACTCAAGTAGAAGATAAGTAGTCCTTTATCTATGAAACAAATTAAATTCACAATTAAAACCTTTTTCATAAAGGTTTTTATTAAAAAATCCTGGCCCAGATAGCTTCACTGACAAATCCTATCAAACATTTAAGGAAGAAATAATACCAATTTTACACAAACGGTTCCATAAAATTTTGTAAAGTTGGTTTAACATTCAAAAATTATCAATATAATAAACCATACCAATCAACTAAAAAAGGAAAACCATATGATCTTCTCAACAGATGTATAAAAAGCATCTGACAAAATCCAACATCCATTTGTGATAAAAACTCTCAGCAAACTGGGAATAGAAGGGAACTTCCTCAACTTAATAAAAGTTATCTATGAAAATTCTACTACTAAAATGCTAGTAAACATTAGGAACAAGAATATCCATTTCAAGACACTTCCACTTAGCATTGTAGTGACATTTGCAACAAGTGCTATATGGCAAAAATATATACACAAATACATACATACATACAATAAATGGCACCTATAGATAAATGGTTGGAAAGAATAGTATTTATTTGCAGATAACATGACTGATTTATCTGTGAAAAAAACTCTACAAAACTCACCAAAAATCTACCAGAACTACATGAATTTAGCAAGACTGAAAAATACAAGGTCTGTGTATAAAAATGAATTGTATAATCTACACAATGCCAGGAAACAGTCAGAAATTAAACTTTTTAAATTTTTTTAAGTTTATTTTTTTTATTTTTTTTAATCTTTATTTATTTTTGAGAGAGAGATAGACCTAGTGTGAGCAGGGGAGGAAGAGAGAGAGAGGGAGACACAGAATCCAAAGCACGCTCTAGGCTTCGAGCTGTCAGCACAGAGCCTGACGCAGGGTTCAAACTCACAAACCATGAGATCATGACCTGAGCTGAAGTAGGATGCTTAACCGACTGAGCCACCCAGGTGCCCGTTTTTTAAGTTTATTTATTTATTTTGAGAGAGAGCGAAAGAGCACAAGCAGGGTAAGGACAGAGAGAGAGATGGAGAAAGAGAATCCCGATCAGGCTCCATGCTGTCAGTGCAGAGCTGGATGTGGGGCTCAAACTCACCAACCGTTAGATCATGCCCTAACTGAAACCAAGAGTCAGACGCTTAATCAACTAAGCCATCCAGGTGCCCCTAGAAATTAAAATTTTTAAGATACCTTTTACAGTCACAAAGAAATGGAAAATATTAAGGATAATTTTGAAAAGAGACTTATAAGATCAGTAAACTAAAAACACAATAGTGTTTCTATGTTTTTGCTAGATATCTCTGATCTATACACAACTTCTTGCCCATGCAGAAGTTACATCTGCTTATATCTGTAGCCACACGAGAATTGTTGTCACCTGGGTCTCCAATAGAACATTCTGACCTGACGGGCTAGTACTCTCTGTGATGGGTTGAAGTAACCTGCTTCAGAAATGGTTTCACTTAGCGTGAGTAATAATACTGTTGAGCACAAAAGGCAGAAACATATCCTTATTTTTGAAAGAAATATTTTCTCTATGTTTTGCAGATTTCCTATTTCTAACAAAAAATAATTTGCCAACCATAAATGAACTATTGGGACTTCATCAAGACAAAAAGCTTCTGGACAGCAAAGGAAACCATCAACAAAACTAAAAGGCAACCTACGGAATGGGAGAAGATATATGCAAATGGCATATCAGATAAAGGGCTAGTATCCAAAATCTATAAAGAACCTCTCAAACTCAACACCCAAGAAACAAATAATCCAATTAAGAAATGGGCAGAAGATATGAACAGACATTTCTTCAAAGAAGACATACGAATGGTTAACAGATACATGAAAAAATGCTCAATATCACTCATCATCAGGAAAATACAAATCAAAAACACAAAGAGATATCACCTCATGACCTGTGAGAATAGCTAAAATTAACAACTCCGGAAACAACAGATGTTGGTGAGGACGCAGAGAAAGCGAAATCCTCTTACACTGTCGGTGGGAATGCAAATTGTGCAGCCACTCCGGGAAATAGTATGGAGGCTCCTCAAAAAGTTAAAAATAGAACTTCCCTATGACCCAGCAATTGCACTACTAGGTATTTATCCAAAGGATACAAAAATACTGATTCAAAAGACACATGCACCCCAAAATGTATAGTAGCATTATCAACATAGCCAAATTATGGAAAGAGCTCAAATGTCCATCAACTGATGGATGGATAAAGAAGATATGGTATATTTGCATACATACACACACACACTCATACAATAGAATATTACTCAGCAATCAAAAAGAATGAAATCTTGCCATTTGCAACAGTGGATGGAACTGGATTGTATTATGTAAAGCAAAGTAAATTAGTCAGAGAAAGACAAATATCTTAAGATTTCACTCATCTGTGGAATTTAAGAAACAAGACAGATGAACATAGGGAAAAGGAAGGTAAAATAAAATAAGATAAAAACAGAGAGGGAGGCAAACCATAAGAGATTCTTAACTATAGAGAACAAACTGAGGGTTGCTGGAGGGGAGGTAGGTGAGGTGATGGGCTAAATGGGTGATGGACATTAAGGAGGGCACTTGTAATGTTATATGTAAGTGATGAATCACTGAGTTCTACTCCTGAAACCAATACTACACTATATATTAACTAACCTGAATTTAAATAAAAACTTGGGAAAATAAAAATAAAATAAAGTAAAAATAATTTGTCAACTATGGAGAAAATGGGGACATTAGTCCAGTTCCAAGATAAGGATAGGAATATTGCATTCATTTTCCAAACATGGGGTTAAGGAAGGAACACTTGAATCACACGGTTCTTTTCAAACTCTGTTTTGTTTATTTAAAAGATCTATTGTGGAGAAAACATTTATGTAATTTTGGAATTCCACACTCCAGGGCTTTTCTCATAACTGGGCCACAGTCCCAGTGCCTTTAGGCTGTAGACCTGGAGTCTTGTTAACTGTTCCCTCAAGACTGGCCTCATGCAAGTTTTTCTCAGATGTATTCTCATCTCCTGCATTCACTCTGACAGACATAAAGTAGGAAAATATTCAAGGAAAACATTTCAAATGCATTATTAATAAGTAATGACCAGAGGCTTTTCTCTTAATAAATTATCATAAAGCTCTCTAAGGCAGATTGAAAAGCCACATGTGAATGACTTTACATTTTTCTACCTATGGATATTTTACAATCAATTATAATAGCATTATATACCTCATTTCTGCCATAATGCATTCAATTATATATTTAACATTTCCTGCTAGGCTTTTCAAATACAGGAAAGCATATCCCACCTACCTGATTGCTATGTTTGTCTAATGCATATGCTATTCTCATTATCTTTAATTCAAGTGGACATTTGCTTTCTTTGGTTACATTGCTGGGTAACCAGTTATGTACCTGATTTTTAGATGCATTTAAACTCCTATGCCTCAGGAGATTGATTCATACATATTGTTGTCATTATATTTTATCTTAACAATTTATCTCTCCCAATAGTCTCATAAAGTAAGTTGGTATAACTACCCCCTTTTATAGGAACCCAGAGACATTACCACATTTCTGGGTGAATTTGTGCCACTTGGTCAGAAGTGTCTTAGCCCATGTGGTTCTAACCTATTGCATATCCCAGACCTACCCCATCTCCCAGGAGAGCCACAATTTTGTGGGCTGTTATAGCAAAGATTTAAAAAGGTACCATTTTGAAAAATACATTTATAATACAGGTCATTAATAATTAATAGTACTAAGTAATTATAAACTACCAAGCATAAGGGACCTTCTCCAAATATATTGTTCTTTCATAATTAACTTGTATAATCATAGAATAGGAGAGATTTAAAGAACATAGACTATTTAGTATAAGGCTTGGAGTTTTGGGGGTGTTTTGTTTGGCGTAAGCAATGGACTTGAAGTGAAAAGTATGCATCTGTGTTTAATTAAGAGCATTTTGAGGAGTGCATATTAAGCAATGTGATTTTAAGGCTCAATCATTGTAATATGGCCAAGAGCTGAGTGAAGAGTGACTCGGTCAGCTTATTGTTTTGTCTGTAGATTCTAATTTTTTTTTCACTGAATTGTTTTTTTGTCTGAACACACTAGTGGTATTAATTTTAATATATACTTATCCTAAGAAATAAGGAAATTTTCTAAAAGTGCAGGTGCTCTGAAATCCACCCCAGTTTCATTTATCAAGACTAGAAAAATTAACCAACTCTGCACAAAAAGTATCTTAAATGTCTTCAGACCTAGTCAATTCTCTCTGTCCTGTTAATTCTGCCTCCATTCTTTTTATTTTTCCCTGAGTTAAAAAAATTTCGATGGCCTTTTATAGATCTATTCCACCTCAAATCAGGTCCTAAATATATTACAAGGACAGTACAGAGGCCCAGAGGCACCAGGTTCTGGTCTTTACATGGCCCCAACACAAACATAGGAGCACAATGACCCCAGGAGCCTAGGCCAAATTCTCCACTGCCCAGTGGCAGAAATTTTGGTCCAACCCCTGGAGCTAAATATCCTCTAACAAAGTACTCCGAGATCTTTAAAATTCATCCGCAACAGGCATAGCTGCATTGGAGGCTAATGTTTAAGCTCTAGTCTAGAAGACATCTGTACATCAACTTTGTACAACCAATGTTGAGCCAAAGGAGTTTCTGTTAGTTCAAAGAGCAGTCAACCCTTCTTGGACAAGTAGGTCAAAATGTATCTGCAAAATAGAAATATACTTTATGTAAATATATCTATAACATTTACCATTTGCCACTTGTTTACCTGCTGAAGAGCAAGAAATTCTGAGAGAGACAGAAAGAGATCTTATGGCAGAATTCCCAGACCGTAAGGGAGAGTTTTTGTCAATTTTTATTGAAATACATACAGTGAGAAAAGTACACATAGTGTTCACTTTGATGAATTTCCATAAGCTGAATATGCCTGTTTAGCTCTT
This sequence comes from Panthera tigris, assembly GCF_018350195.1. Taxonomy (NCBI): domain Eukaryota; kingdom Metazoa; phylum Chordata; class Mammalia; order Carnivora; family Felidae; genus Panthera; species Panthera tigris. Next base: position 140,490,536 of record NC_056667.1, read on the forward strand.
AAACTAAGAAAATGTCCAGCACCTCAAAAGTCCCTTTCATGCTCACTATCATCGTGTCTTAATTAAAAAACAAAAAACAAAAAAGCACCCTATGAGGTAGAGGTTATCACCATTCCCATTTTACAGATAAGGACACTGAAATATAAAGAAAATGCTAGTTGCTTAAGGCCAGATTACCAGAGTTTTGGCATCTGAAACCAAGCTGTACAACCCCAGAGCCCATGCTTTTTACCTCTACACCATGATTTTCTACCTCCTGTATCCATTAAAAGCTGATATGAAGTCTTAATTTTTCTTTAAACTAGAACACAAGTTTCTGTTAAAATGAACCAATTTCTCCCCAGTGCCCCATTTGCTTCCCCGGAGTCTTTGCCACCTCAAAACAGAAAAACAAGAAGTCAACTCTTAGAGGTCGTTGGTAGCCATGGAACTGGAGACTCAGAACATTTGTTTGCATATTTTACCACCAGGCAGTCAACTAGTCACTGGGAGAAATTAGACTCATTAACAATTACTGTATCTAACAACTATTGCTGCCTTAGGGTAGGAGTCAGACGAACAGAAGGGGCACTGCAGGTTTCAGACTCTATGTCATCCAGTCACAGCAGCCAGTACCTGGTAACACTTGTAATATAAACACACCAACCCTACCGAGGGATTGCCTGCTGGGGGAGAAGTGGGGCTCATAAAGTGCTCCGAGCAGTGGCAACATCACGGGACAGCTGGGGTAAGGAATCTGAAGATCAAACCTCCTTTTTGTTTTAAAAGTACACCTCATTGTTTCACAGACACATCTTATAATGCTGAGTCCATACTGATGGAAATATAAATGAGAAAGTATTTACACCTCTTTACTAAGAAGAGTATCTAAAGGCTAAACGCGACCTGGAAGACCTGGTTCTGAGCTCCAGAGGATCTAACACTCTTTCCCTCGGCAAATATTCATTCGGCGAGCACCTACTGTGTGCCAAGTCCTATTCTGGATGTTTGAGATAGCATGATTCCAAAAAAAAAAAAAAAAACAGACAGGGTATATTCCATCAAACTATTACCCTGCTAGTTCCGTGGGCAAACCATTAGCACACCTACTCTCACAACCAATTATCAGCTTCTTTACATGAGGCTTCTAGATCTTCTTTGGTGAGAAATGATTCCGTGTCTCACCTAAAATTTGTTATTCACCCCTAGACAGAGATGAGAGAAAGATGTTGACAACTTACAAGTGGTATGAATGTGTAAGAAATGTCTATAGGGTAAGAGTTGAATACGGCTGTATAACGAAACTCCTCATCACAATTCCATGCCCTGAGTTCACTGCTTAAAATGCTACCAAACCTTTAGGGAGGGGCAGAGTAATGGCAGTGATGGCCAAGCTCCACACAGCCAGAACTCCGAAGCTGGTACACAAGTTCTAGTGACCGAGCTTCCTGGTATGAAATGTACAACTTAGAAAGTTCTCATTCATTTGTAAAATTGAACACTTTGACTTACTAATACGACCACATGGACTTATACTAATGCTTGTATTTAAGACAAAGTCTCTCAATCAGATGAACCCTTGACTGCAGAGTTAAATTCAGAAATAAAAACACAAGAGACGTGCTAATTTTTTTCTTACTAATATCAATGCTCCTAGACAGCTATTTTTGATAATAAACCAGATATAAACAGGTTCATTTAGGGGACACTTTTTTCCTGACAAAATCACCTCACTTAACATTTTGCTTATATATCATTGGAAAGGCCAAAACAAAATGTCAAGTATTTTTGGAAATTAGAATGTAAAATAAGCAGCTGGTGATATTACAGTCTTAATGTGACATAATGGTCTTTTCTTTTCCTTTCATTCCCTTTTTGCCCTACCTCTTCACTCCTTCCTGGGTGGGAAGTGAAGGTGACTTAGGTAAAAAGAAAACCAGATGGAAATGATTTTAGCATAATAATTGTATAGACAAGATCACGCTGTGGTGCTAACTGCCCCCAAGATCTGAGAGTCTCAGAGCTGCAAAGGCTTACTCCCTGCTCCTGCTATGTGTCCATGGGCATTCGGAGGAGGCTCTGCTCCATGTCTTCTTCACTCTGGCACCTAGGTTGAAGGAGCAGTGCCTTCTGGAATGAGGTTGCAGAGAAAAAAAAGAAAATAGTAGAAGCACAAACCGGTTACCGACGTTTTTTGCCAAAGTGAAAACACATTAATGTCAAGTTGCATGAAGCCAGTCACATGGCCAATGAGGTAGGGGAATATAACGCTTCCCCAGGGGGAGGGAAGCAGATACTGGCAAAAAATGCAATCTAGCGCAATCATGCACCAAAGTTGTCTATGAAAGGCAGCTTACTTAAGTAAAATGAAGGGGTCTTTTTATCTCTTATGTGGTTCATTCTGATGAATCTAAAGGACCTGTGGCAGTGACCAATATAGAAGTGACCAATACAGATTACCAAATCTACTTTGAGTCCTGAAGGAGAGCAAGATAATTGAAAACGTATCAAAGTACTTTAGGAAGGGGAAAGAGATAGATATCTGGAAAAGAAAGGATTCTAGGATGCCCAGCTCTTTCAAACACCCAGTTTTTGCCTCTCATATGCATGCTTCTTTCTTCTATCAAAATTGAATTTTCAGGGGACATATGATCTCTCATAATAAAGATAATTCCCAGCCTCATTGCCGCTGGTGTGGTCACATAACTGAATTCTGGCCAAGGGCATGTAAATAGAAATAAAATACGGCAGCTTCTAATATACTCCTTTAAGAGAAAGTAGAATGTCATCCTTTGCCCTGTTCTCTATCCCATCTTTTATCCTGCTACCTTTAACAGTGTTGCTACTTGGAATTGGAGCATTAGTACCACACCCTGGAGTTATGGGACTGAGAGACAGGAACAAGGGAGGCAGTGCTCTTGCTATCTGTCATCAGCCCTCTGTACTACTTGGTATTGTCTATTTCAAATTGACCTTTAAATACTTAAATTAGGAAGATTTTAAAAATTGGTCAAGGAAGTATCCATAAAAGAGACTGAATTTAAAGTGCGTCTTTAAAAATCCACAGAATTTAGAGAAGCAGAATTAAAGAGAGGAAAGGAGGGAAGGGAAGTAAACTGACATTTGTCAAACATCTCTCAATAATTACTGGCAATTTCTGAGCACTTTCTTTATACCACACACTTGTGCTAAGCATGTTATTTTATCCAATTCTTGCAACAACCCAGAAATGTCAGCATTATTATCACCATTTTCAGATGAAGAAACTGGAATTGTGTAAAACCATTTAAAATCTTGCTCAGACCTATTCCAGCTAGTAATTGGTGGGGCTACCATTTAAACCCAGGTTCATCTGTCACATAAACTCATCTCTATACATAGGGAAAAATAAACATAGCCACTCTGGAAGAAATGTGCCTGATGTTTTTTGAAAAGGCAACCTACCAGAACCAAGTTCATTTCAGGGAAACACTAAAATATTCTCCTATCAGTCGGTGAATGTTCCTTGAATTAAACCAAAATTTAATATTGATTTTTAAATAACACAATTACAAGAATGTATCTGCAACCAAAATAAAAATTACATAATACTTTCCAAAGTCAAGTAAAAATATTTTAGATTACGTGCATTTAAAAATTATTTATGCTAATATTCCTCTCCATCTATGTAGAAAATTAAGTTTGCTACATTCTAAATGAAGCATGCCTTTAGATTTAGGAGGAAAATGCTAACATTTCAAATACAGACTTTATATCAGATACATTTAACCATATCAATTATTTTATTTAAATAGTACCTACATTTGCAATATGCTTTGCAAACAACCTATTACTCCAGTGTACGTTTATTTACCAATACAACATAAATAGAAAAACACTCGGGAAGACAATCTAGGTCTAATAGAATGTTTTGCTGTGGTTACTAACTTTTGTTTTCAATATTTTCATCAGTGGTAGAAATGACTTCTGAATTTGTAATGTTCAAACTTTCATTTGAATAAGCAAATGTAATTCTGTGTAATATATCAAATACAATATACATTATATGCTTCTTTAGAGAGCTGTAATTACAGAGTCTCTGCCTATAATAAGTAAACCTGCAATTGTCTGGCATTGACATGCTGCAGCGAATAAAACAGCTGTTTGAAATTAGGAAATTTCCACATTTTCCCACTTTACAGCCATGCATTTTCAATGATAGGACTTATCTAGATACATCAGACCACAGGGAACATTTGCGTTTTATCTGGATACAAACTTAGCATCTACAACTTTTAAAACTGGAAGAAAATATTGAAGATGGTTCATTCATAGTTGACAAAGGTTGTAACACAAAACTATCTAATGACAAGTTCTACAGTGTGGGAAGTGGTATAGATTGAAAATGCTTTGCTTGCTCTACTAAGTATTTACCCGAAGGATACAAAAATACTGATTCGAAAGGACACATGAACCCTGATATTTATAGGAGCATTATCAACGATAACCAAATTATGGAAAGAGCTCAAATGTCCATCAACTGATGGATAAAGAAGTTGTGGTGTATACACACACACACACACACACACACACACACACACACACTGGAATATTACTCAGCCATTAAAAAATATTAAATCTTGCTATTTGCAATAACATGGATGGAGCTGGAGAGCATTATGCTAAGCTAAATAAGTCAGAGAAAGACGATTACCATTAGATTTCACTCATATTTGGACTTTAAGAAACAAAACAGATGATCACGGGAGGGGAAAGAGAGAGAGACAAACCAGAAAACAGACGTTTAACCATGAAGAACAAATGGAGGATTGCTGGAGGGGAGGTGGGCAGGGGGATGGGTTAAATGGGTGATAGATATGAAAGAGTGCCCTTGTTGTGATGAGCACTGGGTGTTGTATATGATGAATCACTAAATTCTACTCCTGAAACTATTAATACACTGTATGTTAGCTAAACGGAATTTAATAAAAACATGGAAGAAAAAAAAAGAAAAAGTATTACTTTTTAATTAAATTTCACAAAGGAAGTTTTCACACAGCCCATTAATGTCTGTTTCTTGTCTAAACTAGTATGCTGTCATTTAAAAAAAGACCTTTTTTCCATCTAGTGTCAATAGTGTTGATTCTTAAAGTTTATTATTTTTCTTTATACAAATCATCATTAGTGGAGAATCTTAGAAGACATATAAGAAGGTGATGGCCACACTGTATATTTCTTGATTTGAAAACAGCAAAGAGGTCTTTTCAATATACATATTGCATTGACCAATTATTCTGATAAAATACATTTCTCCTCTTTGTATCTTTTGTCATTTCTCACTTTGTCCAACTGTCCTAGAGAAACATACTAAATAGGCTATAGTCAAAATCAAGACAAAAGACGAGGGTCTGGTTTCATGCAAACACATACACATTCCTTCATTGGATGCTTCTCACATGCCCCTGGTGTGAACAAAGGGGCACAGGAGATAGAGTTGTTCTGGATGCTGCATGAATCTAATTTGTTAAATAGGCATCATTCATGATTCCAAAAAGCGGTTTGAATTTTTTTCATACCATGTAAACCAATGACAAAATCTGACCCAAACTGCCTTGGGAATAATCAAAATTCTTCACAAATATACTTGTTTACTTCCTCTTCTCAAGTTATGAAGATTTAGACATTAAGATCATTGCCACGGACAATTCGTTATTGAGCCAAGTGTTTTCTACCAGTCTGCACAGTGTATTCATGTCACATTTCAAAGCACAGAGTCTTCTGCATATAAATGTAAGTTTGAGATAAGAGCCAAATTCCTACAGTCATCAACCTTTTGCATACTTGTCTAAATACAACATGGATTGAGTCCTTTCCTTGTTTCATGTTGTATTCTATTTGCCCCAGACACACTCTGTAATTTTTTTTAATGTTTATTTTTGAGAGAGATCAAGCATGAGTGGGAGAGGGGCAGAGAGAGGCCAGGACAGAGGATCTGAAGCAGACTCTGTGCTGACAGCAGAGAGCCGACACAGGGCTTGAACTCACAAACCATGTGAGAGCATGACCCGAGACTAAGTCAGATGCTTAACCAACTGAGCCATCCAGGCACCCCCTCCCACTTTTTAATTTAAAAATTGTTTTAATGTTTATTTATTTTTGAGAGAGAGAGAGAGAGAGAGAGAGAATGCAAGCGGGTGAGGAGCAGAGAGAGAGGGAGACACAGAATCTGAAGCAGGCTCCAGGCTCTGAGCTGTCAGTACAGAGCCCAATGCAGAGCTCAAATCCATGAGATGTGAAATTACGACCTGAGCCAAAGTCGGACACTTCACCGGCTGAGCTGGGTAATTTTTAAAATAAACAATTAGGAGGAAGAACAGCTGAGAAATGTCATCGACAAAGAAACCAATTCATACTAACTACAAAGCCATAGTGAGTGGAAGGTCTGTAGCACAGCCAAACAATAGGTGTGCTGTGCAGAAATAAGTCCAAGGCCATGAAGCATAAAATGCAAGAGGTGGCACCTGGGTGCCTCAGTCAGTTGAGCGTCTAACTCTTGATTTCGGCTCAGGTCACCATCCCAGGGTCGAGTGATGGAGCACCACGTCAGGCTCCATGATGAGGGTGGAGCCTGCTTAAGATTTTCTCCCTGTCTATCTCTGTCTCTTCCTCCTTGCTCGCTCTCTGTCTCCAATTAAAAAAAATGCAAGACAGATAAAGATGGGTGAGGGCAGAGGGCGGGGGGAGTCAGGAAAGCAAAATTCAAACCAGAGTGAACACATACAGAGCCATTCTTCCATCTTCTCCTCTGAGGATTGCCTGTCCAAAATCATAAGCATGGGCAGATTGAAACCTACCTCTGTCAAACTTTCAGTGACCGTTCCCTCATACTGCTGGTGGGAGTGCAAATCGTTATACTATTTCTGGAAAACGACTGTATCAAGGACCCTAGAAATGTTAAAAGTAAATTAATTCAAAAAAAAAAAAAAAAAAAACTTTGATCCCTACTAGATAAATTAAAAAAAAAATCTATCCAATTCTTAAAAGTCTGTCTTAAGAAAATTCTTTTAAATAAGAGAAACATCATGCACAAAGATGTTGTTTACAGATTGACTGCTTACAATAAACAAATGGAAAGAATAGAACAGTAATAGCAGAACCATTAAATAAATTACTTTTCCCAAAAGAATAGAGCCTTTTAAAGTGAAACACTCTTGCCAAATAAAAGAGAAAAAATGTTTATGTTGAGTGGAAATGCAGTATGATCAAACTGTGTCAACTAAGCTAAAACTCAACTTAGGCAAAATGTGAAATGTGTGCACATTGTCTTGTCTTTCAGTGGTGGAACAACACTTCTACTTTTCTGTATCTACTTAATTATCTATAAAGATATATTGCTTTTTGCAGGAAGAACATAATCTGATACAGTTTATTTTATATAAAAATAGAAACATTTTATTTTTATATAAGATACTGAAACTTATACATTATAATTTATATCATATATAAATTGCTTTTATGTATTTTATATAAAAGCCCTATCATTTTTTTGTACAAAATCCCCTACAAAAAGTTAAATGAGGATAAAGCTTAAAGGAGAAAATACAGAGACAAAGGGATTATTTCCTCTCTCCCATGAGCTAAATATAGTACCACGCTGTTGATCCAGGCATTGGGTCTTCCTACTTCTAATGAGGTGCTGACCACAGCTCTCTCTTATATAAGGCTCTTTATCATTCAGTGCAGGGGATGATTCCAACCAAGCTCACTTGGCAGAGTGCATTAAACAAGGAAGCTCTGCATGTTCCTCGGTTTATCAGCAAATCCACAGTGACATGCATTTTCTTTTTTCCTCCACTCATGAATGCTGGAACCTTCAGCTGTACAAGTCTCTCCTACATCTGTGCTGCAGGCTAAGAGACCATCTTTAGCAACCCTCTCGTGGCGGTGGGCGGGCTGCTGGGAGTCACAGTACTGGTTACTAGCAAGGCTGGTGAGTCAACCAAGAGCCAAGAGTGACATGAGCAATTTCTTTGAATAACAATTAAGAGAGGGTGTGTGAATGAGTAGATGAAAAAAAAAAAAAAAAAAAAACTCCATTTTGTCTTTTTCTAGTGAAAGAAGGCCAGCTTAGCCACAATTCGAACATCAAAGTCAGTGACTATTTTTAAAGGCTAAAAATAGCAAGCAGGGGCGAGGAGGATTAGTTTGGGGAAAAAAAATAACAGAATAGCTGTATTGTGGCAAATAGAAGTCATAGCCCTCTTTATTCTAATCATCCTCCTTTCCTCATACCTTTTGAAAAGTCCCGTGAGGCCAAGTTATGCTGTCAAACTCTAGCCTCTATCAGACCATATCAGACTATAATTAGTTTCCTTTGGTTTGGGGTCATTTCATCCACTCAAAAATGATAATTTTAAAACCAAGGTAGAGACATCAGGTTGGCTCTTTTGTTTCTGTTTGCTTTTGTGCTGCTGACCCACAAAGCCAGTATTTGTGTTATTAAAACGCATTAGTTTGTAATTCAATCATGCAAATGCCAGTTATAGTTCTTATCATTTGGCCGGGGCTTCTCTGAGCGTGTAGACAATTGATACAAAGGAAAAATTACAAATATTTCCTATAAAGGTAGGTTTCATTACCTCTTCACATAGTGCCCCCCCACCCCCCGTAGTGTGAGTGCTCAAAAGGTATTTGGTGAGTCAATAAAAGGTGTCTTGTGTTGTTCTAAGATTACTTCATAGGCAAGAACCATGTCTTATAAATCTTTTGTCCCTTCCAGCACACAGTACAGTCATGGGTTTACACTAGGTAGTCAGTCAAACTTCTAGGTAAATAACCTCCTCAAAATTGGTATTATAAGCAAACATATAAAACCTGCTAAGCATGTTTTATGCAAGCTACTAAAAATAATTTTGCCTCCACATTCTTCAGAAGATATCCAATTGATTCTCACAGATGGATATCCAATCCTACTTCCCCTTTTAAATTTAATCATATACCATGACTTCCCATTTATACCAGCTCAAATTGAATTTGAAATGTGGATGTGAGTGATTGAAAATTATGACTCATAATGATCCTCTCCTGCACCCCTCTTTGTGTGACCTCACTTAGTGTAATAAATGGACCCGGCTACCCCTGAAAGGAAATGCGTTAGCCCCAAGACAATATTGAACCACCACGTAAAAACGTACACAGCTGAAGAAATCAATAATTGCTTTACATTAGTATTTGACTAGAAGCAAAGCAATTGTTTTCCAATTCTGATTTCTTTTTTGAAAAGTGAAAAAGCACATCACGCAAACTTAAAGTATGTCTGAAACCTCCCAAAGCAATTTTGCCTATGAAAGTAGTGATACAATAAATATGGCCCCGCATCAATATACAGCATGACGCATCTGAGTAGCTTACACAGTCACTCAGAGCAGCAGATAATTTCCTGGGGCTCTGTGAGAAACCGGACAAGCTAAATAAGTCCATTATCAAAGATCCTGGGCAAATGTTAACCATCAATAAGAAGCAGGATTAGGAATTAGATTTGTTTAAGGAAACCTAGCTCATTGAAAGGTCTATCAGGCAGACTCTGCAAATAAGAGAGACTTTGCAAATAAAAACAACCCAGTTGGACTAAAAGACCTGAATAAAACAACTGGTGGAAAAATAAATGAGCCCAGGATATCATCAACCCGATAGATTTGGGGAACAAAATTTTGGTACTTTCCAAATTACTGCAGGAACTTTAGCTTTGGGGAAACTATAAACTGTCTTCACCTTAGTCCCATTTGTCTTAACCAGACCAGTGCTTTGCTCCTCAGTCTTATTCCGTTAGCCAACTATACCTCCTGCTCATGCTCAACTTCCCTAAGAAAGCCTAAGTCCTTTCAGCATCCCTAAACTATTTGCCAGCCCTTCTCTTACCTCTCAGACCTCATCTCCTCGTTCCTTCTCCCTCATTTACCTTCTCATTCACCCCTTTCTGCCATCCTGGCCTCCTTGCTATTCTCAGAACAAACAAGGCTCCTGCCCACCTCTGATCCTTTGTGCTTGTTTCCTTCTGACTATACAGTGACAGTCTTCATATTTCCACATAGATAGCATCTTCCAATAGACTCTAATTCCCTTGTTTAATACTGCAGCTTCAAACACAAACACACACATACACACATGCTTATCTGAAAATATATCCTGTTAAGGCAAGAGTTCCTGTTGGTTTTATTCCCTTTGTCTTCCCAGTGTCTAGAAACCTACTTGCAACATGGTAGGCTCTCACTAAATATTAACTGAATGAGTGAAAAGAGGCCTGCTGCTACTGTGAGATAAATTATTTTCAATCTGAATTGATAACACATGAAATAGTTTTCACATGTTTTATCTTTTTTTATTTTAAATGTATTTTCTTTTATTTTGTTAATTTAATTTTTTTTTTTTTTTTTGTAATTTACATCCAAATTAGTTAGCATATAGTGCAACAATGATTTCAGGAGTAGATTCCTTAGTGCCCCTTACCCATTTAGCCCATCCCCCCCTCCCACACCCCCTCCAGTAATCCTCTGTTTGTTCTCCATATTTATGAGTCTCCTCTGTTTTGTCCCCCTCCCTGTTTTTATATTATTTTTGTTTCCCTTCCCTTATGTTCATCTGTTTTGTCTCTTAAAGTCCTCATATGAGTGAAGTCATATGATTTTTGTCTTTCTCTGACTGACTACTTTCGCTTAGCCTATACCCTCCAGTTCCATCCACATGGTTGGAAATGGCAAGATTTCATTCTTTTTGATTGCCGAGTAATACTCCATTGTATGTATATACCACTTCTTCTTTATCCATTCACCCATCAATGAACATTTGGGCTCTTTCCATACTTTGGCTATTGTTGATAGTGCTGCTATAAACGTGGGGGTGCATGTGTCCCTTCGAAACAGCACACCGGTATCCCGTGGATAAATGCCTAGTAGTGCAATTGTTGGGTCGTAGGGTAGTTCTATTTTTAGTTTTTTGAGGAACCTCCATACTGTTTTCCAGAGTGGCCATACCAGCTTGCATTCCCATCACGTTTTAGATAACCGTGCTAAGATAAAATGCGTATTACACTTCATCTCCAATCAGAACGGCCACTGTCAATGCTTCATTGAACAAAGTTTTTTGAAAAACCTATGTCCATTGTATCCATTTGTCAAAACTACTGAGGTGGGGGCAGGACGTGGAAGGAAGTATAGATAAAATAAGAATGGTAGACGTTGACAGGTGTTGAAGCTGGGTGGCAGGTACATGGAAGCCCATTATACTATTTATGTTGTATAAGTTTGAAATGTTCCATATACCAATGTCTTTTAAAAACCTATATTGAAGTTTCTTTCCAAACTGAACTGAGAAATAAGAAAAACGAAGCTTATTAATCTTCATGATTGCCTGTAAGCTATTTGATATTTGATATTTTTCACTATGTTCACATTTTTAAAACTCGGCTTTTCCTTGGAAAACTGCTCAGAAACACAACCACCAGAAGTCAGAATTCCCCCAGGTTAAGTTTAATGGTTTTCCAATCTTAATCGAGATCATGAAGCCACCAAAGTAGGAGGCCAAACAGTATAGATAGAGCACCATGCTTGGAAAGAAGGATGCAAATCATAGCCTTCGGAGGCAGTAAAGGGATGCCCCTCCTGGCAGGGGTGAAGGCAGGTAAAGGCACTTTGTGTACACCTGCACCAACCTCCTCGCTGCCTAGAAGGGAACAATAGGCCTGATTACAGACCCAGCTGGAGCAAGACAGTCTTCCCTTCTCCTGACTCATCTAAAATACAGTCAACTTATGACTCCAGGAATAGCTAAAATTCTTTACAAATAATGATGGATTTTTTGGGTTAAAAATGCTTTTTGAAATGCTAAAATAGTCCTGAAACAAATAAAAGTCAGTGCTGGGCTTTTTATATCCCTCTTTAGATGTCTACAGTCTCCAAAATTCAAAAGACACATGAAATTTTATACAAGAAATCTGTCTTACAGCATGGTGATCACTGAACCTTGATGATGTGCTTTTTTAATTGATTCAGCATATCAAGTGTTTTTCAGGGTTTGGGGGGAAGTTCTAGCCTCTTGGTCCTAGAAAGACTTATATCTTCTGAAACAGCCTGGAAGAACATGATACAGCTGTCACCTCCGTGAAGATATCTATTGAATTTGGAAGAAATATTAGAGCTTAATGTTTCTACTCTGACCTCCAATCCTTTTGTCTGCTACAATTCACCAATTCATTAAGGCCCTAACTCGAGTAAAAATGGAATATCATCTTTAAGCTCATTTAGGCCCCTGGTTCTTTGGCCAATTATTACATAGCAGATAACTGACATGAAATTTTCCAAAGAAACTATTTAAACTAAAGGTTTTAAAGACTGGTGGCTTGCAACAGTGTAATGAGTTTGCCTGTGTCTGTTGTTCACCTTACACATTTGTTACAAACAATTGCAAAAGAGTAATTGTAAATGCAAGAAGACATTTCAATAAAGGCTTTTGCCACCACCTAACACCCATTGGAATGGTTACTATATAAAAGAAACAAAAAATACAATACAATAAAATAAAAATAACAAGTGTTGATGAGAATGTGAAGAAATGGAACCCTTGCACACTACTGGTAAGAATGTAAAATGATACAGCCTCTATGGAAGTCAGTATGGTGGTTTTTCAAAACATTAAAAACAGAATGACCATACAATTGCTGGATCATATGCTATATTCCCCAATGAATTGAAAGCATGGTCTCAAAGAGATATCTGTGCATCCATGTTCATAGCATCATTATTCACAATAGAGAAAAGGCAGAAGCAATCTAAGTGTACACCAACAGATGACTGTATAAATAAAATGTGGTATACACATAAATGGAATATTATTCAGCCTTAAAGAGGAGGAAATTTTCAACATAGGCTACAACATGGATGAACCTTGAAGATCTTACGCTAAGGGAAATACACCAGTCACAAAAACAAAACAAAAGCCTACTGTATGGGGGCACCTGGGTGGCTCAGTTGGTTGAGCTTCTGACTTCAGCTCAGGTCATGATCTCACGGTTCGTGAGTTCAAGTCCTGCATTGGGCTTGCTGGTGTCAGCGCAGAGCCTGCTTTGGATCCTCTGTCCCCCTCTTTCGCTGCCCCTCCCACCCCTCAAAAAATAGTTAAATAAACATTAAAAAGATAAAAACTACTGTATGACTCCATTTACATGAAGTACCTAGAATAGTCAAATTTGTAGAGACAGAAAGTAGAATATGGTTGCCAGAGGCTGGGAGTAGGGGAAATGGGGAGCTGTTGTTTAGTGGGCACAGAATTTCAGTTTTAAAGATGCAAAGGGTTCTGTAGATTGGTTGCACAACAATGTGATATATTTAACACTACTGAACTGTATACTTTAAAATAGCTGAGATCGGATGCCTGGGTGGTTCAGTCAGTTAAGCGTCCAACTTGATTTTAGCTCAGGTCATGATCTCACAGTTCATGGGTTCAGGCCCTGCATCAGGCACTATGCTGATGGTACAGAGCCTGCTTGGGATTCTCTCTCCCTCCCTCTCTCTCTGTTCCTCCTGCACACGTGCTCTTGCTGTCGCGCTCTCTCAAAATAAATAAATAAATCTAAAATAAAATAAAATAAAATGGCTGAGATGAGATGCTCTGTTATATTACATATATTTTACCACACTTCTTTAAAAAGCCAAAAAAAAAAAAAAGGCTTTTGTCTCTCCGGTGGAACAAAGTCTTTTCCCTTCTATTCTGTGGAGTCTTTAGAAATCATTACTGACACTGGATGCACAGGTAGCATGCTTCTGACACTTAAAACATTCAGATGAATTGCACCACCCAGTGCAGCCAGTGTAAATCGATGGAAAGCAACAGAGCTTGGCTGCACATAGCAGGAAGGAATCGTGGCTGGTAGAGCTTGATGAGGTGCCACTTTGAGGGATAGGAGAGTTGGGTTTAGTTGTGTCCAATACCACAAAAGGCAATACATTGAAAAAGTCTGGATCAGAGCTTTCAACTAACTTGACAACTGACACGTATTGTAGCAAGGTCCACCTCATCAAATGTATCTTCCAGGGCAGAAAAATGTAGACTGCAGAGACACAATTTTAGGTTAAACAAATGTATCAATAACTGTAATCAGATCATCCTTCCTGCCACTACCCATACCTCAAGCTCCTTGCACATAAATGTACTAACAGCAACTGAAAACCAACTACTAGATATAACCACAGAATTCTAGAGCCAGAGACATTTCAGAGATAATCTTTCTCAAGGATAGAAAATAAGTTTTAACTTCCATGGCAACCCTGATCATTTAGTATTAGCTGCCTTGATTTGAATGTATTGCTGACAAAGATTCTAAAGCTACATCTGGGTTCAGTGGGAAACCATGATTTGATGGCTTGGTTATGTCTGTCCCTCATCTTTCAGAGACACTGAAACAGAACTGGGAATAAAACTACCAATCTAGAGTCCATTCTGTTGATGAGCACACTTCCCAAGGATGAAGAAGTAAGTTTGTAAGCTATAAAATAGAATTTGCTTTTACATAGCCCTGCCAAGTTCCAGCCAACAAAATAGGAAATGACTTGGGGGTTGGGGGAAAACAAGGGGACATATTTGGGAATACGTTTGTCAATACAGCTAGAATTTTCATAAGTGAGATGGGCCTCTGATGTGGCTGAGCTCACCAGAAAGAAGACAGTAGAGAATCACAGAGGCATGAGGCCACCACCAGGAAAACAAATAGGGTAAGAGGGGGAAAAAAATCCATAACAAGATATGCTTTTTGAAAACCTAAAGAGAACTTAGAAACTTCCAGTCCAATACATTTGTCTTGCTTTTTCATATGAGTCTTTTTTAGAAATTGCCTATCTTGTCATCTCCATCCTTGAGCACATTAATCATGTCATTTTAGTGCTTATTGTCTAATAGGTCTAAAACCTCAATCATCCATGGATATGTTATCTGTTTTCCTTTGGGTTTTAGTCATGTAGTTTTGTCTCCTGGCATCTTAGTTAACTCTTAATTACCATAGACTGTGTATGAAAAATTATAGAGAACATGCTAGCTTCCTCCAGAGAGCGTTTAATTTTTTTTCCAAAAGCATTTAGACCACAGGCAGATCCAGTTAGGATCTGAAATGCCCTCAGACTAGTTTTCAGCCTTGAGAGAACTGATCTTTTTCTGGTGGATCATGATGTCTAGTCCTTCAACAGTCTGAATTCTGGCATTTACCATGGCATTACTCATTGGTGCATTCTGAACACCAGTGGGTTTCTTTTGTTTGGTGGGTTAGTTGGGTTTTGGGGGATTTTCTTTTGCTTTGAGGTTGGGTGTTTTTGGCTTTGATTAGGGTTGGGGTTTTTTGTCTCCCTAGCACCAAGAGAAAGCCAATAACCCAGGGCCTCTATTCTTTACCCAGACTCTCATCCTTCCTTACAAATCAGAAAAAAACCTAGAGGGAGAAGAGGCAGAGAATTTCAGTTACCTCAGTGTGTTTCTCTTTTCTGTCTTGGCCCTTCAAGTTCTGGCTGTTTTCTGATGACTTCAACAGCACTGTGTGTGTGTGTGTGTGTGTGTGTGTGTGTGTGTGTGTGTGTGTATCTGTTCTTGGTGGGAGGATTGATCTGATGTAAACTTTCTATTACAGCCAGAAGCAGAACTATATTTTATTTTTAAGAGATTAATTCTTCCACTACTGTATGCTACCAAAAATTAAAAACTGAAAAAGACAAAAGCAACAAGCTCACCTGCATCTTGACATGTTCAATTTAGTAGTTTGGCATTTTCCTACATTTTTTCCTCCTATGCATTTGTGTTGGCCTTTTTACATCACTATAATGATAGTGTAAATATAACTTTATATCCTAGCAAGGACTCTAAGGAAAAGTGTACAAAATGCTAAATCCCTTTAGAACTCTCCAGTAGGTGGTATCAGGATTCAAACCATCGGAGTTAATCTGTGGTGCCAAAGAGCTTATGATCTGGTTAACGAGACCAAAAAATGCATAACATTAAAGGTTTTCAACTCAGTGATGAGGCCTATTCTCTAGCTGTTTGACTGAGCAACAAATCATGAAATTGTTTTCCATTTTTTCATAAACAAATGGCCCAAGGGAACTTTAAACACAAAAACTGAATAACTAGATCATCAGAATTAAAGGCAGGATTCTTTTTAATTAATTTATTTATTTATTTTTAAATAAGCTCTCTGAGGGGTTTGTACTCATGACCCTGAGACCAAGTCGCATGCTCTACCAACTGAGCCAGCCAGGCACCCCCTGAAAAACTGGACCAAATTAACAGTGCAAAACAAACAAAACAAAGGAAAGGAAAAAAGACCTTTGGGACTTATACTCAAGCTTCCTTTCTTTAAAAAAAATTATAAAAACTACTTTCCTCTGACTTTCACTTATTATATACTGCCTGTAATAAATACTCTGCATGTGTTTTTGAGTCAGCCAGCCAGCTTTTGGCTGACCTATATATCTAGTTAATTTGAGATCAAGTCACCAAGGTACTAAGCTGACCAGAGCCCCTACTTCTGATGAGTTGTTATCCTGTTAAGTCAATGTGATAAGGGTAGAATTTCACAGTAGGGATTTTCCACATTACTATTGTAGAAGAAATTTGCGGTGTAACAGATTTTTTGCTTGGCCAACTGAGTCAGCACTTTGCAGTGTCAGTGCTTAATCCCCCTTCTCTCTTAGGTTTTAGATTCATACTTGTCCTGGAATCAAGGCAGGCCAGCATGATGCCCTAGAAATCATTCTTCAGACCAGAGAGAGCCAGGGAAGGCTCATGATAGTTCTCATTCTTTGGAGCCAGACCTGAAGAGCTTTAGAGAGAGTCTTTAGAGAGGACTCCCCATCCAGGGTAATTAAACTGCTTAACCAACAAGTCTGTGAAGTTCATCATGTATATTAGAATCTAGCTCATATGCATGAATCTAAGGATTTCTCAAAGCCAAAGTGTAAGATTATGAAAAAATATTATTCATCCTTCTGAATAAACTTACTCAGCTATTTCTGTTTGCACACCCAAATTGAATATGAAGTTTATTTTTCAAAGAAAATACTATTAATAATACTTTGAGTTTTATAATATTTATTTTATCCAACATAAACAAATGAACAAGCCTATGAAAATAATAAATAATTTAACATGAAACTGGGAGATGTTTCAGGTAAGTCACAGAGGGCTATGTTTGCAGGGAAGTAACACTTTCTTATCCTTCTTTTGTACAATTCCTAGATTTATTTAAAATGCATATAAAGTAGCCTTTTGACACTCACAAGTACACATTCCCAAAATTAATAAATTCCCAAATTTTTAATCAGAATTGTTTTTGATACCTCCTGGTTCTCTTCCAAATCATATTTCACCAAGAGCCACATGTTTCCTAGACAGATTTTCACGTCACTCAAGTTTCACCCTCTCGCTCAACAAACATTTTCAAACACACACACACACACACACACACACACACACACACACAGCCATTGTGTGTGAAAATTAGCAGATAACAAAGCACTAAAACTATACTGGAAGTGCCTGGGTTAGTGGGTTAAGCTCAGTGGGTTAAGCGTCTGACTCTTGGTTTGGCTCAGGTCATGATCTCACCGTTCATGGGTTCAAGCCTCACAATGGGCTGTGTCCTGGCAGCGCCACCCTGGCTCTGGCTCTCGCTCTCTCTCTCTCTCTCTCTCTCTCTCAAAATAAACAAACATTTAAAACTATACTGTAATACCGCAAATAGGCAGCTATCCTGGGAAGCAAAT
Source organism: Panthera tigris (assembly GCF_018350195.1). Classification (NCBI taxonomy): domain Eukaryota; kingdom Metazoa; phylum Chordata; class Mammalia; order Carnivora; family Felidae; genus Panthera; species Panthera tigris. The sequence goes on from NC_056667.1 coordinate 140,508,289, forward strand.
TTTGGGCTATCACCTACTATCCTTTACCCCACCTCAATTCACACTGTTTCAAAATTGCAGAAGGCTTGGACCTTGCGATCCAAGAGAAATCACTGCAAACTGCAAATGCCAAACCTCAAAGGACAAATATCAATTCCCATTGACTACCTGATAATGATGCAAAACTCACAGTGTGGCTTATAAATATTCTTGGGAAGCCTTTAAAAAGACATCAAAAGACTCTGATGGCTTATAATGGGAAGATTTAACATTCAGAAAACAACACCATGGAATTATCAAAAGGTTCACTTTTAAAAATGGCTTGTACAAGTACAGGATCAAGGAAACAAGCCTTGGAGAGTCTAAATTAAATCGACTCTTCCTTGTGCAGGTAGTATCTTTTGAGGGATCGCTGTACGTAGGCAGTCTATTGAATATTAGGATACTTCTAACATATAAGAGCAAGTATCCCTTTTATTCTACTCCCATTTACAGCACACTTATTTCCATAAGTAAATACTTTTACGAATAATCTTTTTTTTGAGAGAGAGACAGAGAGAGAGAAAGAAAGTGTGTGCACGTGCATGCCAGCAAGCATAGGGGGAGAGGGCCAGAGAAAGAGGGAAACACAGAATCTGAAGCAGGCTCCAGGCTCTGAGCTGTCAACACAGAGCCCGATGTGGGGTTCAAACTTACCAACCATGAGATCATGACCTGAGCTGAAGTGTGATGCTTAATCAACTAAGCCACCCAGGCACCCCAAAAGTAATGACATGTTAAGTGCTTTTAAGACCAGTCTATTGCTACCGCACCCAAGAAAACATATTCCAATTTTTTAAGGTCAAAAAAGAAATCCCAATGGAAAAGCACAGAAATGTGACCACACAATTATCATTTATTCCAGCAATAAATAGCCTTTGGTTTCCACAGCTGAAATCACAGTTTAAAACAGGAGAAAGCTTATGCACTGACCAAGGAAAATGCCTTTTTTTTTAATAACTTCCGATTCCTTTAAGATTTTCAAAGGATCACTAAAGTAATCCAAGTAAACCACAGAAAGAAATGGGTGGCAAATGACAGTAATAGGATTTACAGCACAGTAATGCTAGCTCCACGAATATAATGAAATTAAATTCCGGTCCTATAGATTGCCACAATATAGGAACTGCTAACGGGTGGTATTAGACAGGCTTTTCTCACTGGCTCAAAGACTTAACCAAATGCCTGAATCTGACAAACTTGTTTCCCACCTAGAATGTATTAAACCTTTAAAAATCCAAAGACACATAGAGAAAAAAAAAAAAAAAGTCCTCTTGTAGACTGAAAAAAATCTGTATACTTGAAATGCAAGGGAAACAAAGCTTATCCTTGCCAGTGTTTGCAGACTAGAATATTTTGAAGAAATATCCAAGTGTGCTCAAGCTTTAAAAGAGTGAGAAAGCCTTTTGCACTCACCCTGCTGTTCTCTGAATTTGACATCTGTCAAGTATCAGGAATGAAGGACAAAAACAAAAGAGCGAGATAAAGAAACACATCCCAGCAATTTGTTTAGGCTTTGCCTCTGTCCCACATGGATCAGAGTATGAATGGAGATCACCGTCTTTTCCCACATGGTCAAGCATTGAGTAAATAAAGGAGAAGAACAGGAGTTGAACGCATACTTAAGGAAGATTTTTTTTTAGACCCGGGGACTGCCATGTGATGGTTGTGTAGTTGTTACAAAGCAAGGAGTCTAATACTGAATTCCCCGTATGTCACAATACACAGCATTCAGAAGCTTGTCTTGGGCAAGTCAGTGCAGCTATCTGAGCCTTAGCTTTATATCCATTTAACAAAGGGACAGAGACCATCCCTGTTTTTAACCCAGCTCTAAAACACCTTCAACCAGCAAACAGGAAAGACCATGACAGAGGAAATGGTCTCACCATTGTTGTTCCTTCTAAGTCAAAACCATTGCCCAGATTTGTGTCCTCAGCTGCTTAACAAAAGTAACATATGCAGTTCATTTATGATTCTCCGAAGTGAAGTATACTAGGTGGGAAATTATATACCAGGATTACACGGGCAATTAACCAGCTTTGTCAATTGAAGTAGTGACAGCTGTTAATCATATCTTTTAATTCTTCCCTATTTTGTGATCTATTATTTCTCTTATAATAATTTTCTGATCCCTTTACTTTCTCCCATTTTTTTTCTCCTTCAGAAAATCCTAACTGAACTCTTCCTGACCTCCTTTTATGCTGGATAATTTCCCCCCTGGAAACTCTCTGCTTCATTTCATTTGAGCTTTCCAGTTTCCTGATTCTAGCTCCCTCTGCTGATTGTAACCAATTTGCTTTCAAGGATCTAGGCAGACATCAAATGAAAGCACTAACTCACACTCCTGCTCTGTAACCTCCAGTGATTGTAGAAAAGAATATGTTACTTGGTTGAACTTGGAGGCACCTTTCAGACTATATGGGTCCAGCCTTCTATAATTCTATAAATAACAAAACGGATTTAAAAAAAAAAAAAAAACTCCACTCAAAAGTAACTGGACTATATGATTTCAACATTCCTTCTGTAGCTGAACATTGTCACATGATATCTGGAGGAACCTACTGACATGCTGCTCTGATTCTAAGTCCTTGGCTCCAAACAAACCATATGATTAGTATCATCACAAGCCCCTGAAAAGTTTACACAAAAGAAAGTGGTTCAATAGTGACTCTATTAGTCAGAGTTTCCAGTGGAAAATAAGAAAGTCCCATCTGGCTAATTTAAGCAGAAAAGAAATTTATAAAGGATTTTAGACAACTCACAAAATCATAGGGAGCCTAGAGACTCAGTTTCGGGAAAAATGCCCCCAAACAATGCCACGGAACTAGCCTAAGGAGGACATGCTGCTACCTCCATGAATTAATTCCAGGACTTGACTTTACTGGACCTGCTACCACCTCCAATATAAATGCTACCCCCTTAATCACCTCTACTGCAGGTGAATGTCCGCTGCTTCCATAATCAGAAGATATAAGTCAGAATTGACATTTTTCCTCTCATTCTTTCAAAACAAAGCCTCAATAGGTATGTCTCAGTGGAAGCCCAGCCTCCCACACTTATGCCCTCACTGCAAGTGACACTGAGACTCAGAACATAGGAATTGCATATGCGAAAGCTATTCAAAAATAGCTGCCAGAGATCTCACAAATGTTGGCTTCAGTTTCTAAACACAAAGCAGAGTCCCAGGCCCCTCCGGCTCCATCCCCCTGGTCTTGCCCATTTTATAAAACACAATTACATTCACCAATGACTCAGGTCCTGCAGTTAGCAGAGAACAGTAAGCATTCTCTTGATGCACACACATCGAGAGCAATACTGGGATGCACTAAGTGCTCAGCCAGACTTACTCAAAAAAATGAATGCTTCTATATTCTTTATGCTTAATCCAGCAAATAAATACCAAGCACGTGTTCTACCCAGGGCTTGTTTTGGGTCTTGAAGGATAATAAATAGATAAATAAAATACGGTCCGGCCCTCAAGGAATTTATAGCTTAGGAATAAGAGAAATATTTGAGGATTAAATGTAATACACCTTGACAAATGCTACATGATAGCAAAAATATGTAAAATGTGTCAGAGAAACAAGAGGCACAAGCATTTTATTCTGCCTTGAATGAGAAATCTAGGGAAGTGAACAACGTTTGACCCCCAGCACAAGAGGAGGAGAAAGAGCACTTTAAGCAGAGAAACTAGCAAGAGCTAAAAGCTTGTCAGCATTTAACAATGCCACACATTCTTCCAAAATTTTACAGGTAGTTAGTTACTCATTTAACCCACTCAACAAACCTGTGTTAGAGCTACTATTAATATTCCTGTTACACACAGGAGTTGAGTGTGGGTGTCCTGATTCCCGTTTCTGGGCTCTCCCCAGCACCCATGCATGCCTCCAGCCTGCAATAGCACAAGCACAGGTTTGGAGGCATAACAACATACAGTGCATTCAGTGAAGAGCAGACATTGTTAAGTGTTGTTGCTGTAATATAACAGCTTGGGGGTATAGAAGAAGCTGAGAGATACAATCATCATTTACTGCCTTAAATTTACACAGCAGTCTTAATCGGCTGGAGTTAAGACCAACATCTTATCTTTGCCAGGACAACAGTGGTAAGGGGAAATATTTTTTTTTCCAAGTTGGCAATAGAAAAATAGAAAAGTCTAAAGGAAGTGAGTCTTGCTCTGTGCCACAATGCTTCCCAGATTAACTCTGGGGCCTGCGTGTGCCCAGTGGTGAGAGGCTGCCTCCGGCTCTGACAATGTTTATGCCCAAGGTGGCTTGGGTAGGTACCTCTGTTCTCCCTCATCCGTTACACACTACCCCAGGACCACGATCACTTCAGAGGGAAGCATGGCAGATATCCTATTGAAGGCAAGTTCAGAAACCTTGTCACTTGAGGCACGGAAAGGTAAACCAAACCACTTTTTTGAAAACCTCCTAAACCGAATAATTCCCCACCAGAAAAGAAGGATCAGCTGGTTTACTAATGTGACTCGTCCATCCCTGACGTCTGCGATCCTGTGATATGATTCCAATTTGCCTTCAAGGAGGGCTGTCTGCTGAGCTAATTGTATGAACTCCTTTGTGCTCGCCTCTTATGTTTATTTCATTACAATATTTACAAAAGGACTTGTGAAATAAGTCACTATGCAAATGGAGGTATGAATACACGATTCAGAGGAATATTAAAATTCATTAACCTTATTTACATTTAAACTATTATCATGTATATTGGAGCACAGTGCACCTGCCAGAATGGATGTGAAGCCACATCAGCAGTCCATTGAATAATCTATTCACTGTCTTTATTTCCTTGTCAAGTAAAGTAAAAACTTCCTCATCTTGGACACATTCAAAATCACTACCAAGCTGATTTATTCATTAATAGTTCTTATTTCTAGAGAAGTCTAATACAAATTTCAACTTGTCCTTTGGCATTTAGAGAATCTATTCCCTTAAAGAATTTTGCCATCTTGTTAATTTTGAAGTACTGTGTTTCCCTTATCACCCACTTGGAAATGAAGTAGACCAAACTCATCATTTTGAAGACAGATGAATAAAGGCTATATCTGCATGACACCATCCCTCACTCCCAAAAACTCAGTTCTGGAAGAAAAACATATAAAAAATTTTTTTAAAAAGTATCAAATTGGTGGCTTGGTATTAGGCAAAACAACCAGCTGATTGGAATTTTCATGTTTCAGTCATTTATTCTAGCACCATCTTGATTCTTTTAGTGTATGGGGTCAAGCGACAAGTCGAAACAGAGAGCAGAGCCACCATGATGATATTTAATACTCTCTATGGCAGTGAGACCCAAATCCGCCTTAGACAGCCCCCTTGGCTTCGGTTATATAGCAGAAAATAAACAAGGAAACAATGTGTGATCTATAACTACTGTCTGACAGGATAAATTCAACTAAAGGGCAGAGGTCTGTTGTTCTACACATGCCTTTATGGGTGTGTGAATGCAAGTTGGCAAGTAGGAGCTGAGAGAGATCAACACAATAGAAAGACTACATTTTGAAGATCCAAAGGAGCTAATGGGAAAGGAAGGAGCTGAGCGCCATACGCTGCATGAGTCAAAAGAACAACCCCAAGGACAGTACTGCTGAAAAGCAAGAACAGAATTTTCTCATAGGCCATTGTTAATCATCTCTTGTGAGGAATGTGATATAAAGACTTGCTTGCCACTCTGCTACTCACCATCAGTAAAGTCTGCATGTTCACAAATGCTTTTTCTGTGAGTGGATTCTTAGAAGTGTTTAAATTCTTAGAAGTGTGTGTGTCAAAGGTGCAGCCACAAACCCTGGAAGAGGAGGGAGGGCTCAGTGAGAACAGGCCCAGAGAACATGGGGAATCTAAACGATGTCTTGAAAGTAATCAAGCCATGGAAACGGTGGGTTCAAGCAGTGGTTCTCAAACTTTAACTTGCATCATAATCACCCAGAGGCCTTATACAGTTCCCTGACCCCACCCCCAGAGTTGTCATTCAGTAGGTCTGGGGTGGACCTGAGGAATTTGTATTTCTAACAAGTTGCCAAGTAGTATTGATGCTCCTGGAATGGGGATCACACTTTGAGTAACATCCTGTCTAGCTCCAAAGACATAGGGAGGCCTCAGGTGACATTATTTGGGTGATTACCACCTGAAAGTCCCACTAACCACAAGGCAGTGATTCTCAGTTCTGGATGAAGATAATCACATGGGGACCTCTTTAAAAATATTAATGCTTGGGCCCACCCTCCTGTTCAATCAGAATTGCTAGAAGTGGAAAACCAGGCCTTGATATTTTTTAAAAATCTCTCCAGACAGTTGCCCAGGATGCCAGGATCAAAAGGCACCACCACAAAGGAACAATCAAAGGCTAATTCCTACATCACAGAAGTTGCGCTTTCTGGCACACAGAACTCTGATGTGGAAAACGGACAACAGGTCTCCCTGGCTTAAGTGGATGGCCATACTGTGGAAAGAGAGGCAGCATTTAAGAACCACACCATAGCTGCCAACTACAAGGACACTAGGGACACAGGCAGTCAAAAGTGGAGTCATCATTTCCAGGGAAGGGTCTTCAGATTAACATGTGTCAAAATAAGAGTAGGAACTAATACAATGCTTGGGATACGGCATCTACAATATCAACCATAAGCAGAGTGGTTTACAAGTCTTTAAATTACAACTAGAGGAAAAAGAAGTGTATCTATCTCTTTAGCTAAATCTGTACATAGCAGACACAACCATCATTGTGACACTGTGCATACAAACTGAAAAGTAGAGCTGAAGAGAGATAAACACAATAGGGAGAAGATATTTTGAAGTTTCAAAGGAGCTAATAATTGTGTGTGTGTGTGTGTGTGTGTGTGTGTGTGTGTGTGTGTGTGTTCCAAAAGAGTTGGAACTAAGTCTAAGGCTATCTAACTTGAGGAATTAAATGACATTCCGCTCCTTCCATCTAGTCACATCCTTTGATGTGCATGGAGCTCACAGACCTGTAAAGAACACGGAATGGGTGTACACTCAAGGTCCAAACTCATAAGACTTGTGTGCCCACTTTAGAGACAGGACCAGAGTTGGCTAAATTATGTGCATCTCTACAAAACAGAGCCCTTAAGGAAAAAAAATAGTGGAGAGTAGTGAGAAGACTTGCCTGGCAATCAGAGACAGACTCCACAAAAGAATCCAAGCATCTGAGAAAAGTAGTGGTTCCAGATATTTGATACATGAGCCTTTATTGGAAGCATTTTTCTTGCACTAGAAATCCTTTTGAAAATAGAATAATCATTGCATTAAGATGTTCACACTTTAACTTTAGCATGGGAATACTGAATACCGAACAAAATCAAAGGGGAGACCAACGTATAAGACAGAAAAAGACAGACCTGCTCCAAAAGGAAGAGTGGTAAGTCCCTTCTCCAAATTGGGGTTCACTTCACTCCCTACTTCAGTCCCTGATAGGATAACTTCTTTAGCATTATGAATCTGAGTTTTTCACTCAGAAAGCTGATCTTTCCCTATACATGTTAAAAACAGATCTGAGGTGTTTTCATCGAACACTGGCAAATAAGAAGTTAGACTGTCTTTTGGGTTCTGAGTTATGGGAGCTGCTGGAGGAAGACTGATCAGCAGAGTTCAGCACAGCTCAAAGAGCAGCTCCAGCATGTCTGGTAGAGCCGCCTTTGTCAACAAACCAAGAATTGCATCTTGGTTCTGTGCACAAGTCTACAGAGGTTGAGTAAATCACTGCCCCAGGCTTTTCTTCTCCGTGTATTTATTTTCTTAGAGTCAAAACAAGGAAGACTCAGAAGTACCTTTATGACAGATCATCAAAGTCAACCTGGCTGGAACTAGGTCCTGTGGCACAAATACTTTCATAGCTGGATAGTTTGATTATTAGATTTAAAACCTTCTATCACCAATCAACAGAAAGTCTCTATAAAATAGGAGATGTGGCAATGAAGAAAGACAACTGGGAATAGGGACATATGTAGGTGGCACATTTAGCCCAGAAGATGGGTAATTTATAAACTAGAGATGCACATTTGGGAGTATGTTGAGACCCTGGACATCCCTACTTCCCTTCACTCTGCCCTAGTATTTTTTATATTTAGTCTATCTCTACCCACTTTCCCCACTCAATGATCTTCTCTCCTCCCTACTCAACATATCATTTTCCATTATCAGGACTCCCAGTATGGAATCAAAATATTGTGTCCTATCTGGATGTGTCTAAGAGTGAAAATGTTCCAGGGGTGCCTGGGTGACTCAGTCGGTTGAGAGTCTGACTCTTGATTTTGGCTAGGTCATGATCTCATGGTTCCTGAGATCAAGCCCTGTGCTGACAGCATGGAGCCTGCTTAGAATTCTCTCTCTCTCTCTCTCTCTCTCTCTCTCTCTCTCACTTGCTCTCAAAATAAATAATTTTTTTTTAATTTTAAGAAAGAAAATATATTTACAGATCCCAGGACAAGCCGGAGCGATTACCCTCACTCACTTTTCTTAGCCATGCTCTCTCTGTTATATACTATTCAAGGTTGTGCTTTCTCAGAAGTGATAGTTAAAACATTTAATTATGAAGATAGTATGGGAACCCATGGCCTTACTGATGCCTACCAACTGAACATCAGCCCATCACTTATGACTTACACTACTACAGTCTTCAACGTAAACACTTTGAATCTTCAATAAACAACAGGTGATAGAGTAAAGTGAAAGTGTATTAATATACTTGTTAATGAGAAGACTACAGTTAAAGAGACCAGATGGACTTGTGCTCTTTAAATACATTGTTATGGCAGATGTTACAATAAGGATTCGATGTATTTTTATTCAGTACTTACTACTCACCATTTTTAGCAGAGTCAAATTATCTCCACACGCCTTACCACATCTTAAAATACCCATAAACATATACCAGAAAATATCCCTATGATAAAGTCAGAAATTAATTTTATTCCTAAAAGTCAAACATCTTAATCAAAAAGACCACTCCTACTGAACATGTGTTCATGGACTTTTTCTTTTCTAACATAAGCTGTACTACTATCAGATTCCTCATTTGCATGTACCTGCTTTCATCTTCTGGGACAATGAATTATAATACAACTGTGAAGCAAGAGAAGATTTAAGATATTCCCTTCCAGAATAAATCAAATCAAACTTAATTTAAAGGTGGGTACATTTCATTTTAAGGACTTTTTATGAGCGAAGAAGTAAGTCATTAATTTTAACAGTTTTTAATATAAGCAAATACATAAACAAAACTTCCCATATATTATTTACCCTTTTTGTGTCTGGTAAATTTAATTTACCTTTTATAAAATGTTTAAACGGGCAAATCATTGTAGCTAGCTAGAAAGACCTATCTTCTGTTTTTCCTTTTGTCTACTTAGACTCAATAGCCAATTAGCTAACACTGTATTGTTCACATTCTAGATGATTGGTAACAAATACCATTTTTTTTTAGCTTTTATGCCTTTTAAATTAAAAAAAATAAACTTTAGTATGATTCAAGAGCTCTTAATGTAGTAAAGATGCATATAAAGAGGTCATTTGCTTCAGACTGATCTCCCCTCAGTAAGATAGATCAACTCAGATTTAGAACTGTGGTATTAGCGGTTCACCTAGGGCTCCTGGGATAAAAGGACTACATTTTACATGACACTGATTTAGGAAGTGGAATGCCAACTTCTTAATTTACCACCACAGGATATTCCCTCTGGAGATGGTCACTAGGAGACCAAGTCACATATCAGAAAGATGTTAATGACCCTAGAACTAGGGGGGAAAACAGTCCTGGTTAGCCTAATATATGGAAATTAATCTAAAGCATGGAAAGTAATTTTAAGCAGGGATTCTCAATCTTCAGCTGGCATCAGAATCACCTAGAGGGCTTGTTAAAACAAATTGCTGGACCCCACCCCTAGCATTTCCAAGTCAGTGGGTCTGTAATAGGACCCAAGAATTTGCATGTTTACAACTTCCCAAGTGATGCTGATGCTGCTGGCCCCAAGCTCACAGTCTAGGGAACTGGATAAATCACCTTTGTCCACTGATGGATAGGTATATAAGTCTTATAACTAGTATTGGTGTTTGGAACCAAGTCCATCTCTCCTCAACAATGGTGAATTCACAAATTTTTTACTCTCCAGATTAAGAATTCTTTATCAGTGAGGTATGGGACAACTATAGCTCATGTTATATAATTCTCAAAAATTTAATGTTTACTACTTGTCCTTTGGATTAAAGCCTTCCTGAGGCACCTGGGTGGCTCAGTTGGTTAAGCATCCGACTTCGGCCCAGGTCATGATCCCACACTTCGTGGGTTTGAGCCCCGCGTCAGGATCTGTGCTGACAGCTCAGAGCCTGGAGCCTGCTTCCGATTCTGTGTTTCCCTCTTTCTCTGCCCCTCCCTGCTTGTACTCTCTCTGTCTCCCCAAAATAAATAAATATCAAAAAAAGAAAAATAAAAAAATAAACCCTTCCCAATGAAATGATTCAGAAACACATTATTCTCTCATTTTAAAAGCATGTTTATAGGGCACCTGGGTGGCTCCATCAGTTGAGCATCCGACTCTTGATTTCAGCTCAAGTCATGATCTCACGGTTCTTAGGATCAAGCCCTGTGTCCGGCTCTGCACTGAGAGCACATGCTTGAGATTCTCTCTCCCTCTCTCTCTGCCCCTCCCCCACTCATGCTCTCTGTCTCTCTCTCTCAAAATAAATAAATAAACATTAAAAGATAAGATTAATAGGGGTGCCTGGGTGGCTCAGTTGGTTAAGCGTCCAACTTTAGCTCAGGTCATGATCTCACGGTTTGTGAGTTCGAGCCCCACGTCGGGCTCCGTGCTGACAGCTCAAAACCTGGAGCCTGCTTCAGCTTCTGTGTCCCTCTCTCTCCGCCCATCCCCTGCTTATGCTCTGCCTCTTGGTCTCTCTCAGAAATAAATAAACATTAAAAAAAATTTAATAAATAAATAAAAGATTCATAAATAAAAAGCATGTTTACAATATGCTCCTTCAGTAGGTTGTTAATTCTATGCATTGAACAATGATTATTGTTAATTTCTACTTCAGTTTTCAACATTTTACTAATTTCAAGGTCTGAAGCTGCCCCATGGATCACAAGGAATTACATCCAACTAAAATAACCAAAAAAAAGCAAAAAAAAAAAAAAACAAAAAAAAAAACAACCCTGATTTATAGAACCTTGACCACAAGGTTTATTGTTTCACAGAATAAGAAATTTGAATTGAAGCAGTCCAGATCTGCTGCAGCTTTTCAAGTATGCTGTCAATGACCCAGACTCTTGCTTCCTGCTCTGCCATCCCTCGCATGTTGGATTTAGTCCTCCCGCTTATTGCTTCGTTGTAAAAAGACAGATGTGGCATCCTCGGCCTCATGTCATTATTCCAGGCAGAAAGAATAACAAAGGAAAAAGGGAAAGTACCTATATCAGAAACCAAAAGCTTGCCATGAAACCCAATTTAAATTTCACTGGCTGGCACGATGAAAAATGACCACCTCTGGTTGTTTCGAAAAGTGATCATTTTTAGCTGAATACATACCTGTCCCTCTCCCCATAAAATTGGCATTTCATTAGGAAAGATAAGGAAAAGAGCTCATTTACCAATGTATGCCCCACTGCTTTACTGGAATATATATAGCACAGGCCTCAGCTCTCACTACAATAAAGGATGTCAGGACAGTCCTGGGAATCTCCAATTTAGGCACAGGATCACCAGACCAGGTGATAAAGAAAGCAAGCAAGGATTATTTTCTTCTTTTGCAGGAACTGCAAATTCACCAAATCATTAACATAAAATATCAGTGTCAACAGTAGTGCCCAAAGTGCTAGAGGTTGGGGACACAACTATAAATACGAATAATATCATCAAATTTTCCTATAGCAGCCCAAGGGCCCACCCTCCACAGGTAAGCAGGACTCCAGGAAAGGAGTTTCAGTCATTTCCATGAGGTATTGCAGGCCAAGATATTTCACTGGCTACTAAAGGGCTGCAACCCTAAATAAGACATTATCCCTGACTGCAAGGAACTTAGAGACTAACTTGAGAATGACCAGAGTAGGAAGAAAAGGCGAATGACACCCTAGATCATGTTCCTTTTACATCCATCTCTTCTCTCACTACACAGGGCTGCTGATCTGTGTACAGTAGAACCAAAAGGTGATGCAACTGGGTCACAACGGACAGAACGCCTGGCCCACAGCAACAGAGACCCCCTGTCCAGTAGTTGTATCTCCTCTATTCCCAAGAAAAACTATCCCCCAAACCCAGTCTGGCCTAGGGGCTAAAGGTACAAGCCCTGGGGTTCACACCCAGTTCTTACGCTTACTTGCATGAACCTTGAACAAGGGCTTAACCTCTCTGCACCTCTCTGTACCTTAGTCTCTTCATCTGAATGTGACAGGGATGATAATAGAATCAATCTCTCAGAATGTAGCATAGTTTTCAAGTTATGGACACACTAAGAATTGTGCTTGACGGAGAAGCTCTAGAGGAGCATTTGCTGGTGCTTGTACACACTGTCATGTGTGAGAAGCAAGCAGTTTTCGTCCCACACGGCACTCGGTACTCATACTCTGCCTCTCGCAGTGCCTGGACCTTTTTCATAAAAGCCCCCCACGATTTGCTGGAGAACTTTCACTGTTGAAGGACCTACTCCCCATCCTGGATGGGATGTGTCTAGAATAGTTCTTGATAGCATCAAAGCATTTGTTCACAGAGGACTTTCTTGTTTTTACAATAAAAGCATTGGCAGGACCCAGGGGAAACAGTTCCTTTCTTTATGGGAGACTCTCAGATTCAAAGCAACTGAAGTAGAAACTTGACTTCATTAGAATTCTTTTGACCACCTGAGCTTATTTTTCCATGTGCTTAAAAACAAGGCAAAATAAGCCACAGAGGAGACAGACTGGCAGAAGTTGAAACATAAAGAGTATTATTTTAACCTTAAACTGGCAACTAAAAGACCCCCAACCAGGCTGTCCCAAGTAGATCTGGCATTCACACCTGGAGGTTTGGGACTTGGCTGCAGCTAATTCCAAAAGCATGGGCTGAGGCTTGGGAGCCTCGTCTACCCTCGCTAACTAGTGCCAAGCAGGTCCAGTGCCCATCGGCTCATGGACAGGCATCACCAGCTACCCAAGGAAGAATGATTTTCACAGTCCAAGGCAGCCCAAGATGAAAAGGGTAACTATTTTCTGTTACACTAACATATAAAGAGTCCCTTCCAGTCAGAGCTCCACACACTGTTAGTCTTTTCCTTTCACCTTCCTGAAGCCAGGGCTGTCCGTTCCTCTTCTCCCTCTAACCCCCAAGGTACAAACCCTGAGTCCTGAACACCATGGTTGTTCAACAAATATTTGCTGTAGATATAAATGGCCAATAATCCAAAGGCCGCCTCGGGTGTGATAACTGCTGGCTGGGTATCTCTAAATGAGATCTTCCCTACTGCAGCCCGTGCCAAAATAGGATGAGAAACAGCATCCAGGGGCACACTAGGGGACCACGGCTAGGAGAATCTTGGCCCTGGCTTCAGCACTCGGCATCACTGGGACCTCATCTTGGAAGCCTGACAGGGAATTTGTACCAAGAGTGGAGCCGAGCCATTGTCTGATGAGGCCCTCAAGGATGCAGGGGAAGGAGTGCCAGGTTGGCTCAGCTGTTTGGATCCCTTCAAACCATCCCCTCCTTGATTTGTCAGGTTAATCACAGCTGCCTAAATCCCACTAAAATTGGGAAATTAAAGCACTGTAGCACTGCTCCATTATCCCATTAGGGATACATCCTATTCCTATTTCCATTCCAGCGGGCAGATAAAAGGGCTCATTCATCACCCTTAAAAAGTGCTAATTAAGGCCTGGACACCCACCTCAATTCTTCTCTTTACCTTGAGAACAATTGTGAAACTGCAGTTCTCAGCTATCACCGTGATAGAATTCCCTCAAACTTTGGAGGGTTCAGTGGCTTGCCTCCTTCTAAAATGAGGACAGAGGTCTTCTTGATTCTCCTTTCTGGACACTTTGTATTCATTTAAGCATATATTTTTCAGGATTCCTGCACTTCATGGTGGTTTCAGCACAACTGTTTTGTGCCTAGGTGGACATGTGACATTCATTTCAGCTCAGAGCTTAAACTCGTTCTATGTTTGGTTCATTCCTATCTGAACAGCTTGCCATTGACACCAAAAATGCTAGATACTTACTGTCTTAGCATTATGTATAACCAGGTTCAAGCTAGTAACCAACCAAGAGATCCATCCACACTGGACTGGACTCAGGATCTAGGGACTCAACAGGAAAGGAGAGTATGTTCTTTCTCTCTAGCCCCGCCCCCCACTCTCTCATGCACACATGCACGCACACGCACACACAGATACACACATGTGCAGTGGTAGCAGGAAGCAGTGGCTCTATGGTTGAGTCCTTAACAACAGTGGTGTCAGCACTGGCTGTGGCTGTAACAAAAGCAATTTCCTGGTGCAGAAGTGGTACAGATGTTTGCATCTATGTCTTGGTGGCAGCTGATCAGACCAGTTTGGGTGCGTGATTTGGGATGCTGATTCTGGCAGACTTGCCTGTCTTGGCACTGTAGCTTTGCGGAGGATTCTGTAATTTGCCCCATATCCTTCTGATAGACTCTTTTTCTACTTAACCACTCAAGAGTCAGTGTCTATTGTTTGCAGCTGAGAGCTCTGACTAATGCAATAAATTTCCTATAAAACTGATGCACTTCTCCAAAAGCTCTTCTAATAATGGTGATCATTTTGGGCCCCTATGGACTGAGTGTAACTCTTTATTCAGGCTACAACTTTCAGATATCCAGCTGGGCACACTGAGATGGCTCGAGTGAAGCCCAGCTATGAGTGACAGAACTGAGACATGGATATGGGTTTTCCAACTCCACATCAAGTACGCTTTACACTATTCTGTTTCTCTTGACACAAATAAACAAATCCTTCTTGAGTTGTCAAGCAAGCTTAAGTCAGTGCTATATTTTGTATTTTCTTGAAATTACTTTAAAATTATATTAAAAGTATGAGCTATAGATCCTCACCCAATAAAAGTCTTACCTGTTGTTTCTTGTTGTCTCACAGTGTGAATCATTGCTAGAAACACAGTTTTGCCGGCCACTCAAGGCAAAGGTTGTGCTAAATCTACTAAACCTTTTTCCCACTCACAGCTAATTGACTACTTTTCGGTATGCATTTCTGCTGCCACACATGGAGTTGATTCTTATCAAGAACCAGGTGAGTTTGTTCTGAAACCTATTAATGACAATTGTACTTGCTATTGCAATTCCATAATTTAATAAAATATTGGGAGAAAATAGGGGTGCCTGGGTGGCGCAGTCAGTTAAGCGTCTGACTCTTGATCTCAGCTCAGGTCATGATCCCACGGTGTTTTGAGTTCAAGTCCCACATTGGGCTCTGCATTGATGGTGTGGAGCCTGCTTGGGATTCTGTCTCTCCTTCTCTTTGCCCCTCACCTGCTTGTGCTCTCACTCTCGCTCTCTCTCTCTCTCTCTCTCTCTCTCTCTCTCTGTCTGTCTCTCCCCAAAAAAATAAACTTTAAAATTTTTTTGAAAAAATATCGGGAGAAAAATAATGAAATACTAATATAAAATGAATTTATTGTTTTGAAAGGATTTAATAGAGTCAAACTGGTGATGAATTGGGAGATTTACAACCATAAACCTGAAGAAAATCATAGAAATATAGAAAGATTCTGTTCTCTGAATGCTTTCCAATTATATTTAAGTTTTCAATCTAAAGACACAGACACTGCAAATCATGGAAGAGGAAGATGCATTCTAATAGACTCTTTTTCTACTTAACCACTCAAGAGTCAATGTCTATTGTTTGCAACTGAGAGAAAAACAGGTATTCCAATCAATAGAATAGTACTTAAAGAATGCCTAACCCCATACCAAAATATTGAATAATGAATATGTATATACATGTTTTAAAGTACATGTAAATAAATTGTGTTAGTTATCATGCCTCCTTTTTTATGAGTCTTCACTTTAATCTTATTTTGTTGATTAACTGACCAACTCTTGGATCACAACAGTTTGGAGGCCAGCTATTGTAATTCTACCTGTCGTCACTCTCCTGGCAGAGAAACCCACCTGTTCTGGATGAGGCAGTTATGGGATATGCTTGTTTTCTGTAGCCTGTCAAGCTGCTGTTAACCTAGATTTTCTAGACCATTTTTGCTGTAAGCCAGCTTCAATAGGGTGGACTCTTCTTCCTGTTCCTGAGACAGAGAACTGAGAATTCAGTGCTTGCAGAATAATTCCCAGACACTTACCCATCTTAAAATCACTAATTTATGCTTTGTCCTATGCAGGAAAATGGCCCAGAGACAACACTAGGTGATGTGAAGTTTACATACAAATCAATCCAAATATGCCAGGCTATAATCTAGAATTTGAAAAGTGTGGGAACTTTTGTGATCTTCTATAGATGATGATGAAGACTGGGTAGAAGTAAAGCTCAATTCTACTATTGACCATTTCTCATGCAAGTACATAATCAGAATCTTCAACACAAAAATCCATCTATTATTTTATATGTAAAAGTTATTAATTGAGCAACTACTGTTAAGGATTGAATGTATCTCCCCAAAATTCATATGTTGAAGTCTTAACTCCCAATGTGATGATATTTGGAGGTGGTGCCTTTGGGAGGTGATTAGGCTTAAATAACATCCTGGGGGGTAGAGCCCCAGGATGGCATTAGTGTCCTTATAAGAAGAGGAAGAGACAAGAGAGCTCTCTTTCTCTCTTCATGAGTGTGCACAAAGGAAAGACCATGTGAGCACACAGCAAAAGGCAGCTGTCTCCAAGCCAGGAAGTGAGCCCTCACCAGACACTGAATTTGTCGGCACCTGGATCTTGGACTTCCCAGCCTCCAAAACTGTTAGAAATCAATTTATGTTGTTTAAACAACCCACTGTATGCTATTTTGTTACAGCAGCTTGAGCAGACTGAGATAGAGCTGTGTGCCAAAAGCTATTCTTGACACTGGGGATATGCAGATGAATAGAACAAAGTTCTGCTTTCATGGAGGACAGATTCTAATGGAATCATTTATCCTCCCAACAGCCTGTGAGATAATGAAGGGTATGAAAATGTACCGAAATCAACTTTGTATCTCTATCACTTAGCACAATGTCTAGTGCAAAGTGTAAAATGATGGTTAGTAAGTTGTTGTTGTTGTTGTTTTCCCCAAAAGCAGACTTCAGTTCAGAAAACTGAATTCTGAAATATTATATCAGGGCTTCCAAAATGATTTTTAAATATGGCATGTTTACATACAGGAAACTTAGATCCTGAGAGCCAGCTCCAAAGTAAGTTATGGAAATAGTCAAAGGTCAAAATATAAAACAAGGGAATTTTATCCAATCATAAAAGGATTAAATGTTAAATCTCCACAAACTGTATATAAACATTCTGAATGTATGTGCATGCATCGACATTAATTGTGTCATCTCCTTCCTACAACAACCATTATTGGAACTTAATATTTTAAATGCTCTTTTTCTTTTTCCAGTTCACAGATATTTTTAATATGGAAATTTTAATTCAGCCAACATCTGAATGCCTACTTTCTGCCAACCATTGCCAATGGCTTTGGGGTAGAGCATCATACAATTTTCACACCGATTTCTCCCCTGAAGAAACAGAAACAGAGAGCTGTTCTCTTTTAAATCTGCTCCCACAGACTAGACTTCTCACAGCTGGTGAGACGAAAGATGCCATATAATTCTCAGTACTCATTTCCCTATCACTGCTGAAAGAAAATTATTTTCTTGAAACAGTAGAAGAAAAGTACCTTGCCTCCATGAAATCTGATAGTCTGTCCTGGGGATGTTGTTTTCTACAGCTGGCATCCATGCAATTTGCTTGTGGAACAGAAGCAATGGTGTATGGGGAGCCTGAAGGGGGGAAGGCTCTGGTCTAGCACACCCTTTCTGCCCTCTCTGGGCTCCCAGGCAACTCACCTGGAGGAATAAAGACGAATCTCTTCACATTCCTAAGAGCTTACATAGAAGTACTCATCTATGTTTAAGAGGTAAAGCAGACTGCAGTTTTAACAAGATTATTAGTGCTAATATTCTTATTGTTGGTCAAAAAAAAAAAAAAAAAAAGCCAATAGACCCGGGGACAGGGACAAAGATGGAGGGTGCTGAAGCTTTCAAGAGGTAACATAACACCAAACATCCAACTGACAAAATGTAACCTATAATAGATCATCCAAATCTTCCAAAGATGTAAATAAATACAGTGATCTTCAGAAATGTCTTCTTCAAACATAAAGCCCTAGAAGCGTTAAAGCCTGATGCTCTGAGAGAAGACTGCACTGGGGTAAGAGTTGATTTTAAGTTTCTTTTTTTAATCAATATATCATCATCAAGAGGACACATGGAGAAAAGCACACAATATATTAATCAGAAAAACTGAGAATAAGGGCCCTCAGAATAAACTCTAAGATACAGATATCTGCTGCCCTGAGCTGTTAGATGGCTCACGCAGCTTGTACCCTTTCAGAAACAAAACAGGGAACAGTGAAAATCCCTCATGTTCTCCAGACAGCTGCCAGCCCACCTCTAAAGTTCTCACAAAGGGAAGCTAAGCATATGGACAAAGAGAAAGCAAATGGTGTTTGTTAAGTGATCTTTTTTTTTTAAATTAAAGGTGGCTTTCCCATTGTTTTCTTTCCTCCCCATATTCATAGCTTCTCCTGAATGGAGCTACGTTATCTACCTGTACTTGCGGAGAGAGGATAATTTGCTGGCCCCCAAGGAGTTCCTGGGATACTGAGAGAATATGTTACAAGATGGACCCTGAAAGAGGAGCATCTGATTGCCCGAAGTATAATACTTGCTGCAGAGAAATCACCACAAATAGCTTTAACAGAGACCAAATGTGTCCGCTTCAATCCATTGTTTTATCACCCACCAAGGGAATTTATCGAGGTGAGAGGGGAGGGGGGAGTGAGGTCATTTTAGCAGGGCATGATTCATAACTCTTTATTAGAACCAACAGGCCAAGGTCTTTAGCTGTAAAGTGGAAAGTTAAAGTCCTTGTTATCCAGCCACATGTAAAGTATGAAAACAGAGAAAACTGACAGAGAAGAAAACTAGTCTTTCCATAGGTTGGGGAAAAGAAGAGAGACTGTATTTAAAAGGTGATTTGTAGAATTAGGAAGATTATATGTTTCATCTTGTTTTGCTTGACTGAAATATACTTTTGTTGGAAAAAATCATAACTAAAATTTCTCAAAGTGTGCGATATTCTGATCCTGATAAATTAGGACTTTCTTACCCTGTCTCCAAGGAAATGAATTGAGGACTGTGGTCTTAGGAGAATTAGCATGTACTAAAAGTGAAATAACAGGCTTGTTCATAGGAGAAATGCAGCCATCAAACACACTGGTTTGCTGCAATTTTTTTTAAACAACAAACAGTTGGTAATTCCAAGTACATGTGTATGAAAAAACTGCATCCCTATTTCAGGATTATTTAAATTATTTAAAAATTAGTGAGTAGCCATGTGTCATGGATAAAGGGTATTTTAGCACACTGTAAAACAAACAGCTCACCCATTTCTGAGGAGGGTCAAAATAAAGATCAATAGATTGAATTCTGGTAAAATACAATCTGAAAGGGGAATTCAGGCATCCACAGAGAGTCCATAAAATCATCTAAACCACCAGCATTTTTCCTCGTCAGGATGGCAGAAAACACCAATGTGCCTACTGCTGGAGACTGCCCAATGTCCTGACATCACTAGAATCCTCTTGTTTTGGAAAATTATTCCAAACTTGGATCTGAAATTCGACCACAGTAGCCACTGCACTCTCCTCCCTATTTCCTTATGCAATTGTTTCGGGTTTGTTTGTTTGTTTGTTTGTTTGTTTGTTTTTAAAATGTTTATTTACTTTTGAGAGAGAGAGAGAGAGAGAGAGAGAGCAAGCAGGGAAGGGGCAGAGAGAGAGGAAGACACAGAATCTGAAGCAGATTCCAGGCTCTGAGCTGTCAGCACAGAGCTGGACACGGGGCTCGAACTTACAAACTGCGAGATCATGACCTGAGCCAAAGTCAGACACTTAACCTACTGAGCCACCCAAACGCCCCCTTTGGTAATATTCTGTTTTAACTGCTCTGAATCCACTCTCCAGAGAAGTCTTACTTGTTAGATGTCTTTGGACCAAATTTCATGTACTTCAATTTTAATAATGTTGCATAAATGGAATAATAAAAAATAAACAGGTCCTGGCATGTGGGTAAAACTGAGGCTTCCATCTTATTCTGTCATCCAAACTATTCTTTTCCAATCCAATTGTGTGCAGGCAGCTTAAATCAGAAATAGCTTTAGTGTTTCCCCTGCTGCAATCCCTCCATTCTTACAATGAAAGAGCTAACTGCCATCTTCATCAACACATTACAGCACGCAAACAACCCCAACCTTACTACAAATGATTGATTGAGTCACTAAAGGCATCAAAATCCTATAATTGAGCTGTCTGAGCGATATCAAACGCCCACAGAGATGTGGTGGGGAAAGAACCCAGACCTATCTCATCAAAAATAAACCCTGTTTAATTGGGATCACCAGCCTCTTTGCCTTTGTCTCACCCTCCCTACCCACTACACCAACCATTGTAAAGTCTCACCTTTGCCTTGCTCAGACAGAATTGTTTTGATTTAATAAAGGGCCAATACCTTGACCAGTATACTCTATACACTCGGTATACTCTCTATTATTGAACACATACCTCTAACATCTTTTGGCTCTCTGGCAGCTGCCTTTGGTCTCTGCACCAAACCTGCTTTTGTTGAATAATAATTAATTACCAATCTTGCATTTATTGAATAACAATTCAGCAAGGCTCTCTGACCTCTCGTACATGTGACATTTTTCCTTTTGGGTCATCTTGCTGTCCTTCACTGCAGATATCGGCTGTAATTCATGCCTTTTGCTAAAGCCACAGAAAGGCATGTCCCTTGAAAACCGAAAACCGAGGCCAGCATCCTGAGCTGACTGTAGTGCATAAGCTGCCGCCCAACATCCATCACTTCCACCCTTTCCTCCCCTCCTCCCCTGAGCTGCCAGTCAAGAGTAGCAACTCCTTTAGTCCCTGCATGTTTCTACTTACAATAAAGTAATTATAGAGAATGCTGCCTTTGTTAAAGTAAAGCCAGTCTTAGCCACACAGTTATAACTGGGTTTTGATAATGTGTCTTCATCTAAGAATGACAGTCTCTGAAAGGTATTCTTATCACCTTGAAAAGGGCATAAGAAAAGATCAGACGTAACAGAAATGTTCGATAACTTGGTTGGGGTGGTGGTTTCTTGAATATATACATTTGTCAATGAATTCTACCTAAAATTGATGCATTTTATTGTACAAAAAGTATCACCTTCAAAAAAGTGACTGTAGAAAGATAGGGATAGATGATAGATAGATAGATAGATAGATAGATAGATAGATAGATAGATAGATAGATAGATAGATAATATGGAGCATCAGCCGACTGCAAAACCTAACTCATCCAAGTGACAAACCATCCCCAATTTTCTAATTTTATGCCCAGGATCAAGTTCCCAGAACTGAATATAATTTGCGGTCTTTATGTCATTCAGAAAATGTCAATGCAAAATTCTAAAAGGAAGGCATGACACCCAAGCCCTACCAAATGTTTGATCAGACAACATGAATTATTATCCTGACACAACTATAGAAAAGGCATGCAACCTAATGCCCCCCATATATACACTGCTGGAGGCAAGAACGTGGCTTCAACAGAGAATTTCCAAGAATCAGCATCCTCCACAGTTCTCCCTTTCCATGCCGAGGGAGGGATTCCAAACCGAGGAGCAAGATGTTTAAGGACATGTGAAGAAAATTCTCTAATATAATGTTTATATAGAGAAAATACATTTGCTTTCTTCACTGTGAAAGAGTATCTTGAAGGTGAGAGCCAAGTTAGGCTGCTACTTATAAATCAAAGTAACCCTTTCATTTCTACCTAACAAAGAAGAGAAAGGAGAGAGAACAAGGTTATAAGGTGTTGTTCTTACCTAGTGGGAATATTAAAAGGAATGCTATTGTTGACAAAGTGTGCGAGGTATATAAATCACACAGATTAGAAGTAACAGTCCACACAATTAAGTACAATATTGTGAAAGCATGATTCTTCTTTGACAAGACTGAATTGTTCAGTACAAATCCTGGGAAGCACTAACATGAACAAGGAAAAAATAAAGAAGATCTGGAAAGGGATACAGTTTCTGAACATCAGATGGTACAGAGCAGAGGGAAAATACCATAAAATAAGGATCAAACCTTGCTTATCCAAAGTAGTGGTGTATAAGAATGCACATAAATTCCAAGTAAGTAATCAAGAAACAATTTATATTTAATTTTAAAAGGCAGTCACACACAGGGACTCCTACACACACCCACACACACGCACACACACACACACACACACACACACATTTACACTCTCCTGTTTTTAAGACTCTTCACACTTCATCCTATTGTTCACAGTACAGAAACCAGCTGAAGGCTAGAGTGGGAAAAGCCAGGCAACAAAAGATACACATGTGTGTTCTGTGAGAATTTTCACTGTATCCTTAGGAAGGATGTTGACAAATGACTTTACAGTAGCTCAAAGAGAGACACATCATTCATTGAAAATTATGCTCCTTTGCTTATATGAGCTAATATATTATAACATTTATTTTGCTTTAACAAGGTGGCAGTTTCCCAGCTGGAAATTAAGAGACATTTCTTTTTTAAAAAATTTTTTTACATTTATTTTTTGAGAGACACAGAGAGACAGAGCACAAGTTGGGGAGTGGCAGAGAGAGAAGGAGACACAGAATCTGAAGCAGGCTCCAGGCTCCCAGCTGTCAGCACAGAGCCTGATGCAGGGCTCAAACTCACAAACCGTGAGATCATGACCTGAGCCAAAGTCAGACGCTTAACCGACTGAGCCACCCAGGTGCCCCAGGAGAGATTTCTAAATCAGTTGCACTAAGTCTATATCAAGGTATTTCTTGGCCATTTAAGGGACTGCTGCCTAACCAATCAAGGCAAGAGAGTCAATCTAATCAAGTGCACTACATCCTTTCAAAGGTTAAAAAAAAAAAAAAACTTCCGAACATTAGAATTTAAATATTTAAATACTGCAAACATTTGGAAATATACACCTGTCTTCCTAGAGACACTTAAGTGCCTACCTGATGTACCCATATTATAGTGCGGAAGTACCAATATGTGTCAGGCATAGTACAAAGCATGCTGCATACATTAACTCACGACAACTTCATGAGGTGGCTATTGTTACACCATCATACAATAGACAAAGGAACTGCAGTTGATGGAGGATACATAATAGGCACAAAGTCACATGACTAATAAGTGATGGAGCCAGAATTCAAACTCAAGTCTGTCTGAAACCTAAGTCCATGCAACTGCAGAGACCAAACTCAAATCCTCATGCACAATAGGACACCCATCTAATTAAGCCGTTAAGAACACTGAAACCTCACATGCGTCAAAAAGAAATTATTGTACATTGCATTTTCTACATTAGA
This sequence comes from Panthera tigris, assembly GCF_018350195.1. Lineage (NCBI taxonomy): Eukaryota > Metazoa > Chordata > Mammalia > Carnivora > Felidae > Panthera > Panthera tigris. The sequence continues at coordinate 140,531,936 of NC_056667.1, forward strand.
GAAGCTGGTACATCAAAGTAGTTAAAAAACACAGATCGTGTAGCCAGACCACATAGTCTCAACTTCCACCTCTGTTACTTACTAGCTGTGTGACCTTGGAGAAGTTACTTAATGTCTCTGTGCCTCAATTTCTTCATCTGTAAAATAGGGATACTAAAATTATTGAACATACGAGTTTTTTATAAGGGTTATACATTTGTGTGTGATATTGGTACTGTGAGAATATTTTTTTTTGAAATGTCTTTATCTTTTCGAGATGCATACTGAACTACTTAGAGAAAAATGATATTAAGAGAGTGGGGTTGAAGGCTATAGACAACAAAACTGGCCATGAGGGAATAATAGTTAAAAATGAATCCTAAGTGCGTGGAGGTTCATACACTCTCCATCCATAGGTACTCCTGTTTGTGTTTGGAATTTTCCATAATAAAAAGTTTTTTAAATATTTTATGTAAAACATTTTAAACTCTACCTGGCATGTGTTAAGCACTGTATAGCAGTTAATATTATTACAGCAAGACTTGTATTTTCAAAGCACTGACATAAATGTATATTAATTCTATTTACACCTAGCCTCTTTTATTTCTAGTACATAAGAAAAAGTAAGCAATAAGAAACATATTTTCTACATCTGTAGTTGGCTTAGAAGAAAAGGCAACTGAAGTCATCCAAGGAACTGTTATTAAAGAAAATGGAAAAATAACCCATCATTCACATTAAGTGTTAAGGAAAAGAATCAGATTTAGTGTCCTCTCCTAGGAGTAAAATATTCCAACTCATGAGAAAAAAAACTTAAAATTGAGATTTATGTACAGACTCTGAGGAAGTGGCATAGTATAAGAGAAAGAATAGATTGTGGAGTCAAAAACAGTAATAATAACAATAATATTAAGGAGATACTATGTGTGATGTACTGTCACAAGTGGTTTTACATTTATTACATCATTTAATCCTTTCAACCAACCAACTTATAAAGCAGGCATGATAATAATTACCTCCATTTTATAAGTATGAAAACTTTGGCCAAAAGAGGTTAAGTAACTAAGACCTGCCACATAAGATTAAGACTGATACTACATTTTTCTTCCCCAAACATACCTGGCTCAAAAGTGAAGAGACCCGAAGTCTTTACCAGACTGACAAATAAATGACATACCCATTGTCACTCAACCAGCCAGTTAGTGCAGGAACCGATACACCCATCTGACTCCAAAGACTCACATTCAACCCTATCACCACAGAAGATCTGGATTCAAGGCCTGAATCTACCTCGGCTTATAATCATGTGCAAATCACCTAACGCTTGGTCCTTCCTGAGTCATTTCCATGGCACTGCCTTTCCTGGTTGTTTTTTGTTTTTGTTTTTGTTTTTGTTTTTGTTTTTGTTTTTGTTTTTGTTTTTGTTTTTGTTTTTGTTTTGCCTGAAACTATAGATGGCACCCTTTGGCACATTTCAGCAGTTCTGGGCTTCCACAGTCACCATGGCAGGAAAGATCTCAGAGCTAACTCAAGATCACCATGTGGTGGTTGTTAGATATTGCCAGTGATTGCTTGACAACGCCTGGCTAAAGCAGTGACTGTCAACCCTGACTGCACATTAGATTCATCAAGAGAGCTTTTAAAAATTACCATTGCCCAGCCCCACTCCCTGACCAATTAAATGAGAATCTCCAGGGATGGACTCCTGGCATTGGAATTTTTTAAGGTTCCCTAGATGATAATCTATTAAATCCAATGTTGAGAGCACCTGAGCTAAAACATGGTGAAATCCATAGTTGAACACTGGGATTTAATAGAAGCCAAAGAGCCTAAATAATGAAGTAAACACTTCAAAGTAATGCTTCCACATATACTATACTCTACTACTGCTTATTTTGGAAATACTCACTCCTGAATTAAATGTTAGCATACTATTTATAAATTTACAATGTATACACACACATATGCATACACTTACATATTCACAAACATATATCTGGTAATATGACTATATGAGTGCATTATTTTCACATTGCTACAGTCCTATATTCTCTACAGCAGATTTTGAGATAAAATTAACATCACAGCAAAGTGTCAGTAGCACCTCCATTCTCCCACCCCACATACACCCGCACGTGTGTGCACACACACTCTTACTTCATGCTGGTGCTCTATAAGGCCAGAATCTCACCTTTGTCTCTTTCTAAGATTGAAGAACACAAGAAGTGATTTGAGCTGCTGACAAACGAAAATGTCGTGACTCTAGTTATAGTCACATATTTGAACCAAGAAAATAAGTGCCTTAAACCCAGCTGGTTTCCTATTGTCATTTAAATTGGGACATTTCAATTTTTATGGCAACTTCTGCTGGAGTTTTATATAATCTTGTGTTTAATAATTTTTCATGTGTCACACAAAGAATTTAATGTGCACAATTGAAAGAAAAAAGGCAATGGTATTAAGATATTTAAAATAAATTGAACATTCTTGCCACGTTTTTCTGGATGACTTACCACCATAAATTACACCTTTTGCACTATGCCATTTGTTTCCCCCAACTGTTTCTATATGGTGCAATAATTACATGCTCTGTTGAATCCAAAAGGGTTGTTGAAAGGTTAGGTGAACAGAGAAAATATAAGGAAATGTAAAGGAAAAGCTGCAGTTTGGTCTCTATTGGTACATAAATAAAGATAAGTGAACAGGAATTTCTTGGAAAGGAAGGAAGACACCATGATTCTGTTCAAATTACATTTTACACTAAGCTCTATATTAGAAGACATGCATCTAAGCCACCTTAAAAGCAATGTAATTTTCTCTTGTCTGTTTTTCCTTGCATACGCAATAGAGGATCACAAAATGATACTGGAAAGTGTGCTTGAAGGCCATTCTAGTAGCATGTAAGAACAAATGGACAATTTACACTACAAAAATAAAGATAAAAAATAAAGCAAATTGGATGGTTGGTCTTTGCAGACCCCTCAACAATTTTAATTTGAGCACATCCTTTATACTACTACCAGTTTTGTCTCAGTATCTTAGATGTTTAAAGCTGAGAAGGCTGATAAAGCTTATCTAGTGCAAAAGCCAGTAGATGACAACAGAACTCCAGTGACGGATATATACAGATTCAGCTTCTAAATCATTCTCTGACCTCCATCGGTAAGGCAAGGAATGGACATACTTCCTTACACTCTGCACAATACTGTGCTTTGAGAACCACCTTTCAAGGTTCCCTTTGGTGTTCTTTTTCCTGTATCAAAACACGTCATATGGGAGGAGGTGCATATGAGAAGGTAGGGGGAAAAAAAACCACATTATGATTTGCTCTGGACCTTAGCTCCCCCGTGAAGAAGCTAGTATACTCCAAATGCATTTATGCTGAATTTCTAAATAGATTCCTGATAGAATAAGAACGAAAATTATCTCATTGCCAAACAAAAGGCTTCTGCATTGAAATGTGACAGCTCATTGCTCAAGCAGCTTGTTGCCAGAAGGACACACACTGTTTCCAGCAGAAAATTGGTTTCAGGAACTTGCCCAACAGCCCAGACACAAAATCAACTTCCCTGGCTCTTTCTAACAGGCCAAGGCCACTGGGATTCACCCCTGATCCATTCAACAGAGTCTTGAATCTCCTTCAAATTTAAGAACCCAAACTAACTAAACCACATTATTCCTCCAGTGCCAAAGACTGGCATTGCTTTCTTGGGCATTTCTATTTCTTCAGTGATTTTACTCCACAGAATTGCTCATGACTACAGACATCACTCCTTAATTAAGCCCCAGTAGAACTGAGTTTAAGCGATCACCTGAGAAAATACATTCCACCATTACTCAAGAATGCAGTTTGCCTCTGCTAGGCATGAATTGTTTAGCTCTATTAAATATGTAAGTTTCCACAAAGTTCTGTGCCATTTTTTGCCTTCGTAAATGCACATGTGTCCTTAGTAGTTAGCATTTGAACATGAATAGAGAAATTCATGATTTGGTGGTGTTTTCAAAGATGGACACTCACATTTTTGTTTTTTAAAATTGCACTACCAGATGCAAATTCATCAATCATTAAGCAGACTCTTCTCATTTTACTAAAAAAAAAGGAGACTCAGGCCTTTTCATTTGTTCAAACCATGCAGCCATCGGGTAGAACAAGGGCCCAAATCCAACTTCCCTACTTCCTTATGCCTCTGTTCAAAGGAACAGAGGAAGTACATGATAATAAATGCAGATTCTCCCAGAAAACATGTCCTTGCAGGTGACTCCTAGGGGCCTGTCAAAAGCTGCCAAAGAAACCAGTCATCTTTCCATCTGAAAGGAAGGAGACAACTTAAAAAATGAAAGATTCAGCGGCACCTGGGTGGCTCAGTCAGTAAGCGTCTGACTCTTGATTTCAGCTGAGGTCATGATCTCACAGTTCATGGTATAAAGCCCCGTGTCAGGCTCCATGCTGACAGTGAAGAGCCTGCTTGGGATTCTCTCTCGCCCTTTCTCTCTGCCCCAGCCCTGCTCACATGCTCATGAGAGCTCTTGCTCTCTCTCTCTCTCTCTCTCTCTCTCTCTCTCTCTCTCTGTCTCTCTCAAAATAAGTAAAATTAAAAAAAAATTTTTTAAACCATGAAAGATTCATGAAAGACTCCTGCTCAAGTCCCAGCCCCCCATAAAATTAAGGTTTTTTTTAGTTTTATAGGCATATATTACTTTAAAGAGAATGTGAAACATAAATTCCAAGTATATAAGTCTGATAAATCAGGAGGCATGGCTTATTTTGAAAAAATACATATATATTTTTTGAAATCTTTGCTTTACTAAGCTTTTCACCACAGTTTTCTCTGAAATAATGACCTCCCTTATGATTAATAAATATTCTATTCAGGTGCAACTTTCAGGGCCATTTCTACTGCATTAAGCAAAGTACGCCTCTGTACTATTGACTCCCCTGCATTTTAACTTCCTAATTGTAATTAGGAGCACAACACAAAGTGAGAGACCCCCATAGAGAGTGGTGAGCTGGTGCCAGCACACAGCAGCTCACAAGAAGCCATCATGGGCATCTCTGTCCAACTCCGCTCCCAGTGGTTAGGGAATCTGATAGTTGATCCTAAGTGGACAGATGCAGGAGGACATGGGGAAGGCACAAAGACAAACTTGTTTAGGTTCTACCAGTTGCTTAGAACAAAAAATAAAGGATCACACAGAAAAGGCCCAGGGCTTTTATGGGATTCCATGTAGCCTGGATCCTGGGCCTGAACAGCTTAACCCTCTACAAAGAAAAAGGAAAGGAAAGGACATCCCACTTTGGAACTAAAGTTTAGGGAAGCCATTCCAATGTCTCCAGTTCTACCCCCAGGCAGCACACAGTACCAACAGGGCAGTGATGGTGATACAGGGGAGCCAAGACTGCAGGACACTGGATGCTGGGGCTCAGTGTCCCCATGCACACCCATAAAAGAAGGGTGACTAGGGCAGTCTCATAACTATCTTCTAGAAGTAAGAAAGTCTGTACGAATATATGGGAGAGGATCGATGGTAGGATCAACTAGGAAAAAATGGCACATCTTTATCCCTGAGCTGGTGTTATCAGGAGTTGTATCTGTTAAGTAGAACATAAAAGATGGGAATACATAAATGAATGCTGCTGCTTTGGCCTAATCATCCCAGACCTGTCCTCCTAACAATCAAATTTCGTTCAGCCTGAATGATTTCATCCAAAGCCTTCATGACAGAGCAAATAACTGAATCAAAAAACATGCATTGTCCTCCGCCCACCTAGGGGTCACACGGAGACTATTTGTGGATGGGAGTAATCGCTGGGCTCACAGCATGTTAATGACAATATTAAACGAGGTTCATTATTTCACTGTAGCAAGGAATAGAAAGGATTTGTAATTAGCAGAGTCCATATTACAACCTCAATTGGTGCTTATGTGGGGAATAGCACATTTAGGGTCTATTTAGCATCATTATATTCCTTAGGGGCTCCTTTGTGATCTTTATCCACCCAACCCATGGGTAAGGGTGGTATGAACCTACTGAGCATGACAATGGTCCATTTGTTACCCCTTGCTAAACATAACTGGCCTTGCATTAATTAAAGACACAGCATGTGAGTTATCTAACATCCAAATCTATGGCCAAACCATCCTATTATTGTCCCAATGCAACTATGCCTTTCCAAAATTCAGAGGACACACACGAACAAGAACAGGTTAAAATCATGAGTGTATTCAAACTGACTTTCCAGCTGGACCAAAGAATTATAATTAGTCACGTACATGTGTGTGTGTGTGTAATACATCTGAATAGTCCATTTCATTCATGTAACCAAACATTTATTTTCTTATAACCCAATTCCTGAGGTATGAATAAAAGCTTTAACTGAGAAGAATTTGTTTATCTTTTCATTTTTGATATCTTTGGCTCTATTTGTATCATTGCAGTTAATGAAAATATTTGGGACAGGAAACATTTTTAAATTTTATGAGGTTTATTGGTCCAGTATTTTCTAAAAAATTATTATCTAATACATTTTATGTTCGGTTAATGGTGAAATATTTTGGCATTAAGAACAAAAGGAATTTTGCCTAAGGCTTTCCTCATTTGCAAAATGAACTAAAAAATAAATCCCAACATTCTTCTTATTCTATTATCCCATTATGGGCTCAATCAGCCAATAAAAAGTACCCAGCTGAGTACAGGGATTGGGGTCCTATCTTAATTTATTCAGTTTGAGTCCTTCCAATTAATCACCTCAGCTCAATAATTTCCAACTCTTATTTCATCTTATCCTAGATAGATCTAGCCTAAATGACTGTTTTGGAAAAAAGTGGCTGTTCTACCAGTCCACTAAGAAATTTTCACTACAAGATAAAAGGCAAGCAGATTGAATATGGGCTTTACACAATTCCAACAGAATCTGTTGTGTCCTGCAATAATTTAGTTTTACACCTGAGCCCCATCTAGGCAGGATCAATCACCAGTCACTGAACAAAATACCAAAGTCTCTCACTCTCTATATATATACATTGCAATTCATTTGGATCAATTTTTTTTAATTTTTATATTATTATTTTTTAAATAACATGTTCATTGCAGATGATTCAGAAAGCATACAGAAGCAAAAAGAAAATGAAATCACTCATATTTCCCTTCTTCTCAGGGATTTTGTGAACATTGTGCTCTTTAATTTTTCAGTTCTCCCTGTGTGTGTGTGTGTGTGTGTGTGTGTGTGTGTGTGTAATATTGTAGAGAGTGAGCATTAGAATACCTTGTCCACGTTACTCACTTTAGTAACCATAAGAACCTATTTATCTCCATCATGAAGGCCATATCTGGTCTCTGTCTTAGAAAGTTTTGGGCTTAGAATCCTATTTTGAGCTCTTGATCTTTGTTGCTTCTCATGTCCCATAAATGTTACTGACTTTCTTGCCTGGATTCTGACCACCTTATTTCTAACCTCTCTCTAGGCTTCTAGTTAACGTTTTGTTTCAACCTGTAAGACCTGTCAAGCTTGCCTTACCCCCCTGGACATCTGGCCCTCTTTTGGTATCACCCTCTGCCTCTGTTCCACCCTTTCCTCTGGTCTCCAAACTTCCAACCCCTCTGGGGCTTCCTGCCTACATTCTCTTTCATTCCATTTGGACATCTTTGTCTCTTGCTAGATCACCTAGCGTTGCTATTTTCTTTATTGGACCTTCCCAAATCCGTCTTCCTAACATTCTGATGACAGCCCTGTTGATCTATCATACCCCTCCACTAAAAGAAACCCACTTCTGACTCTTGATATGTCTAGATAGTTTATTAAGGACTCTGTGCATTCAGCAATTGAAGCCTAAGAAGATTTCCTACCCCTGTCTTTCTGAGCTCAAAATGATATCACTTTTGTAGAACAGTATTTTAAAGCAGTTACCTGAACATTCAATTATGCTAAACTTTATGCAGTTGTAAAACAAGCATAATTTTCATTCTTGGAAAGCAAAGCACAGATGCACATGTTCATCCCAAATAGGAATGACTGCTTAATAATTAACAAGTTCAGGGAGTTGTGATAATATCCTTCAATGTCAATGATGTTACAACAACTCACTGGACTTAGAAATAAAATAATTTTCAATAAGGCACTCTCAACCTTGTTCTGACATTGACCCCCTGGTCCTCTTATCCTGAATTCATGCCCCAGCTGCTTCCCCAACTCCAACACTAACAATTACCATTATGGGAGAAGTTTGCATTTTTGCATTTTATCACTATATAAACTTACCCATGACTATCTGTAAGCTTTTATTGCTTTCTCCTGGCTGAATATTGCTACTTTAAACTCACAAGATAAAGTTGTGAAAAATCTAGAAAGTGCAAAATTTGGACCTCTCAAAAGTTCTGATTTCATCTCTGATCCTTAACTGCTCTGTTAACATTATTCAGAATGCCCAAAGCAGTAATCAAGGAAAAGTAAACAAGGCAGGAGACTTTCAACTGAAAGGCAAAAGGTACAGGCAAGCAGACCGACAGAGCACTAGCCATAACCCCTCCTCCTGTTTAAGGAATCCCTCCAGCAATGCTCTCCCCTCTCATACATCAAATCTTCTCTCCCTAATAGGTCATTTCCATCACCCTACAACTTGAAACGTAGAGTGATGATTTCAACTTCCATTCTCCCTGTAACAACTCTCCACTTTCAAAACAAATCCCCAACACACACACACACACACACACACACACACACACACACACACACCGGTTAAAATTGTTCAGTGCACATCTAGCTGGTTGTAAGATAAAAAGAGTCAGGAGAGGATATGAAGATTTATTCTACATTGCTATCCTTCTCTTCTTGATGACAAAATATACAATAAGTTGGGAAATCATACTTAGGAAAAAGAGTGAAAACCATATGTGAAATACCTCCCTTCCTACTGTAATCCCAAGGGGAGGGTGGGTGTCTGAAAGCATCTCCCCATAAGTGTAAGGGTGATTTTGGATGGAGGGGACTGCCAACCACTTCTATGGTGAGCAGGAGACCCAGGAGGATGCCAGGAGGGCCTGGGAAATGGGTCAGCAGGGAGAAGGAGAAGGAACAAGGTATGGCAGGGTTAGGCAAGCATCACTTCTGGTTTCCTAAGCAGCAAGTCTGAGGAAGTGAGGATTTCTAGTTTTTTTGTTAACTTACAGTAGTCACTTGAAAGTACCTGGTGAGATGATTGAGATTGTTAGCCCCAAAAAAGACGAGCCAAAAGAATGAAGAGCTCTCTCCAGGCATCCTCGTGAGAGTGACATGATCTGTAAACCCTGTTTGGCAATCCCTGATGCACTGCCCTGATGCCCAGGGAACACAGGGCAACCTGGAAGTCCAACTACTTCCTTAAGATGTTGGCAATCCCCTCCATCCAAAATCACCCCTACACTTATGGGTAGATGCTTTCAGGCACCCACCCTCCCCTTGGGATTACAGTAGGAAGTAGGAAGGGAGGTATTTCACATATGGTTTTCACTCTTTTTCTTCAGTATGATTTCCCAACTTATTGTATATTTTGTCATCAAGAAGAGAAGGATAGCGACGTAGAATAAATCTTCATATCCTCTCCTTTTTATCTTTTTATCTTAAGGAAGTAGTTGGACTTCCAGGTCATTCTGTGTTCCCTAGGCATCAGGGCAGTGCATCAGGGATTGCCAAGCAGGGTTTAAAGATCATGTCACTCTCACGAGGATGCCTGGAAAGAGCTCTTCATTCTTTTTTGGGGCACCTGGGTGGCTCAGTCAGTTGAGCATCGGACTTCAGCTCAGGTCATGATCTCACACTCCGTGAGTTCAAGCCCTGCGTCGGGCTCCGTGCTGACAGCTCAGAGCCTGGAGCCTGCTTTGGATTCTGTGTCTCCCTCTCTCCCTGCCCCTCCCCTGCTCCTGCTCTGTCTCTCTCTGTCTCAAAAATAAATTTAAAAAAAAAAACATTAAAAAAAAAGCAATCTAACTTTTGGATGATTATCCAAAATGCTTCATTGTGGGAGCAGACTAGGTGGGCTCCAAGCAGATGCAGCGGATCCACACGTGCCTCTGCGAGAGGGCTATTGTGTTGATGGGCAAGAACACCATGATGCACAAGGCCATCTCAGGGCATCTGGAGAACAACTCAGCTCTGGAGAAACTGTTGCCTCACATCCAGGGGGATGTGGGCTTTGTAAGATCCAAGGAGGATCCAAGAAGATCAGAGACATGCTGCTGGCCAATAAGGTGCCAGCACCTACGGGAAAGAGCAAAAGGGAAGCATTGCTGCCTCCTCAGGATTCCCTGCAATATGCTACAAAAGGCACGAGCTGGACACAGAAGATTACATACATGACACACAAAGGAGCCAATGTTGGATGTCATCCATATCTAGACACTCAACTATGGACATCAATAGCTGGACTGCATTGGCATCTGGGCGAGAAATGAGACTGAGGGAGTGAACCAACCTCCATGCTGCCACACCATATACTATCCACATAAGCAAACTCCCTCTCTCCCCTCCACAGCCAGCTAATGGAACCTTGAGCCAGTGAAACAGAAGTAGGACTGTAAGCAGGGGAAAGAGAAGACCAGAGAGTGAGCAGGGGCAGCTGAGAAAATAATACACAAACCTGACTGAATATTTACACAAAAGAAACATTTAAAATGCAGTTGACTAGAATACATAAAGGTGACAAGGTTGTTTTCCACTGCCAAGTGAGAACAGTGGCTTAAAAGGAATGAAGTTCTATTAAGGAAATAAAACTTTGGGTATTTTTCTCCCCACCTAATTTGTAATCATTTGTGTAACTTCTGATGTCATATATCCACAGAAATCAGAAGGAAGAGAGCTGAGCCATTAAGAAGATGACTGAGAAATTAGATAATGAAGAAGATGAGATCACAATGACCATATCAGGCAGAGGGAATTAGCCCAATTTAAGATGAATTTTCTAGGTCCTTAGGTGAGGCCAAGAGCATGCTTTTATTTTTTCCTAGGGAAGTATACCTTTACACAGGAACACAGACTTCCAGAACATGATAAAAGGACAAGGAGGGTTTGATGCCTGCTTCCAACGTCTCAAATCCAATGGGAAAGAAAGGGAGTACCTCTAGCCTAAGAGAGGAAATAAATCTTTCTCAACACTCTAGGGAGGACATAATGATGGTTGAGAAGTCAAGATGGGGGACTAGGTGCAGCATGGCAGCCTCAGGTTCTCAGGAAACTGAATTTTTCATTGCCAGTCCAGCCAAAGGGCAGTCTTTCCATCAGCGGAACCCGGCAGATACAATGCAGCAGCACTGGTCAAGTATGCATCCTACCGTCCAATGCTGCTCAGAGAGAGAACATCAAGCCTCTCTTGCCATAAGGCAGCTGAGTTTAGTGTGACTTAGGAGGAGCGGCCAGGCAACAGGGGGCATCCTAAACACACTGCGGGAAACCAGCTCCCCTAAGCAGATTGGGGATGGTCAGGCAGGCAGAAGCTAAAGTTTCTTAAGACATGGGGGGTTGAGGGAGCTTTTAAAATGCAGGACTACAAAAAGTTGCATCAGGTCATGCCTCACGGTTCATGAGTTCAAGCCCTGCGTCAGGCTCACTGCTGTCAGGGCAGAGCCCTCTTTGGATCCTCTGTCTCCCTCTCTCTCTGCCCCTCTCCCGTTCCCAGTCTCTCAAAAATAAATAAACACTTATTAAATAAATAAAGAAATAAATAAAATGCAAGACTCAAAGCCTATCATACTACCTTGCTTCAAAAATCAAAGTGAATTTTTTTAAGTAACTTGTACCAGCTGACTTTATATTTAGGGCCTCTGGGATTCTATTACAATGTAGAGAATGATCTGGAAGTTAAAAAAATAATAATAATCTCAAGTCTTTTTTTTTCATGTTTATTTACTTATTTTGAGAGAGAGAGAGAGAGAGACAGAGAGAGAGCAAGCAGGGAAGGGGCAGAGAGAGAGGGAGATAGAAAATCCCAAGCAGGCTCCATGCTATCAGTGCAGAACCTGACACGGGATTCAAACTTACCAACGGTGAGATCATGACCTGAGCCGAAACACAGAGTCAGACACTTAACTGACTGAGGCACCCGGCGCCCCATCAATTCCTAATAGAACTTGCTTAGAAGGGCATCAGCCCCATGGAGATTTTCTTTTTAGACCAAGACTCCCTGCACTCTCTGCTCAATTTTTTAATACTTCTTTACTGCATATTACAAAACTCTATCATAGTATGAAAGTACTGTTGAGGAAATGAGGCTCTTTGTGCCAATAGATATTTACATACAGAAATGAAACATTTTAAAATTTCTTCTAATTTATTTATAAAGATATTTCTGCCACTAATAAACTCAGTGTATACATCAAAATTCAAATAACATTAGGCCAAGTGTGTGGTCTGAACAAAGAAAGAAGCTCTAGAGATACTGAGAAGCCAAACAAATATCAGCATGAGGAATCTTAATATTTGTATTTTTTGTATGACTCCCCACTACAGTTACAAAAGGGTTGAAAGATAACAAATTACTGAATCCTATTTTAAAATGACTTAGAATCTTAATCTCCATTGTAACTTGCCAAAATTTCTAAGAAGATATTTAACTACACTCCCACTTGGCCTCATTAAATTTCATATAAATGTGTTTACCATCACAATTATAACTTTGAAAATATTGCCTTACAAATATTTTATCAACAAGAAGTACTAGCACTCCCCCACCCACTGACTATGAGAGAGAACAAAACTGTCCTCCTCAAGTTGGATAGAAGAAAATTTTCCTTATATACCCACAAGTTTTGACATGTGGGGAATTTATCTTGAGTCATTCTGAATGGGAGCTTCTAAATTCTGAGAAGCCTGTGAAGGATGGTAGTTCCTCCTGAGCTTTTAGTATTGAAACCCAGCCTGTTATTTTGTGATACAAATCTTCATAATCTATAGATGATTCAGCTAATATATATGGAAAAGCTACAGAGATACTGGATTAAAAAAGATGTTTGTTAGAAATTGGATTTCCTCCTATAGTTAAGAGCTTTAAAATATGATACCATCCTACTTTCCAACACACGTGTAAAACCATCAGTAATTGTCTTTCTTATCTCAGTTTGCATTTCAGGATTTAAAAGTACTTGAACTCCTCATGGTGTTAACTTACATGAAAATGAGAAAGGGGCATTATGACTTCTTTTAATAGATAATACCTGTCTCTGCTCTACACCGAAATCTTTGAGCCATATTTCAAAGACTAAGTCAATGGTACATAAATATATGAATAGTCTTATGGCTGTAAATCGCTCTCTACCTCTAGAATCTTAAAAAAAAAAAAAAAAAGAAAGAAAGAAAGAAACATAATGATAATGGTTCAGAAGAAAATCAAATGTATGCCTGTTGAAGTGTTTTTTAAATCATTTCCAGAAATAACTGGCAAAATAACGCCTCTAAATGTTTAAACCAAATTAAATTGCCTACAAATGATCGGAAATCATGGTTGCCATGGTTTCTGGTGCCCAGAATATGGTGTATGGACTAAATAGTGCCTCGCAGCAAAAATGCCTGTGTATTAAGTACAAGCCACAAAAAAACTAATTATAGTGTTCTCAGGCATTTGAAATCTTTTAAAAATAACAATAATAATGATTAATAATAATTTTTTTAACTGTCAGCTGATCTTACCTGCTAGTGTGACAGCAATCACTTTTCCCTGTTCTCAGTTGTCAGGCTTATCCCTGCACTACAACCCCAGCCCTCCACAGATGTCTAGGAGAGAACAAAATGGCCTTGTGATTATGATGAAGAAAGTCACACGCAGCCTCTGGTCCTACAGGTATTTTTTTTTTAAGTTTAATATTTATGTATTCTGTATACCCAATGTGGGGCTAGAACTCACAACCTCAAGATCAAAACTCACATGCTCCACCAACCAAGCCAGTCAAGCGCCCCCTTACAGGTATTCTTCATGCTCAATGAGAAGCTTTGGATTTGTTAAAAGTTGTTTAAAGTTACTTTCCAAAAAATCTAAAACTTTATGGTGCAATTAATTTTTGTTCCAGTTTTTGTTTTCACTAAAGCAGATCTCTATTTTCTCTTCCATTATTTCCTCCATCCCACTCCAATATGGAGCTTCTGTAGACTTCAAATCAGTCAGTGGATCAGTAAACATTTATTGAGCAATACTATGTCAGACACTATTCAGACACAGAGGTTACAAAGATAAATTAAGACATAATCTCTTCCCTTATAAAAGAGGTTGGCTTGTCAGTCCCATGTTTACACTGACAAACAGTTATTTCTAATATCGTGTAGTAAAGCTATGGTGAAAATATGGACCATATAGCATGCACAGAAGAGAACACCCTGGGGAATCAGGAAGAGCCAGGCATCTCCGTAGGGTTTACCCTTGAGTGACATGACAGTCAGAAGTGGGAATTAGCCAAGTGCCAGGGGAGCAGGAGAGAATCCTACTTAGAAGGAGAACAGAAGTCTTGACTTTGTGCATCCAAGGAATTATAACACTAAATGTCACAACAGAGCACAGTACGTCAGGTGAGGGGTAGCAAGAAATTAATTTGCAGAAATATGGGCAAAGAGCCTAGATCTTTATGTGTTAGCTGAGTTTAGGAGTATGGACTTTATTCTGGAGGTAATACGGAATCACTGAATGTCTTTTAAGTAGTAGAGTCATGTGGTCTGATATGTCTTTTGGATAGATGTCGTTGGAGGACAGATTTGAGAGAAACAAAAATAAAACCAGAGAGGCCATTTGGGAGGCTATTTGTAATGGTTGATTTTATGCGTCAACTTGACTAGGCCATAAAGTGCCCAGAGAGTTGGTCAAATAGTTTTCTGGGTGTTTCTGTGAGGGCGTTTCAGGGTAAAAGTAACATTTAAATTGGTAGACTTGAGGAAAGCAGATTATTTCCATATTGTGTGAGGGCTTCATCAGTCAGTTGAAGGCCTGAAGAGGATAAAAAGGCCAATCCTTCCTTGAGCAGGAGAGAATTCTCCAGCCTACTTCCTTTGAACTTTATCTGCAACATTGCTTCATCCTACTTGACTGCCTCTGAACTAAAATATTGGCTCTTCCTACGTCTCCCACACCACCAGATATTGGGCTTACCAGCCTCTATAATGGCATAAGCCAATTCTTTATAATAAATCTATCTACCTACCTAGCTGGCTATCCATCCATCTTCTATTGGAGACATATAGGTACAGATGTACTTTATGTATATAAAATTCTATTTCTGTGGAGAATGCAAATACACTCTTGTTGTGGCTGAGAACCAAATAATGGGGACTCAAACTGGAGTAGTGATAATAAAGCTGGAAGTGAAAATGATTTAAGAAGGAAAATCAGTGGTACTAGAGATAAAAATGTGGAGGTTTTATAGGAGGACAGAAGTCAAGGACATTACTAACAGACATAAAGAAGGAGGTGAGAACCCAGGCAGGTACAAGTAGTTAGTATGAAACATGTTAAGTTTGAGCATCAGAGTTGGATATATGATTCCAGAGCTCAAATGAGTTTTGAGGCCAGAAATGCAGATTTGGAAGGCATTCTCTATCATTTAGAACTACACACAAGACTAAATAAGATCACCCAAGGGAAAGGATGAGCAAAGAGAAAAGCAGTGAGCCAGAGGCATAACTTTGGAAAACACCCATATTTAATGGATGGGCAAAGAAATTAGACCACAGAGAGTCTTATAAGAGAAATGTCAAGAACTGTGAAGACTCAGATTTTATCTAACTTGCAAACTAACATGTTAGCTTGCCACAGTTTCATGGGTGCTGGCAGAAGACAATGAGACTCCTAGGGTCAGCGATAAAGGACTTTATTACTGACCATAGCAGCAATAGACAGAATTAACAGCACGTTCTTGCACTGGTCCCCCCAGTACCAATTCCCACAGTGTGGTGCTATGCTGCACGTCTTTCTCCCCTAAGAAAAAGGTTGAAGAAAGGAAAGGGCCTGATCGAGTTGTGAAAAAAAGTCATTATAGACAGTGAAGCTAGAAAAACTGACAAAGGGAATAAGCCCACTCCAAGATGACCAGAGTCACTTCCTTCCACATACCACACCAAAGCCATGACGTGCACCAAGCAAAGCGGTGACCTGTCAAACTATCAGTGGCTCTAGATCATTGAGAACAAACCAAAATCAAACCATGATGGGAAGATATCCTACATTTAGTTATAGCAACATCAAGGAATGGTGATAAATCTTAACCAGGAAAATTAAAACTCTTATTTCCCTACAAATCAAATTATTTTCCCCACACTGAGATATCACCTCACGCCAGTCAGAGTGGCTAAAATGAACAAATCAGAAGACTATAGATGCTGACAAGGATGTGGAGAAACGGGAACGCTCCTGGACTGTTGGTGGGAATGCAAACTGGTGCAGCCGCTCTGGAAAACAGTGTGGAGGTTCCTCACAAAATTAAAAATAGATCTACCCTATGACCCAGCAATAGCACTGATAGGAATTTACCCAAAGGATACAGGAGTGCTGATGCATAGGGGCACTTGTACCCCAACGTTTATAGCAGCACTTTTAACAATAGCCAAATTATGGAAAGAGCCTAAATGTCCATCAATTGATGAATGGATAAAGAAGTTGTTGGGGGTGCCTGGGTGGCTCAATCGGTTAAGCGTCTGACTTCAGCCCAAGTCATGATTTCACAGTCCATGAGTTCGAGCCCCACGTCAGGCTCTCTGGCGACAGCTCAGAGCATGGAGCCTGCTTCAGATTCTGTGTCTCCCTCTCTCTCTGCCCCTCCCCCATTCATGCTCTGTCTCTCTCTGTCTCAAAAATAAATAAACGTTAAAAAATAAAAATATAAAAAAAAATAAAATAAAATAAATAAAATAAATAAAATAAAATAAAATGCTCAGCACGCTACCCTCTCAGAAAATGTTTCCTAGTCCTTCCCTTAGCCTAGAATGTCTCCGTCTCTCTCAAAAATAAAAACATAAAAAATTTGTGGTTTATATATACAATGGAATACTACTTGGCAATGAGAAAGAATGAAATCTGGCCTTTTGTAACAACGTGGGTGGAACTGGAGAGTGTTATGCTAAGTGAAGTAGGTCATACAGAGAAAAACAGATACCATGTTTTCACTCTTATGTGGATCCTGAGAAGCTTAACAGAAGACCATAGGGGAGGGGAAGGGGGAAAAAAAAGTTACAGAGAGGGAAGAAAGCAAACCATAAGAGACTCTTAAAAACAGAGAATAAACTGAGGGTGGATGGGGGGTGGGAGGGAGGGGAAAGTGGGTGATGAGCATTGGGGAGGGCACCTGTTGGGATGAGCACTGGGTGTTATATGGAAACCAATTTGACAATAAATTTCATATAAAAAAAAAAAAACAACTCTTATTTCCCTCACTTACTAACTCACAGTATTCCCAAGCTCAAGTTCAACAATATATTCTCATCGTGGACAAAACAAAGGATCAAATCTCTGTTGAGGAAAGCTAGTCATCAGGTATTTTGAATTCAGTGGTGCGAATCACTGCTCTGTGAAGAACTGGCATAATCTTTCTTAGGCAAGTGGTTCTCTGGAAAAGTACTTACAAACTTGTTTGGGAGTTTCAAGCATGCTTTAACCCCGTAAGTACCTTTAATTACTTGAGCATATGTGTTTTATGGTTCACTAAGGAAGTTATAATCTCTGGACACTGGTTTATAAATTTGGGGCACCTCAAAGACCTTACTTTGTTGCAAAATAGGGCACCTCCATGGAGATCTAAACAGTTTTTTAAAAAACAGATGCCTAGGAGAAACAGAATCTAATTCTGAGTATATATAAAATATGTATACTCCATTTATTTGTACATATGTATTTTTAATTATGTGAATTGTATTTATATCTTTTCAACAATGTAATAGTTATTAAGACAGAAAAATCACTCAAATACCATTTGGATCAGTTGTTATACAAACATGTGGTATATAAAGAAATAACTCATATTTTCATACCTCTTGTGAAAGAACGTAACCAGCCACACAAATCAATTTTAACAGTAGTTCCAACACCCAACACTTCAATTATGGGATTTTTACATGCATACAAGTCTCCCGTGATCCTTTTATGCCTATGGTTCATAATGGATTTATCCATCTCTCAAAACCCAGATCAGGATCCACCTGCCCTAACATCACACCCCACTCATCATTCCCACCCTAAGAGGGCTTGTCACTCTCTCCAGGAGTGATCGTAAGTCTGTCTATCATTGTTCTTACAATACTGTATGGTCATTTATTTGCTCAAGCATTTGTCTTCCCAACAGTCTTTCTAGCAGGCTGGGACTCTTATTATATAACTCTGAATGCAGAATCATTTTCAAACTTAATAATGCAAGTAAAGAAATTCCAGTGAAAAGGAGTTCTGACGTGACAAAAAACAAAAAACAACAACAAAAAACGCTTTTAATGAGGTTTTTTCCTCCAATCATCATCATTGTTCCCTCTTATCTTGCCTCACTTTAACTCTGTTTTTTTTTTTTTGGGGGGGGGGCGCCTGGGTGGCTCAATCGGTTAAGCGACCGACTTCAGCTAAGGTCATGATCTCGCGGTCCGTGAGTTCGAGCCCCGCATCAGGCTCTGTGCTGACCGCTCAGAGCCTGGAGCCTGTTTCAGATTCTGTGTCTCCCTCTCTCTCTGACCCTCCCCTGTTCATGCTCTGTCTCTCTCTCTCTCTCAAAAATAAATAAACTTTAAAAAAAAAAGAAAAGAAAAACTAAATCTGTTTTTTTTTGTTCATTTGTTTGGGATGGCATATCCCATAAATGCAAGCAAACAAGCATTAGATACTACAACCATATGCCAAGAGAAATAGATTAGAAGCTCAGCAATGGGTCCATCCACTTTGAAAATATGGTGAGACCATCAGTTAATTCAGTAGGACAGGTTGCTGCACATTCTGGGCCACAGAATTGGTAGCCAATCCAGACCTCCCAAAAGCAGGTAGGGAGGCCTCCTGTGTTTGTCTCTATGTGATTTCAGAAGCTTTGAAAAAAGACTGGAAAACCCAACAACCCACTGAATCACAAGTAAGAGGCTGATGGTCTGGAGGCAAAGGCAGAAAAGTCTTAGAAGTAATTAAGGTCTTTGTCAAAAAAAGAAAAAATAACATATTGAATTTTTACTATCATTTCTGACAAGTCATTCAATTCCCATTAATACATACCAATTCTTACTAAACATTCTGTTAGATGCATATTGGCTTACCTGTTAATAAGTAACTGAGTGTTAAAATGTAGAACAAGACTGGGGAACCTGGGGATCAGGTCACTATCTCACAGGTTCGTGAGTCTGAGCCCTGCTGTCAGCACAGAGCCCACTTCAGATCCTCTGTGCCCCTCTCTCTCTGTCCCTCCCCATCTCATACTCTCTCTCTCTTTCTCAAAAATAAACATTTTAAAAACTGTTAAAGGAGCACCTGGGTGACTCAGTCAGTTAAGCATCTGATTGTGCCTCAGGTCATGATCTTACGGTCATGAATTAGAACCCTGCTTAGAGTGAGTTCGAGTCCCACCTTCGGGTGAGCCTCGCTTCTCTCTCCCTCTTTCTCTCTGTGCCTCATGGGATTCTCCCTTTCTCTCTACCCCTTCTCTCTGCCCCTCGCTCACTTGCACCCTCTGTCTCTCGAAAAATAAAATAAAATTTTAAATTTAAAAAATTTTTAATTGTAAAACAAGACTTCATACATAAAACAAAATAACAGTATCAGGCAGTAACTAATCAATGCTAAAACTGAACAGACTGAATATACTATATGGGATGACCACATGTCCAGAACAATCCAGGATTGTTCTGGTTTATGTCTTTTGTCCGTTCGTATGATAAATTATATGGTCCAGTGTCATTCACAAGCAAGGATCTTCCCCCTTTAAAGTAATAATATGCATTGTTAGTTCTTTACTAGGATAGAAGGAAAAGTAAGCCATCATTTTTTGCCTTTGGAAATGACACCTAGTAATCTGACATCACAGAAACTTTCCTGGGTTTTGTTTTGTTTTATTTTCTGTCTGTTGATCTGTCATTAGAATCTGGTGACTGATGACTAATTACTTTGGTTTTGTAAATACAGTTCAGTCTTTTGAAGTAATCGGTGATATTCATGTCAATATTCATGTCTCACACTTAAAAAAAAGACAAAAAAGTACCTTGAGGCAAAAAGTAGAAATGAAGACAAGGGAATTTTACTGTGTAGTTTAGTCTTTTCTGTAATGTTTTAATTTTTTCCCATGTCAATGTACTGTCTTTATGGTAAAAGTAATAGTGTTTGCGGTTTTTTGTTGTGTGACTATATTATCTTTAATATAAATATTAAAATTTAATAATAAATTTAATAGAAATTTAAATCAATTTAATAGAAAATTTAAATTAATTTAACAGAAATATTTCTATAACATAAATATTTAAAAAGCAAAGACAGAGTAAGGAATATAATCCATATAAATGTCGACTTGCTTTTAACATCTCTTTCAAATAAGAAAGCCAAAATCTAGACAAGACTGTCTAAAATGACTAACACATTTGGGACAAATTTTTAAAGGCTCTGACAAGCCTATAGTCATAACACGTGCAAGGCAACATGTGCGGCTGCAGTGGAAACGCTTTTATAGACTCTGTTTGTTGTTGTTTTATCTTCACTTTAAAACTCTCAGGAAAGCAGGGGGAGGGATTAAAGGTTCATAATAAATTTTTCAAGCCTGGGCAGTGAAGAATAACTCCACAGTGTTATGAGGTGTTAAATAAATTGAATTGGCTAAACTTTCTGCCCCATTGTCGTGATAGCCTTTACACTTCTCACAATGTGGAGACAATTAGGTGTTAGCCTGGCTTGGAAAGATAAATGTCCAGCTTCCAGACAACAGTGCTGATTTAGCATGTGTTCTGGGGGCCACAAAATTATTGTTCTAATCAGTTCTGGCTTTCATGTTTGCCCAAATGCATATCAGTAAAAATAAAGAAGGGAAACAGATAGAAAGTGATGGCAAAACTTAATTCCAAATACAAATATTTTTATTTTCTCCTTCATTATTGAAGTTTTTCTTCAGGGATAGTCATAAAAGGACCCCAGAGGCAGTAAAGAACTGATACAGCTATTTACAAATATTACTAAGAAGCCAATCTTCTATGCATTTTAGGTGCAGACTCAAAATGGATACATAATTTTAGCGCAAAATCATTTACCTATTTTGCTATATAAGTTGGTTGACCCAAGTGGGCTTCTCCCCTGCGCATTATATACTCTCCTTATCACCTTATAACTTTATGCATTATGGAGAAGTTGACAGTAATAACTAAAGCAGGAGTCATCTTTTATGTTTGGGATCTTTGCAATTCCATCAAAGTCAGTTTGTTAAAGGCAAAACACCATTGACATTCTCATGGGATGGATCCTAAGACCTTTGAAAATCTGCAAATCTGTGAATACCACTATAGAATAAAGTTTCTCTACTACTAAAAAAAGAGAGAGATTAGAACAATTTAAGCGACCTGAAACTTTTATTTTTGTTGGGAAGCAGGACTTCTTTGGATATTTTTTCCATCATCAATACATTTCCAGTCAAATTTTTTTCCACAAAGGATTAAGTTCTTTAAGTGGCTATTTGGTGTGTTATCTTGTTTATTAAAAATAGTAGAAATCACAAAATAAATCAAGTAAATTCAAAATTGGTTATTGGAGAAGACCAATAAAATAGACAAACTTTGGTAAGTTTAAATAAAAAGAAAACACAAATAACATTAAAACAGGACCAAGAAAGAGAATGAATATAAGATGTATATAAAGAATATTATTTTTTTATTTCAGGATAATATAGTACAATTTTATACTGGCAAATTTTAAAATCTAGGTATAAGTGATCGCCTAGGAAAATATAAATTAACAAAATTAACTCAAGAAGTCTTATTAAACTTAGATCAATAAATATAGAAGAAATTTTTTTAAGTAGTAAAAGATCTGTCCTATAGTAAGGATGCCAGACCAAGATGGTTTAATAAGAAAGTGTTACCAAGCTCTCAAGGAACAAATAATTTATATTTCATGTGAATCAATTAGCATTTTTCCCAGGAATACAAGAATAGTCAACATAGAAAATCTAGACAGAAATCTACTGATGCAAATTACTACATTAACAGATTAAAGGGGAAAAATGACAGTTTTATAAAGTGTTTGATAAATTTAACATTAATTCTCAATTTTTAAAATATCTTACTGAGCAAGGAATAGAAGGAAATTGCTTAAATTTGATAAATGAGCTATATCAGCAACCAATGGAAAACGTCACACTGAATGATGAAATTTAAGAAACATTCACATTAGGGGCGCCTGGGTGGCTCAGTCGGTTAAGCGGCCGACTTCGGCTCAGGTCATGATCTCACGGTCTGTGAGTTCAAGCCCCGCATCGGGCTCTGTGCTGACAGCTCAGAGCCTGGAGCCTGTTTCGGATTCTGTGTCTCCCTCTCTCTCTGACCCTCCCCCGTTCATGCTTTGTCTCTCTCTGTCTCAAAAATAAAAATGTTAAAAAAAAAAAAATTTTTTTTAAATAAAAAAAAAAAAAAAAGAAACATTCACATTAAAGTTGTTCTGCTATTGTTCTACATTGTTCAGTTTAACCTTCCCAAGGTTAATGATTTGTCATGAGTCTTTGTTTTGAACAGTTATAGCACTTATATGATTGAAGGTATACAGTCTAAATCCATAAGATCACGGAGAAACTAATTAGAAAATTCAAACAAATAAATTTTCAAAAGAAATATTCAAAATTTAGTATCTAAATCTTTTGAAAATTATTTTTTGTAAACCTGCTGAAGAAGCTGTATGTACTCTAAATATAATTCTCTGCTATAAAGTCATTTCAAAATTAAAGAAAACACATTTCCCTACATATATTGATTGACAAGGGTAGGAGTCAAACGATAATCAGTACAGTAAGAGGCATTTTAATGGCTCAAGTTCTATAGCAGCTCAGGTTAACTACAACATAAATTCATCTCAACAGACCTAATTCAGGGGAAATGGCATTACAGTAAGTGAATGGATCGTAAGCTCCACAGGCACTATGCTTTCCAAAGAATGGTTTTCACTGCTAACATTTCATTGCTGACTGCATTTATTTTAATAAAAGTCTGTGACTTGTGTACAAGTAGGAGAGCATTTTTTCAGTACATCAATTTCATCTGCTTTGGGATCTAGACTAAAGGCTATAGATTAGAAGAAAGACAATTGGAACATTCTGGGTCTTTGTGACACAGCATCTCTGAAATAAGTGTTACAAAAAGAAATACGCAACAAAATAAATATGGTACTATTGGGTTATAACCTAAACTATAAAATAAATATCCAGGAATCAATACTAACATAAATAAATTACCGAATAAATAAATGAGAAGGGAAAAGACAAACCTACCACACAGAACAATTTCAAATAATTTATATAGATACTCCACCCTCAGGGAGGTAGAGCCTAATTCCCACCCCATAAGTGTAGGCTACAGACAGTGACTTCCTTGCAATGAGTACAGTACAAAAAAAGGGGGGGGGGGGGAAGGAGGGATGACTTTACAATGGAGAAACCTGATAAACACTACTTTAGCCAAGTGACCAAGGTCAACATTAACAGTGATAAGTCATGTTAATACTATGTACCCTTGATACAGTGTGATGAGAATGGTACTTTACTTCTGTGGTCTTCCTTCCAAAAACCTATAATCCCAGTCTAATCATAAGAAAAACATCAGATAAATTCCAACTGAGAGGCATTTAAAAAATACCTGACCTGTACTCCTCAAAACTATCAAGATCATCAAAAACTAAGGAAAGCTTGTGAAAGTATCATAGCTATGAGAAGCCTAAGGACATGTGATGTCTAAATGTAATGTGGTATCCCGAACAGGATCCTAAATTAGAAAAAGGACATTAGGGACAAATGGAGGAAATCTGATAAAAGTAAGAACTTTAGTTAATAATAACATATCAACACTGGTTCACAAATTGTGACAAATGTGCCATACTAATATAGGATGCTAATGGCAAAGCCAACTAGGTGGGAGGTAATGGGAACTCTGTACTTTCTTTACAGTTTTCTGTAAATCTGAAATATGCAAGAAGCTTATTTAAAAACAACACAAAAAGGAAATACAGACAAGTGACCTATCTTCTTTTATGTTCATTTCTCTGACAGCACACAGCATATGAAATGATAAAGTAGAGACTTGGCCCTCACAAGTTTAATATTCATTAGATACATGATTAATAAATTAGCTGAGTATAGAATTTTAAATTGGAGATCATTTTCTATCAAAGTTTTGAAGACCTTTCTCCACTGTCTTCTAGCTTCCACACTGTTGTGATACTGACATCATTCTAATTTCTAAATCTCTTAACACTCTATAAATTACAAAGTGCTCTTACTGTCCTTGCTGTCCTGAGATATCATGATGGTGTGCCATTTTGCAAGGAACTATAATGTGTCTTTCACCTGAAAAATTCACTCCCTTACATTCTGGGTAATTTTTGTATATTATTTTGTTGATTACCTCCCCTCCATTTTCTCTGTTCTATCTAGAACTGTTTTGTATTTTTGATTTTCTGACCTATTGACATAATTTTATCTTATTTCTCTCATTTTCCATCTTTTCTCTCATTTTCATCCATTTCTCTCATTTTTTTCTTCTCCACTTTCTGAGAAATATCTTCAGCTTGATATTTCCACCATTGAGTTTTCCTGAATTTTTTTTTGTTTTTTTCATTGTTTTTACTGTTCTTTAAAAAAAAATAGCTATTCCATTATTGCCTCCTGTGTTATATCTTCTATTCTCTGACATTTTAATTGATAGGTTTTAAAAAGTGACCTTATCTCTGAATAGTCTGATGTTTTTTTGTGTCTCTCAATCTTTCATGCAAGACACTTTCCTCTGATGCCTGGTAATTGTACATTCCTGCACATATTTAAGAGTGAAATGTTAAAAAATTATTAGAAACTGGAGTATTATTCAGACTTTAAAAAGGAGGAAATCTTGTCACATGCTACAACATGCATGAACCCTAAGGACATCATGTTAAGTGAAATAAGCCAGTCACCAAAAAAACAATACTGTATGATTCCACTTCTAAGAAGTGTCTAAAGTAGTCAGACCCACAGGGGCAGAACAATGATGGTTGCCGGAGTCGTTCATAGGATATATTCAGTTTTGCAAGGTGAAAAAGTTCTGGGAATATATTGTACAACATCTGTGTAAATATTTAATGGTGCAGAGCTACATACTTAAAATAGTTGAGATGGGAAATTTTATATGCTTTTAACAATTAATTTTTTTTAATTTTTAAATGTTGATTAGAAGCTCTGAGCACAGGTAGGTGGGGGCTAGTTTGCATGGGCTTCAGTATTTTAAATTTTTTTTTTAATGTTTATTTATTTTTTGAGAGACAGAGCGCGAGCAGGGGAGGGGCAAAGAGAAAGGGAGACACAGAATCCGAAGCAGGCTCCAGGCTCCGAGCTGTCCACACACAAACCCACAAACTGTGAGATCATGACCTAAACCTAAAGTTGGATGCTTAACCGACTGAGCCACCCAGGCACCTCACAAGGGCTTCAGTTCTGATGAAGTGAACCATTTCAGTAAAGAATCCCTGATGTTGAGGGGCACCTGGTTGGCTCAACTGGTTGAGGGTCTGACTTCAGCTCAGGTCATGAGCTCATAGTTTGTGGATTCGAGCCCGCCTCGGGCTCTGTGCTGACAGCTCAGAGCCTGGATCCTGGTTTGGATTCTGTGTCCCCCTCTCTCTCGGCCCCTCCCCTGCTCATGCTTGTGTCTCTCTCTCCTCTCTCTCTCTCTCTCTCTCAAAAATAAAGAAACATTTAAAAAATTTAAAAAAAAATAAAAGAATCGCTGATGTTGTCATTATATCTTTCCTCTTAGACAGCCTTGGGCTGCTTAGATCCCCAGAGAACATCACCCAAATTCCTCACCTACAGGTTAAGGACCTGGCTGCCAGCTTTCTGTGAGGTGTGTGGGGAAAGAGAGTCTGTGACTTCGCTATTTAGTATGCAAACTTTAACTCTTTCCTAAGCTTTCAGTATAGCTCCTGTCCTCAAATGTGCTTGGGATCTTCCATGACTTTATGCATCACCTTCTCCAGAGAATGTATATTCAGTCTTCCGGGATGTGAAAGAAGTGGGTCACTGTACAGTGCTGTGGAGTTGGATGTGGATCTGGGGAGCCTACCCCTTCAGAATCAGACCGCCCACCTTGAATTTACACAGCTCTCAGCTCTAAGTCTTGAGCCTTGATGATTCAACAGGGTAAGTCAATTTGTTACTCAACTTTGTTGACTGCCAGTTTGGGATTCAGTTATCTTAAGTCTGCTTAGTCAATTATCTCTTTTCCATCTACTTATCACTTGCCCAAATTTTGTTGTTCCTCTCTTGCTCTCTTGTCCTCATGTATTTATGTCTTTAAAAAAACTACTGTTGGGGCACCTGGGTGGCTCAGTCGATTAAGCATCCAACTTTGGCTCAGGCCATGATCTCCCACTTTGTGAGTTCCAGCCCCATGCCGGGCTTTGTGCTGACAGCTCAGAGCCTGGAACCTGCTTCTAATTCTGTGTCTCCCTCTCTCTCTGCCCATCCCCTGCTCATGCTCTGTCTCCCTCTCTCTCAAAAATAAATAAATATTTTTTTAAAAAATTAATAAGTAAAATTTAAAACGTACTATTGTTTTTAAAAGGTTTGGGGTTTGACAAAAGAGTGGTAGCTATTGCACATATTCAATCCACCATCTTTACCCACAGAAAGTGGTTTGTTTTCCAGTTTCAGATTCAATTTCTTGTGTCAGAGATGATGCAGTAGAAAAAGTAGGAGATGTAGGTAAACCTGAAATTTAGATTTAAACTTTGGGTCTGGCACTTTCTTGGTGTGCAACTGTAAGTTCACTAAATTTTCTCATTCACAGTTTTTCTTAAAAAATAAAGGTGCTAGGTGCCTGGGTGGCTCAGTCGGTTGAGCGTCCGACTTCGGCTCAGGTCATGATCTTACGGCTCGTGAGTTCAAGCCCCGAGTCGGGCTCTGTGCTGACAGCTCAGAGCCTGGAGCCTGCTTCATATTCTGGGTCTCTTTCTCTCTCTCTCTCTGCCCTCTCCCACTCATGCTGTCTCTGTCTCTCAAAAATAAATAAACATTAAAAAATAATAATAATAAAGGTGCTAAGACATGGGCTTATTCTGAGGATAATGTGAAAAAAAAACATGAAAGCCATATGTAAAATAATATATGGAAAGCTTATGTGAAACAAAAGACTTGCTTAATAAGTACTAATTCCCCTTCCTTGTCCAAGATGAGTTGTTCAATACACCATCCACTATCAACTGTAACATTCTGGTAATAACCTCCATGTGAGTTTAGTTTCTATAATGCCTCAAATCACTTACTAGCCATCCTCTCCTGGCCGTCTTTGTCAACCTGAGATCCTCCCTCTGATTAGGACATTTAGTCTCAGCTAGGTACAATGTCATTTAGTTGGAATAAGTGCAATTTTTAATTTTTTTACATTTTTATTAAAATCAATGCATTATTTTTTAGTCCTTTAACCAAATGTAGTTTTACCTTATTGTGACACTAATATTTCCAAAATTTCCCTTAAAAAGTAAAATGGGTTTATGTTCCATATCAAGATCTGGAAGACAATGTCGAACTTTAACCATTTGAGCCCTTGGATTTTGTTCATTTCCTTGGGGTGGAGCCCAGCTGGTTACTATCCTCCATGTAATTACATTTTCTCCCAACCACACAGTGATAACGTACCAAAACCATCTGAAGCAAAAACATGCCAATGTTTAACAATGAACTAGAACTAAGCATTGCTTCCTACAGAGACAATCAAGAGATTTAAAAAACAGTGGCTTAGAGGTGCGCCTAAGTGGCTTAGTTGGCTAAGGGTCCAAGAGTTGATTTCAGCTCAGGTCATGATCTAACAGTTCGTGAGATGGAGCCCTGAGATGGGCTCTGTGCTGACAGTGTGGAGCCTGCTTAGGATCCCTTCTCTCCTTCTCTCTCTGCTTCCCCCTCTTTCTCTCTCTCTCGTAATAAATAGACTTAAAAAAAACAGTGGCTTAGAAACTTTATTAATTAAATTCACAAGCATTTCTTGGGTACCTATTATGTTCCATGAATTATCCTAGGTACTTGGAATGTACAGTTCAAAAAAGCAGATTTAGGGGCGCCTGGGTGGCTCAGTCGGTTGGGCATCTGACTTTGGCTCAAGTCATGATCTCACACTCCGTGAGTTCAAGCCCCGTGTCGGGCTCTGTGCTGACAGCTCAGAGCCTGGAGCCTGCTTCAGATTCTGTGTCTCCCTCTCTCTGACCCTCCCTCGTTCATGCTCTGTCTTTCTCTGTCTCAAAAATAAATAAACATTAAAAAAATTTTTTTAAAAAGCAGATTTAAGTAAAGAATTCTTGGGGCGCCTGGGTGGCTCAGTCAGTTAAGCATCCGACTGCAGCTCAGGTCATGGTCTCACCGTTTGTGAGTTCAAGTTCAAGCTGCTGACAGCTCAGAGCCTAGAGCCTGCTTTGGATTCTGTGTCTCCCTCTCTCTCTGCCCCTCCCCCACTCTCACTCTGTCTCTCTGTCGTTCTCTCTCTCTCAAAAATAAACATTTAAAAATAATAATAAATAATAATTCTTGTCCTCATAAAGCTTATATTCTAGAGGAGGAGACAGACAATAAACATAATAAGCAAATCATTAAGTGTATTTTTGGGGGGTGCCTGGGTAGCTCAGTCGTTTGAGTGTCCAACTCTTGATTTCAGTTATGATCCCAGGGTCATGGGACTGAACCCCACAACAGGCTCTGCGCTGAGCAAGGAGCCTGCTTAAGTTTCTCTCCCTCCCCCTCCCTCTCTCTCTCTCTCTCTCTCTCTCTCTCTCTTTCTCCCACTCTGCACCTCCCCCATGCTCTCTCTCTTTCTCTCTCAAATAAAAAATTTTAAAAATAAATAAAGTATTTTTTTCAATAGAACAGAGAAAGGAGGATCAGAAGAATGATTAGAAGGAGGAATGCAATTTAAACAGATTGAACATCTCTAATGTACTCTAGGGATCACCAATGAATCAGATATAATTTTTT
The DNA here is from genome assembly GCF_018350195.1 of Panthera tigris. NCBI lineage: Eukaryota > Metazoa > Chordata > Mammalia > Carnivora > Felidae > Panthera > Panthera tigris. Next base: position 140,561,039 of record NC_056667.1, read on the forward strand.
GTTATAAAAGAAACCAACTCTAAACAGAAGATTAACATATTAAGTGGATATCAGAGTACACATAAATTTGACAGTAAGATTGGAGAAACAAGCTGGAAAAAAAAATCAAGAATCAGGGAAGCTCCCAGGCAAAGGGAAATAAACAGCATTCTCATCACAATACTATCACTGGAATGAATAATCTCCTACCATCTCGTAACCTTTCTGCATCACTCCAATCAATAACGGAAATTCCACAAGAATCTGATTAATTTAGCTGGAGTCACCTCCTAGGGGGTATACAATCCCCTAAAGGCAGAAAATTTCTAGGGGGAGAGATAATTCTTCAAAAGGAAATAAGCTACATACTGTAAGATTCCAGCTCTGTGACATTCTGGAAAAGGTAGAACTATGGAGATAATAAAAAGACTCGTGGTTGCCAGGGTTTGGAGGGAGGGAGGAAGAATAGGTGGAGCACAGATCTTTAGGGCAGTGAAAAAACTCTGTATGATACCCTAATGATGGAGACATGTCCAAACCTAAGCGTGAACCATAATGTAAACTAGGGACTTTGGGTGACTAGAATGCGTCAGTATAGGTTCATCAATTGTAACAAATGTACCACTCTGGTGGGGATGTTGATGAGGGAGGCTCTGCGTGCGTGGAGGCAAGGTGTATGTGGTATATGAGAAGTCTCTGTATTTTCCCCTTACTTCTGCTGTGAATCTAAAACTGCTCTAAAAAATTGATTTAAAAAAAAAGACAACAAAAAAGGAATTAGTGTGCTTATGCTCATGTAGGGGGAACAAGTGATGGGTTACTGAAACACAAGTCCACTATCACAAATGCCAGTCCAGAATTTCTCCATAGAAGTAGCAGTCTGGTTGAATGGAAGCAATGGTATTTTTCTTTATGCTGCATTTAGATAGCAATCACACTGCTTTAACTTAGATTGTATCTTTATTTGGGTAGTTTTGAAGGGTTGCTGAAATTACTAAATTAAACCTTTCCAAGCCACATGTTGGTCCCTCTTCTGACCACAACTCCAAAGACATTCCCCCGATTGCTATTATAGTTTGCTTGACCTTATTCTGGAATTTCCAGGATTAGTCGGTCTGGAGAGGCCCACCACATGGACTCATGGTAATACAGTGGCCTTTAGAAATAAATCCTAAAGTACATTCTAGCCTGGACTAAACAGTAATCAGCCAACTGGATTACTCTTTACATATGTTTAATTCCCCAAGGAAATTTCAGAACTTTCAAAAGGGAATTCTGTGCTAGTACATACTGCTATGGAAACAGCAACACAGATCTGAATCCCCCCAAATCCCCACCTGAAACCAAACAAAACCAACTATATAACAAACCCCAAAAGGCAAAGACAACATTTACAAGAAAACTAAGGGTTTTCTGTGATCGCGCTGGCAGTGGTTGTATTAGAATTATTATTCTGAGATGATTCTGTATATAATGGAGGATAAAGCAATCTTGCAATGATAACATTGTAATTTTCCCATCCCTCGTGTCCTTAACAACCATGATTCCCAATGTCAAAGGAGACACAGATTTAACATAGGAAAACATAAGTAAAAATCGTGTATTCCTGAATTTCAGTTGATAGTATCAGTGTGAATTCACACTGAGGTTTTTATCCTTAAATACATATAATACTTGTAATATATAATATAGTAATATATATTAAATACATATACATATGTGTATATAAAGCATACATTTAATTTTTTGCTCTGTTAACTGAAAAGGCCTAGAAACACTTATCAATGCAATAGCAGTGAGCATCCCTAACATTTGGAGGTGGCCTTGCAATCCTACTTCCCATAAGAGAAATTAGGACGTCTTGGAGAAATGGCTGATTCCAGGTTAGGAGCAGGAGATGTACGAGGTGAGTCCGGAAAATGTTGTCAATAGTAAGTAAGCTACCAATGAATGCTAGAATCATATCAAAAGAACCTGGGAGACAACTTGAGGAAGCCCCCACTAGCAAAAAGGAGAGTGCTTAATAAGTATGGAATGAATAAATACACCAAGTTTCTGTGTTTATATGGATGTATTTCTGGGCTTTTAATTTTCTTCCAAAAGTCTATCTATCCTTGTATCTATAACTTATTTTAATTACTATACTTAATATATTAAAAGTTATTAACTCTTGATATGTGGTAGCAGGGCTAACATACATATTCTTCAAGTTTTTCTTGGCTCAGGATCCCAAGTTTCATTAAAAAGGAAATAACACTACTGGGGTGCCTGGGTGGCTCAGTCGGTTGAGCGACCGACTTCAGCTCAGGGCATGATCTCACAGCTTGTGAGTTCGAGCCCCGCGTCAGGCTATGTGCTGACAGCTCAGAGCCTCAAGCCTGCTTCTGATTCTGTGTCTCCCTCTCTCTCTGTCCCTCCCCCACTCATTCTCTGTCTCTCTCTGTCTCAGAAATAAATAAAACATTAAAAAAGAAAGAAAGAAAATAACACTATAGATATTTTCATTCAAATTCCATTGTTTATAAATTAATTTAGGGGTGGCTGTCATATGGTATTGGGTAACCTCATCCATAAACAGAGAGTGCCTCTCATTTATTTAGATCTTCCTTCATATTTGTCAATAAGGTTTTATAATTTCAGAAATGAGGTAGGTCTTGAGTGTCTTTTGTTAAATTTACTCCTAGATTCCTTATCATTTTTGTGGCCATTGTCCATGGGATCTCTATTCTAATTACATTATCTAATTGCTTTTTGTCTCTGAATAAAATGCCATTAGCTGTTTTATAATTTTATTGTATCTAGTAAAACTTATTGAATTTTCTTACAGGTTCTAATTCTCTTGGATTGTCTATAGAGACAATCATATAATCTATGAATGCCAGCCATTTGTTCTTGCTTTTCAATCCTTATACCTTTTATATTTCTTGCTTGTGGCATGCAACGGCAGAAGTCTCAGCATAATGTTTATATAGCAGTCATTACCTTGTTACATAAGTTAATAGTAATACCTCTGTTAGAATTTTTCCAGTGTATTATATGCATATGTGGATAAGATCTATATGAAATGTGCATATAATCAGATTAAAGGATGAATTTAAGTTGGAATACTCTAAAATATAAGCAGTCTGTCTTTGTCTAAATGTCAAAATCAAATACCTAGCACTGATACCTAGAAGTGCTCGAATGAACTGTTTGACACCTAAGAATAAACTACCTGTGTAGATCACAGCTCTTCTAACAGAAACTGCAGTTTATCACTTAGTACAAAAGTTTTCAAATATATAGTTCTTTGAGATACAAAAGAGAACATTCTTCAGTTATCCTAAATAGACCCCAGACAAATAACATGTTTGCCCAGCAGAGTGCAGTCTGTTTTCTTTTCAAATGTACCACCACTAAGCAGGATACATGCTGTGAGTTTGACATATTTTTTTTAAGCTTAGGGAGAGTTTCTGGTTTGCAATTACATTTTATCTAATGTTAATGTCTTTTATTCCTGGAGTAAAAGCAAATTAGATGGGATATATTTCATCATGATAAGCACTTGCAAGTTTTGTTTGCTGATATTTTTAGTATTTTTATATCTATGTTCATAATTTTCTTTCCCTGTATTGTCCAGGTACATTTTACTTTATAATCAGAGTTACACAAGTATCACAAAATAAGTTTGAGAGTAGAATATTCCTTTTTATTGATTACAATAATTTGTATATAGGTAATCTGTTTCTGGAGGGTTGCTGGAATTCACATTTACACCATCTGGGCCTGTGTTTTGTACTTTTTTATATGGAATGTTTTATTTTACTCAATGTTGTTAATGAATCTTGATCTATTTCAGTATTCTATTTCTTCTTTAATCCAATTTGAAAATTCATTTTTTAGAAAATAGTTCCTTTAATATAAGTTTTCAAATGCATTGGTAGAAAATTATTCATGATAAACTGTGAACATTTGTTTAAATCTCCCTACCCTGTAGTTACATGTTCTCCCTATTGCCCTAATATTGCTTTATTCTTCATTCTCTATCTTCATGACATATGTATATGATGTAGGATTTCTTTGTAATGTTACTGGAGAATTAAATTACCTGAGTCTTTCTTTGAAATTGTCTTTATTTCACACTCTCTTGAATGAAAGTTTGGCCCAATATAGAATTCTAGGTTGATAGCTTGTCTTAGCACTCTAAATGTATTGTTTCACTGTTTTTTGGCTTCTATTTGGTAATGTGAAATCTGTTGTCAATCGATCTATTGGTCCTTTGAAATTAATCTTTTCCTTTCAAGTTGCTTGGCAGATTTTTCTTGTCTTTGATGATGTGCAGTTTTACAATAATATCTCTAAATGAAAGAGAAACTTAAAAATTAGAAAAATGAATTAAAAAACAAAAAAATAAAAATTAGAAAAATGAAGGAATGAAGGAGCTATATTCAACTAAAACAAAGGCAGGAAAATTTCCAGAATTGATGAAAGGCATGTTTCCTTAGATTAAAAAATATACAACCATGTCATGAACAGAATAATTATAAACAAATCTACTACCCAGAATGTCTAAAAATACATGGATATCTAAAAGTAAATATGAATAACAAAAGAGCTTAGCAAGGTCATAAAATACAAGGTTGATATTTTAAAATCAATGATATTTTAAAATCAATGATATTTTGGGGCGCCTGGGTGGCTCAGTCAGTTAAGCATCAGACTTTGGCTCAGGTCATGATCTCATGGTTCGTGAGTTCAAGCCCCACTTCAGGCTCTGTGCTGTCAGTGCAGAGCCTGCTTCAGATCCTCTGTCTCTCTCTGCCCCTCCCCCATGCGCATACCCGCACTCTCCCTTTCTCTCAAAAATAAACATTTAAAAAAATTAAAATAAAATCAATATTTATCTATCTGAGTGATGAACTTTAGAAAAATATCATTTATACTAGCATCAAAAAACATCAAATGCCTAAAAATAAATGTAATAATAGATGGGCAAGACCTCCTCCATGCAGGAAGTACCCATGTACATGGTTTAGAAGATGTGATATTAGAAAGATACCAATTCTCTCCAAATTGATCTATAGATTTAAGGTAAAACCAATCAAAATGCTAGCAATTAGGGATAAGGTAAGGGGAAATTAAAACCCTGATTATAAAACAGCCAAGATCATACTCAAGAAAAGGAACAAAGTAGAAGGACTTCACTGCCAGATATCAATACATCCTACAAAGCTACAGAAATTAAAATGTGTGGGGAGACTGGGTGACTCAGTTGGCTGAGCATCTGATTCTTGGTTTAGGCTCAGGTCATGATCCCAGGGTTGTGGGATCAAGCCCCACGCAGGGCTCTGTGATAAGAGTGGAGCTTGCTTAAGATTCTCTCTCTCTTAAAAAAAAAAAAGAAAAAGATGCTCTCTCTCTCTCTCTTTCTCTCTCTCTGCCTCTCTCCCCAACTCACACACTGTCTCCCTCTCTCAAGAAAGTAAAAAATAAAATAAAATGGTTAAAATCATATTTTAAAAAAGAAGAAATTAAAATGTGTTATTAGTATAACAACAGACAAATAGACCAATGGAAAAACTGAATCTAGAAATAGAATTAGACACTTACAGTAACCCAATTTATAATAAAGGTATCACCATAATACTATAGAGAGAATGAGGTTATCAATAAATGATTCCAGATCAACTGAGGGAAAATGTCAATCTCCACCTCACACCATATATATACATAAACATTCATTCCAAATGAATCACAGACCTAAATGTGAAAGGCAACACACTAAACCTCCCATATGATTACATACAAAATGTGTTCCTGATCTTAGCTCAGGCAAAGATTTTTTTCAAAGAAACACAAAAAGTACTAAATATAAAGAAAAAGATCAATGAACCAGACTTCATTTAATTTTACAATTTCTGTTAATTAAGAGGTACCATTAAGAAAGGGAAAAGACCAGCAAACTTGGGGATTAGTTATTACCATAATAATAATTATTATTATTACTATTGCCTTGTCTTGTTATGTCTCTATGTCTCACTTTCCACTTTATATAAATAATTAAATTTCTTTCTGCTATTACTATGCCAAGTAAAAAATACCTGATCAGACTCATGAAATTTGTTGGACTTATGTTTGGAATCACCTGGACTTAAAAAAAAAGAAAAAGAAAAAAAGAAAAGCTATATGATAGTGTTCATTAAATACGTTTGGGGAGAACCTGGAAAGCACAGCAAAAATACAGACTATAATTCTTAAAAACAGCTGAAACTGGAGCACAAGATACTAAGTTGCTTAATGGTCTGAAAAAAAACATCTCATACATATTAAAATTCTTTGAACAGAAAAAATAAACTGTAGTTTTAAACATGGACCATAAATTAAAAGTCATAAAGGCAAACAGTATAAATAATACAGGCACTGGTTCGTGATGGCACTGCTTGTCATTTGGGCAAACCCTACAAATTGTGCTCCAAGATGAGTAACAGCAGGGATTTATTCATTTGATGATGATTAAAGATGCTCCCTGGCTGAGATGAGTTTAACAGCTAGTAAGAAAAATTGAAAAGACACTTTGCATTGTTGTATTTTTTCTAAAATGTAGTTTTTTTATTATTCTAATTTTCCATAATCTATAGCAGTACAGTTCGCTGTATCATATTTTGCTCACAGTGCATAAATCAGACATCAGTAGTTACCCCTAAGAGTCAATTTTTTTATTTTTCCATCTTAAGTGTTTCATAAATTTTACTGAAAAGGATGCCCCAATGTAAATGGGTAAATGCCTTTGGTTAAAATTAATTATCACTTAATATCCATAATCACGTAAAAGCAACATGTTGGCATTTCATTATAGTCAATATTTATATTCTTTGAAGGTTTGAGTATTTCTGGCTAAAGAAATATGTGGAAAAGTTCCATTAACTTGAGATTTCAAGACAGAGAAAAATGAATTACTTGAAATGAATCAAAACAGCTTTATGGAATAAATTTATACATGTATGTGTGTATATGTCCCATATATATACATTCCATATACAGTACTCTATATATATGGTTTGTATACTTAGGAATCAATTACTATGTAAATAACTACACTGTCTACACAGGCTAACAGCCCTTTACACCATCTTGGGAGATCTGGGCAATAAATTCCTTCCAGGGAAGGTGCTACCACTAAGTTTACCTTGAAGCAAATCAGTAAGTTCCTTCCTACTTCTCTTCCATAGCAATAGAAGCAAGAAACAAAATATGCTTAATGTACAAAAGATGTACCTTCCTTTTAAATGTTACTAGTCAAGAAAAGAATCAATTTTATTTCAATACTTTCAAGTCTTTAAACATTTTCTTGCAGTACTCTATATGGCAGTCTATGGTCTTCATAAATCATGTCTGCCAATTACCCCAGGTGAATATAAGCATACATCAACTGTTTCGCATAAAGATAAAAAATATACCTCAGGTCAGACCGCCTAGATTTAAATCTTAGCTTCATCAATGTTCAGTCCCTTGATTTTACATCCCCTAGTATACTCATCTATAAAATGAAGGCAATAATAATAATTGATAATAATATCATTCTCATAGGTACATTATTGAAAACTGACCTAAGCCAAATTGGCCATTCAGCAATCATCAGTTTCTTCTGGTAAATAACAAAAGCCTCTTTGATAAACTCCACAATTAACAATAAAAGGGACCATTTTCCCTTTATCCGCAATCTTCCTCTTGGTGGAGTGTTATAATGAAAACAGGTCTTTGGCAAAATTCCACCAGATGCATCAACAATTACTAGCAAGCAAACACAAAAAGCCACACCGTCTATTACTTTAAGTTTCAGAAATGTCCGCCATCTATATTCAAGCCCCCCAAAAGTCACCTTACATCTAAGGCTCACTCTGAGGCCAATGCAACAATTTCTAATGGTAGGATGCCAACCTTATCTGCTCAGGATAGACAGAGCCCTCCATAAACCAGAGGAATACCACAATAATACACAAAGCTAAGTCACTCTAGGCAACATATGCACTGCATACCACTTAGCATTTATCACAATGCTGAGAATGTATGGTTAAAAGATTATAAATTACAAGTCTTAAAACACAAATGAGGAAAACCAGTTATACAGTGGGTTATGGAATAGCTCCATACAGAATCCTCTATTCTTTATTCAGTAGATACCAAGTTGAGATCTGTTTTATGACCCTGGAAGTGTAAGTTTTTAAAAGCCATGGACTAATAAAAGAAAACTCTGAGTAAGGCAGTGACTGAGTATTTACTTGGCATTACCATGTGCTTAGCACCAAGCTAAGAGTTATTCAATATTCAAAAATTATTTCGCCTACTTTCAAATAATTTGTGATCAAAATGATGCAAAGAAAACATAAAGTGAAGTAATAAAATACTGATATTGTACATATAAACATAGATATAAAAGTTGTGTACAAAATCCACAAATGCTTTAGAAGGTCATAAAGACAGAAACAAACAAACAAAGCAGGGTCACTGGAGTTAGTCTCCAATAAGAGGCAAAATGTGAGTGTGAACCTTGAATAATGAGTAGGATTTAGACAGTTTGAAGAACCGGCATCTCCAGTAAAAGAACACAAACAAGGGCACAATCGTTTAACTTTGCTGTATTTAGAGCAAAGTATAGCCTGATCATGACAGAGTTTAAATGCAAGGAAGAAGTTAAAATGAGAAAGAAGGGATGGTTCCAAATAGAAAACCCTTTAAACAACATTAAAGTAAGTATGGATTTGATGTGGGAAAAAGTAGGAAGCCATTGAAGAGGTCTAACTGGAGCCCTTTTAGTTGGAAGGCTCAGTACGAATAAGTACGTGGTAAATTGAATAATGGCCCACCAAAGAAGTCCATCTCCTAATCCCTGGAACCTGTGTATATGTTACCATACACTGCAAAGGGAACTTTGCATATGTGATTATGTTAAGGAAACTGAGGCATGAAATTACCCTGAATTATCCAGGAGGGCCTAATACAATCACAGGGGTCCTTTTAACAGGGAGGCAAGGCGGGGGAGGAAAGGGGGGGCTGGCACCTGGGTGGCTTAGTCGGTTGAGCATCCAACTTCGGCTCAGGTCACAATCTCACGATTCCTGAGTTCCAGCCCCGAGTTGGGCTTGTGCTGACAGCTCAGAGCCTGGAGCCTGCTTTGGATTCTGTGTCTCCCTCTCTCTCTGCCCCTCCCCTGTTCTCTCTCTCTCTCTCTCTCTTTCTCTCTCTCTCTCTCTCAAAAATAAACAAAGATTTTAAAAAAAAAAATTTTTTAAGAGGGAGGCAAGGTGGTCTAAGCCAGATAAATAGTTATAACTGAAAAATAACAATCAGAGTGATTTGACCCCATTGGCCAAGGAATTCAGGCAGTCCCTAGAATCTGGAAATGGCAAGGAATGGATTCTCCCCTATTCCCCCCTAGATCTCCAGAAGGAACCAGCCCTGCCAAGATCTTGGTTTTAGCCCTGGAAGACACATTGTGGGCTTCTTCTGACCTCCAGAACTATAATGTATGTGTTGTTTTAAGCCACTAAATTGCTGGTAATTCATTACAGCAGCAATACAAAATTAATACAGGGTAAACACAGTGAAAGCCTAAACTCAGAAAGGCTAGTTGCAAGGCTTCTCCTATGTAATGTAGAGAAGATCCACTAACTGAGAATTATCAAAGTCTTGTCCCACCAAACACACATGTAGTTATTTGTGCCTATCTCCTCTCTGAAGGACTGCATTCATGATTTATCCAGAGAATTCTGTAGCTATAAGAAAGCTACTATCTCAAGTTTACTTCTTGCCAGAAAACTCAAAATCCTGATACAAACCAACTAAAAATCCATATACATTTAGAATTCAAAATCTTGTTTACATAAATATCCTTTGGGAAGTTACAGATTATTTCAGAGAATTCTAAAGTGTCTAGCACTTAAGAGAAATTATGCATGCAGTCTATAATCATGCAAGAGACTTCAAACATGCAACCTTAAAATTTAATTACAAAATTACAAATGAGAGGATTTAATTTGTCTTTCATAGATCTCTCCCATCATCTAAAAAAGAGTCTAAATTTTAGTTACACAAAACTACAAGAGCAGAACAGATTTTCATTGCTGAGCCCAAAACTTCAAAAAGACACCATATCACACATAAAATGAGAGCATGTTTGCAAATATCTTTATATATGATATGACATATAATATGACTTGTTTTTTTGATCACCATAAATACTGAGCATAGGAAAAAAGACACAAAAAATTCACAGCATCAGAAAAAATTAGGAGGGTTGCTTTGCATATAACTGCTAGACTAATGGTCTTAACTGTCACTTTCGTCATGTAATCAGAATTTAAAGATACAAACAGCATGACAAATCTCTCCTCTCATTTGGCCTCAACCCCACCAACAACGAGCCCAAAACTAAATTTAAAAAGAAATGAGACCATTCGGCACCTTCTAGAGAACAGTGGAACTTAGCAGGACAGAGTACAATTGTTTGAATGGCAAGGTAGCTCAGTGTTCTAGAATTCAAACAACGGATCTCACTGACCCCCATTCCATGTTGTAACATACTGTAGTTACATGTCAAGACCTGAGCAAAAGAAAATGGTGACCTGTTGTTGGATCTATTATTGCTGAGCTGTGATATAACATCCTAAGAAGGATCACTGGGCCTTGCATTGACTTAAGTCACATCTACTTATCTACTTCCTGAACCAGGCATATTGAAATGATTAAATAAGATGCTACATGTAAAATACTTAGTCCGGTGCTTGGAACAAAGCAAGTGTTCAATAAATAATAGCAATATGAAATTTGGTGATGACAATAACCATTGGCATGAAGACAGAAGACTGGGCCAGGGCTTTGAATAAACTAAACTTTCCCCCAACAACCTACCTCTAGAAGGAATGACCTAAGTGTAGAGGGAAACTTCCATGAAGGCCATTGGTCCCTGGAGCCCCATTGAGCTCTTTCCTAAGCTAAATGGCTGCACTAAATACTATGATAGTTGTACCACTACTATCCCAGGACAGGAGAAACTTCCAACTCAATATTCAAAGGATGTAGGAACTATGGGCCTAATTTCTAATCTCTTCCACATTCACCATGACCCAATACTTGTGATAAGTACAACGATGCAGGATTCAGATTTCCCAATAAGGAAGAATTTCCTCCTGCGATCAGCAGACAGCATCCAAGGGTTGGCTCTTTCAGAGTGTGCCTCAGCTGCAGAAAGCTACTTCACTGTAGGCATTGTCTATTCAGTGAATGAATAAGGTGGGGGTATAAAACCTTGACCATTCTGGCCCAACAAAGGATAACTTTGATAGCAACTGGCCTGGAGTTAGCCAAGGTTTTATCAGACTTGCATCAAAGTCCAACTTTTTTCTTTGCCCATTCTTGCTTCCTTCCTTAAGTGTTAATCCCTAAAAATCTCTGCATCTCAATCTGACTTTCAATGTCTGAGTCAGGAGAACCCAACCTGAGACAGTTAAGATGCTCGGACAACCAAAATAACAATCCCCCAGAAATGTACATGTTCTAGTCCTCAGAACATGTGAATATGTTAGCTTACATGGCAAAAGGGACTTTGCAGATATAATTAAATTAAGGATTTGAGGCGGAGAGATTATCACAGATTATATAGGTGGGACTAATGTGATCATAAGATCCTTATAAGTGAAAGAAGGAGATAGGAGAGTCAGTCACAGAAGAAGATGTGACAGTGGAAGCCAAGATTAGAGCAACATGGTTGCTGGAAGGGAGTTAAAAACTAAGGTATATGGAAAGCCTTTAGAAGCTGGAAAAATTATCGAATATAGTCTCTCCTGGAGCACAGAAAAAATGCAGCCCTGATGATCCTTGATTTTAGCCTAATGAGATATATTTTACACTCACCTCCAGAACTGTAAGATAATAAATATTGTTTTAACAACAAACATAGTGTTAGGCAATTTGTTACGATAGAAAATGAATGTAAATTTTGGTACCTGGAAGTCAGATGCAGCTGTTAAAAAAAAAAAAAAAAGTGGAAGTGGCTTTGGAATTGGGCAATGGAGAGAGGTTGGAAGACTTATGAGGAGCACGACAGAAAAGCCTGGATTGCCTACAGACTGTTTATAGAAATATAAATGTTAATGATTCCACAAGTGAAGACTCAGAAGAAAGACAGCCAAGTACAGAAAACATATATATAGTCTCAGAGAATACCTAAGTTGTCACAAAGAAACTGTTGGTAGAAATATGGACATTAAAAGTGCTAATGAGAGCTCAGACAGAAACTGGGAACATGTCATCGAAAACTAGAGGAAAAGTGGTCCTTGTTATATAGTGACAAAAAATGCACATGAATCATATCCTGCAGGTATGTAGAAAGCAAACTTACAAATCATAACTTGGATATAAAGCTGATACTTCCAAGCGAAGTGTTGAAAGTGTGGCCTGGTTTCTTCATGCTGCTTACAGTAAAACACCAGAGGGAAGAGACAGGTTGAAGGAAGAATCATTCAGCCAAAAAGAAATTAGGACTAGATGATTTGAAAAACTCTTAACCTATCCATATCTCAAAAGACACTAAAATTAGGAGAGTCACTGCTAGGAAATCATGCTCTGGAGAAAAAGCTGAGGGTGTAGATGAACAACCTTCACAGGGATCAAAAAGTTAGAACGTTCAGTCCCAGAGGGTTCTTTGTAGAGATTAGGCATGTAACTCATGAATCCTCTCAACTATCTCAGAAGTCAGGAATTGAGTACCAGAGATTGGGTTATCCAAGCAATCTCTGCAGAGAGCTTCTTATCTAATGGAGTAAATCCCCATGACATACACAGGAGATCCACAAGATTCTTGAGAATATTAAAGCAGTAGAAACACTGTCAGCTTGGACTAAAGGGGATAGAGAGACGATGAAATGAAAGTTGTCAGGCTCCCAAGATTCTGCAAGCAGGAAACAGATGGATAAAACTACTCATCTGCAAACACCTGCTCTCCTTCATGAGAAGGAAGGACGACTAAGGGCATAGTCTCCAGCCCAGAGGGTGAAGCTGCAAACCACATAGGTTTGTTCCCCAGCCTTGAAACCTAATGTTTTCCCAGCTGGATTTTGAAGTTGCTTGCAACTGGTGGCTTCTTCACTCTTTCCATTTTCTCCCCTTTTGAACTAGAATGTCTATGTCTATTATCTTATGCCTATTACACTACTGTATTTGGGGAGCTGGTAACTTGTTTCTTGAGTTCCACAGGTTCACAGATGGAAATTAATTGTGCTTCAGAATTACCCAGAGCCTCACCCACACCTGATGAGAAGTGGGATATTTGAGCTAATGAGATTTGGGACTTTGAGTTAATGCTATAACAGGTTGACACTCTTTGAGATGTTGAGATGGGGATGAATGTATTTTACCTCTGGACAGAAGTAAATCTTCATGAGACAAAGGACAGACTATGTTAGATAGATAGAAAGATGTCTATATCCTAATCCCCAAAATTTGTGAACATGCTATTTTATTTTTCTTCTATCCAGAATACCAAAGCCATAATGGAGGGTAGAAAACAAAAGAAAGAAAAAAAGCTGAGTAAAGTAACTTTGCTTTTTCTTATAGTGCAGGAGAAAGACATGGCCTTTATCTGGATTTTCTTTTTACTCTGAGCAGAAGGTCTTGGCAATAAACATCTGGAAGCTTGTCCACTATAAATTGTTTGGTCTCTTTCCCCCTGTTTCACGAGGCCACGGTGATATTATACTCTTGGAATTCCTCCTTTCATCTGCTTCCTTTCCACTGACAGTTTGTAAAGGATGGGCCACACTGGGAATGAAAACTAAGCAGCTGTTTCTCAAAATACCACAAGACTTTAGGCTCTATACAGCTAAAAGTAAATAATAGAAAGACAATTTGTTCTAGGTTGTAGTAGTTTCAGTTTCCTGGAGCTGCACCCAAATGCCCATGAGGTCCTGTGAGACCTGACCTAATAGCTTGGGAAGTCCTAGGGGAAGGGTTTAACAACCAGTTGGAAAAATTGCAAATGGACCTTATTTATTTATTTATTTATTTATTTATTTATTTATTTATTGCTTTTGTTAACCTTAGTAAAAATGGTTGCCATTTATTGGTTCTATACAAAGGGCCAAACTCTCTTTGTGTACCTTCTACATATATAGATATGTTTTAGATATTAATGCCTCTGCTTTATACATAAGAAAATTGAGGTTTAACAGCCTTAAAAAATAAAAAATGTGTACCTGATCCCTACTTAAAGAACACAGAGGCAAAATTAAAACACTGCTGCTGGGTGGCCGGGTGGGGCGCCTGGGTGGCTCAGTCAATTGAGTGTCCAACTTCAGCTCAGGTCATGATCTCATTGTTCACAAGTTCCAGTCCCACTTTGGGCTCTCTGCTGTCAGTACAGAACCAACTTCAGATCCTCTGTCGCTCTCGCTCTCTGGCCCTCCCCCGTTCATGATCTCTGTCTCTCTCTCTCTCTCTCTCTCAAAAATGAATAAACATTTGTTTAAAAAAAAAAAAAAAACCACTGGTCTATCTAAGCCCAGAACCCACATTCTTGATCACCATTCATTTACTACTGTTTCAACCGTTCATTTTTGTATGAAAAGCAAGTGATAAGTTTTGAATTTAACTTACTCTACAGGATAACATTTTATTATACTAATTAATTAAAATGTTTCTTCAAAATTCCTGTTAACCCTGACCCTTCTCTGCATCCAGAGTTCTGAAGGACTTTGGGCATGTTTATGCCATAAGCAATCATTGTAGAAGACCCACCAGATCAGACAGAGACACAGCGGGCTTCAGGAAGAGATGTTTTGGATATTGTGGTATTTCCTTAAGAAGGTGACCTGTGTATGTCCCTCTCTTCTGAGTATATCCCAGATCCCCCAGATTTGTAAGGGAATTTGAAAGCAGAAGACACCCGTGTCTTTGTCCCCAAATACAGCCTAGGGAAGTGGCAAGTGTCCTAGAGAAATCCTCCAGCCCTCCCACATTTCCATGACAAATGTGACATATGAGGAGAGTAGAAATGGGCTAAGTGGGCAGGGCTGAAAAAGCCAGAGTGGGATAAGAAAACCTCTGGATGTCTCCCCCACTCCAAGAGAGGTTTAGCACTACTGAAGAGAGGCCTTGCAGATGCATGTCGGGCAACACAGCTGTCATTTGCCAGACAAACTGACAGGAGAGAAGATCAAAGTTGTCCTTCTAGACTTCTGACTAGAGAGATGACAACCATGGACCAGTTCCCACCTCACCACCACTACTTCCTACTCACTGGTTTTCATTACCAGATTTAGACCCTGCTGTGCCGATGGGGGTGGTAAAATCCAGAATGGACTAAGCTTATTGTGAATTAAGTTTTTGACTTAGTGCAACGTGAGATTACTCTGAATTAAATGTTATTTAATTTCTGATATCTACTGGAATAGAAACTCAAAATATAAATTAAATTATGAGGAGGGAGCATAGGGGAAGAAAATTAATTTTCCACCTACCCTTCTGATTTCTTAGCTGGGAGTCCTGTAATAAAAGACAGATTAACAAGAGAAAAACAAACAGAAGTTTATTAACATGAGATCTATGGGCAATACCAGGAAAAAATAAGTAATCCTCAAGGTGGCTTAGAATCCAGGATTAAGTACCATATTAATCATGAAACAAGAGGAAGCATGTAGACATTTCAGGGAAAAGTAAATTATTTTTAGGAAAGATGAAGGAGTCCTTAGGATAAAATAAAGGAGGTATGATGATAGTTTGTGACAAGGTCCATCTGGGCATGGTGACAACTTCTAGTCCTCTCTCTTGTGACAAGAGTCAATCTTCCCTGGCTGATAAAACTCCCAGGGTGGGGATTTATGACAATTGGATTTCTTTTGGAAAACATATCTTTAGGCAGATAGTGGAGTTCAGAGAAAGCCTCTCCCTGCATTTGGTGTTTTTAGGGTACCTTCAGCTCAAAATAATCAATATACCATAGCAGCATATTTGACGTGGAAAGTCTTGAACTCCAACAGTCACAGTCTGGAGTGGCATAATCTGCTACCCTTTAGGGGAAAAGATGATATTTTCTTGTATATCTGACTTTGTAATCTAAGAAATACACATTAACCATAAATGATCCAAAACTAGACCATAAGTATAAATTATAAGAAAATACCATCTGTGCTTTTTTTTTTTTTTTACTTTTGAAGGGAAATTTCAAACACTCACAAAAGTAGAACAAGTAGTATACTGAACCTCACTTCCAGCAATTAGCAAGATGCCAATCTTGTTTCATCTATTAACACACACAGATACACGCACTTGCTTTATTGTAGAATATTTTGTAATGAATTATAGGCATCGTATAATTTCATACAAAATTTTTCCATGTGTACATTTAATAGCATTTAAAAGGAGTTTTTTAGCATTACCAAGATACCATCATCACACCTAATAAAATTAACAACAGTTCCATAATATAATGTTTAGCGGCTGTTCAAATTTCCCTAGTTGTCCCACAAACATCTTTTTAATGCTGGTTTGTTTGAATCAGGATCCAAACAAGGTCCATAGATTGTATTTAGATAATAGGTCTCATAAGGCCCTTCTGATGCCTAACCGTTGACTCTTTAAAATTTGTGGTTTTTTGAATTTCAGGTACACACATAATCACGTCTGTGGACTGAGATGAGCACTAAATCCACAAGTTTACAAACTGATCTATATGTGGTCAAAGGTTGTGCTCAATCCAGCTGGAGGACAAAGAAGAATTCATCAGAAAGGGGTCTGGCTCCCTCTAGTGCTTTTTCAGATAGCAGCTGTCTCTGAACTCAAACCAAGTAAAAACAGAAAAATAATCTTGATGTAAATAGTTCCATACTATAATCTTGTAGCCACGTATTTCTTAAAACATACTATCCAACAGTAAAAGGGGAATTATTTTCTTCATTTTAATAATTAAAGATAACAGGTATTGAATGCCAAGTAGAGAGTCAGTTCCTCATGATATTTCCTATCATGGAGGATGTCATTGTCCATCACTCAAAGTAGCATTACCGTCATTTACTCTAGAATATCTTGCTGCTGTTTCCAAGATATCCCTATTGTTTTAATAACCCCTTTATTTCAAACTACTACTGTTACATATCATTCAGTATTCTATTTGGGGGGTAGCCAGGCATTTCTCTAAAAGCAATTCGATGTCTCATAGTTGCTTTTGTCATTGCATAGAAGGATGAATAATAGAGCAGAAGAGAGAGATAAAATGAAAGGAATACATATACACAGATTACAAAAATTCTTAAGACTAGGACATAGCACCAGGTAGCAAGAAAAGGGGGGCACAGACACTATTATATATAATCTACATATATTAAATTAATATATTTGAAAATAATAATTGATTATACAAAGTGTTAGATTGGTATTCTAAAAAAGAAAGTGGGGCAAGAAAAGATATACCTAATTAAGCAAGACTTATTTGTCTTGAATGATTTTCACATCTATGAGTATATGGATATGCATGCATTTCCTGCCAAAATGTTAAGCTTTAAAGATATTTTTGCAATTTATATTCAAAAATCCTTATTGTTGTGTGACAGGCCATTTTTAAAAATGCACTCCTGAAAGAAGTAAAGCTGAATTAAAGTGAAAAGGAGGCAGGGAATAAATTGAATCCCACCCCATCTCTTAAATACTGGGTGAACACCCCCAAAGTCACTCATACAGAAATTCTCAGGGTAGCAGTAACTTAGTTATTTAACACTGGTCTCTTTTACATGCGAGAAATCTTTTCAGCTGTGTCAAAAGAATACCGAATTTAGCAAAACATTGCCACCTTTGAATTTTTCACTAAAAGCTAAGGTTCAACAACAAAATCCAATACACTTTTGATTAAACATGAATTCATTCTCCAGCCCTGCTCAAACCTGACTTGACTGTGGTCAGTGTTGATTTACTCCTTACTCCCCAATGAAGCCTCAGGTTTTATTCTACGAATGATATAAACAGGGCCTACAGAGAACTGTTTTTAGTGTTCATATCACTCTGTATCAGAGTGACCTTGGCTACAACTGGACAGCTCAGAGCTTAGGAAATGTACCAGTGTCAGATTGTTTTATTTTTGCAATTATATGTTGGAGGGATGAGAACTAGACAGTAGATATCCCCACTACAAATCACTCTGAAGCCAGAATGAGGAATCTTCCGCCTATCTGGGGCCAAAGGAGAGACACCACAGGAGTAGGGCTGGTGGAAGGCTGCATAAGAGAGGCAAGGGTGAACTGCACCATGACATCCCTGGATTATTAACCGCCCGCCTCTTCCCCGCCCCCCCCCCCCCCCCGCCGCCACACTACATCCCCACCACCCTACCCCAGCTAGTGGCAGTGTGATAAAGAAGCCAGAGACCCCTTCTCCGTGCCAGCCCCTTAGAGAACAGCAAGAGAGACAGGGCCTTGAAAACTAGGCAGTCTAGTCCTTCCAGATCTCACAGAAAGAATTTCTTTTCTTTAATTTTTTGTTTATTTATTTATTTATTTATTTATTTATTTATTTATTTATTTTGAGAGAGAGAGAGAGCGAGAAGGCAGGAAGGGGCATTGAGACAGAGAGAATACCAAGCAGGCTCCGGGTTGTCAGCGCAGAGCCCCCTTTGGGGCTCGAACTCATCAACAGTGAGATCATGACCCGAGCCTAAACCAAGAGACCATTAACGGAAGGAGGAGCCACCCAGGCGCCCCCGGAAGAGCAATTTCTGGCTCCTTCTTCCTGGCATCTTGGGCATATCTGAGGGCAATGGCTGTATCTACAGTCAATTCTCATTACTCACGGTGGTTATGTCTTATAAAGTCGCTGCGAACACCGATTAGTTAGTAATATGGAGTCATCGCCCTGAGGGGAAAGAACAGGGTTGGATTCCCCCCAAGCCTCTGGTCACAACATTTTCCTCAACCTCTCAATACGTAACCTTGTTTTATGTGGGTTTCCGCTTCCAGACGCATTATTTAATGTCTACGGCTGATTCATTAACACTGAATTCGTGTCCAACAGCACTGTAACTCACGCCCGAATGAAGTTTATCAGCGCAGTATTTTCTCGGTAAAGCACGGCGCAGCCTTGCTCACTTAGACACGCCAGACAGAACTCCGGCACTGCTCCCCGGGCCACTCCCAACAGCAAAATCGCTCAGTAACGTGAAAGACATGGCACTAAACACCGCACAAAGGACACCTGTTTACAGCGAGAGTGCTGAAATAAGAAGTGTCACCCCCTGTTCCGGAACACGCGTGGGAACATGTTGGGAACAAGCTAGTCACGCCACTCAAATTTTTTTACCTTTTGTGCATGTCCGGGAATGGGGCTACAAATACATTTTATCGAGTGGGTGAATTCACAAACCCAGAATCCATCAAATAAGGACAACAGGCTGTATCTGTGAGGAGAGACCTCTGTCCCTCCGAGGTGCATCCCTAGGGGCTGACCTACCTTGGCATAAGCACCGCTGAGTACAAGACGGGCAGAGAGTCTTCCTTCTTCACCTGCAGAAACGACTACCAGATTAGCGATAGTCTCTGGGCTGGAGCGCCAGGAGGATACAGACCCCGCGGGTGAAAGGGTTTCCATTTAAAACGGAACCTGAGGCTACAAAAGGACGAATCTCACGCATGCGCCCTAAGGGAAACGGAACTGAAGTGAAACTGATTTCCCGCCAATGCCTGATTCACAGAAGACCAAGACTTCTCCCCTGACCAATGAGCAGCCACGAAAAATCTCTCCCCATCCTCAAGCCAATACGAATACTGTTTGAGTTCTGGCTGCACTTCCTCCTTTGTGCACTCCTTGCCTATAAATACAGCCCACCCAAATCCACAAGGGACTAGCCTGCAGCCTCCTTAAGCATGCGTTTCCCAAATTGCAATTCCTCCACCTTTCCTGAATAAACTCAACTTCTGGTCATTTGCGCTTGTCTCAGTTTACCTTTTTATTTAGGGTGGCCCACTGAAATGACACCAATAGAGGCAAACCTTAACCAGGATGGGTTCCCGTGGTAAACTGAGCAGGCTTACCAGGTTTCTTTCCTTCAGTCCTGACCTCTCTGCCGAGTAAGTATTCCTGGGGCTTTTAGAATTAGACAGAGGACCCCAGGACTCACAGTTGATGAATTTGAACCCTGCATTGGACTCCGCACTGACTGTACAGGGCCGGCTTGGGATTCTCTCTCTCTCTCTCTCTCTCTCTCTCTCTCTCTCTCTCTCTTGCCCCTTTCCCACTTGCACTTTGTCTCTCTCTCAAAACAAATAAACTTTAAAAAAACAATAATAATGATAGAAGTCATTCATTTAAATATTTAAAAAGAGTGTAATCTTACCTTACACCCAATGTGATACAATAGAATAGTTAAAAGGGTTTAAAGAAATTTCCTGTGTGGCATGGCTTACAACATACAGCTAACTGCAGAAGTATACCCCATCGCACTCCTGTCCCCCTGCCACAGGAAAAAAAAAAAAAGAAAGGAATACATATACACCGATTACAAGGGTGGAAGCTGAAAGCTACAAGAATCTAATCTAACCCAATCTAAGTCATCCTGGAGGCAGAAAGCTACAAAGTCAAGTGTCTCTTAACATAAAGACAGAGCTCAGCCCTGTTGGGGATCAAGAGGTAGAGTCACCTATTGTCACAGCCTGGACAAAAATCACTCCCTCTTCCCCCAGACATAAAAAAAAAACAACAAAAAACAAAAAAACATCACGACATAATTCTGATATCCCCTCCCAAAATTATGAAGTGAAACAATGAACCCTGCTTCAGTTCAACTTCTGTACACATGGGGAGACCAGGGGGCATTCTCTTTTAGAAGAGATGTTTTATAACATCAAGCAGTATCTTCCTTACCATGCACCTCCTATTATTAATAAAGGCCTGAAGCAAAAGCAAATGTAAAGAATACTGTTCAAATCATCTTACTGTAGCTACTCTGAACTGTGACACCTTCTCCCCTAAGAGTGACAGGGAATGGTAAGAATGGCTCCCGTTTGCTACAAGGGGCCAAGCCCCAGGCTAAGGACTTCGTCTTATTATCACAAAAGCTTGTAAGGTCATAGTTTTTATTCCCTTTTTATAGATGTGGAAACTGAAGGCCCAAAGTTGCAAGTCAGCAAATAGTGTTCCTAAAATTTAACCTTAGATCTACAAAACTACAAAACCCATGCTCTCAGTCTCTTTGCTGTATGACTGCCACATAAGCAGTGTTCTTCCCACACACAGTGCTGCCCGTGAATAAGTGATGCTTACTAGCTTTAGTAAAAAAAGGAAAAGAGGCTCAATCAGTTGAGCATCTGACACTTGTTTTTGGCTCAGGTCATGATTTCACAGTTCATGGGATCAAGCCCCATATTGGGCTCTGTGCTGACAGCTTGGGATTCTGTCTCCCCCCTCTCTCTATTCCTCCCCTGCTCATGCTCTCTCTCTTTCTCAAAATAAATAAACTTTAAAAAAAAAAAAGGAAAAGACATTTTCTCATTTGAAAATTAGACATTAAAAAAACAAAATATTAGTTAATATATGATGCAATACTAATCTTTTATGAGCATGAGTAGGCTATACCTATCAGAAAACACACGCTGTAAATAGATAAGAAAGAACATAAGATTAAATGTTGCAAGTAATTTCAAGGTAGGACAATTAACACCAGCCAGACAGCACAAGCCTCCCAGATATCACTAATCATTTTAGATACATTAATCTGATAGTGGCGTATAGGATGAACTGAGTGAGGGCATGGGGGTGGGCAGAGCGGAGCCAGGAAGGCAAGTTAGGAGAATATTGCACCCACTCAGATATGAGCTAATCACAGAAGTGGCACACAGAATGGAGAAGAGGAAGCAAATACAAGGGATGGTATGGAGATAGAATCCAAAATGTTTGGTCATTTACAGAATGAGAGAAGGAAATTGTGGGATTTTCAGTCTAAGAGGCACCTTGCCAGGGAGAAAGGAGGGTAAGGTGTCTACTTTGGTTGACATTTTTTATAAACTTTAAACAGTTAACCCATAAACATCTACCTTCTTCTGGAACAAATTGTTCTTCCCAATATTCACGCACATCCCTCGAAAATGCTGCACTTTTTACATTTTATTTTTTTATTACCTTCTTGAAATCACATATTATTTTAAATAGGTCTTTCCCACAACAACAACAAAAAAGCCATTTTTATATTCTATATCCCTCTTCCCTCCCCCAACCGCTGGAAGACCCTATTCTTGAAGTTAATACTCTTATAATATCTGAATCAATAAAATATTTTTAGACTAATTCCTTTCAGGATTAAATTTCATAAAAAATCAAAAGGAAGCATATTCTGCTCCTATTGCTTTTCTCAGTATTGCTAGAAATATGTTAACTGCAGGACAGTCTTGACACACATACATAGGCTATATAGCATTTTCTGCTAGCTAAATATTTTAATATATCAAGCACTAATGGGTAGACTTTTTATAGACATTGAGAACCACCACTCCCCCCCACCCCCATTGACCTCCAGATACAAGAGTAGACAAACCCAGCAACAAAACTTCACAACTATCTAATTAAATCACAAGGGACTTTTTGTCTCACTGGTGAAACCCAGTCAGGAACTATGCAAATGGAAAGAACCTCCCAAGTACTTTTAGGGAACATGCTTAGTGCCTTCCTGTCAGGAACAATTACTGACCAACTTGCATGAGAAGAATATAAAAGGGAGGGATAACTTATTTGAGTTTCTCTTGCCAGAATTTCCTACATTGAAGGAAATCATACAAGTAGGAAATGAGGACACATTCTAAAAGGGTAAGAGATTAATGTTAGTATTATGACATTGGCAAGTGGGAATACTGTATAAAAAGAAAATTCCTAGACCAAGGAACACACATTTATAAGATACTTATTTTAGTACAAAATCCTGTATAAATTCTGGGTGGAGCACAAAAATTGTTCATACATATCATAAGTCTTTGTGGAATGTCTACTATGTGCCAGTACTGTTATAAACAGAGGATAAATAACACAGAAAAAGACAAAATTCCTGGCCTCACGGAGGCCAATAGTGGGAAAGGAAGATAAGAAACCAACTAACTAAATGTACTGTGAAATACTGTCACAAGAAAGCTGAGTGTAGAGTACACAACAGGGACCCCCACACAAAACCAACTGCAAGATTCAGAGGCTCTCTGGAACTTATTTGAAAAAAGCCTTGTGTATTGGTTTCTTAGAGCCGCCATAACAAATTACCACAAAGTTGGTGGCTTAAAACAACAGAAATTTATTCTTTCACAATTCTGGAGACTAGAAGTCTAAAACCATGGTGATGGCAAGATCGTGATCCATTTGAAGACTCTAGGGAAGAATTCTTCCTTGCCTCTTCCAGTTCTTGGTGGTTCCCAGACACCTTTGGCATTCCTTGGCTTATAGCTACATCAGTAGCCTCCATTGTCACGTGAACATTTCCTCTGTCTCCTCTGAGTCTCTGTGTCCTCTCCCTTTCTTATAAGGACAACAGATAAGGCCTCACTCCAATCCAGTAAGATATCATCTTTTCTAATCACATCTATAAAGACCCTATTTCCAAATAAGGTTACATTCTGAGGTTCCAGATAGACATGAACTTTGAGGGGATACTATTCAACCCAGTAAACCAGGCAAGAAGTGACATAACCCTGATCTAAGGTAGTGGAGAGAGGGGGAAGAAGTCTAAACAACTCTTGGTTTTCTAGCTTGAGTCACATGTTGGCTCCAGCCCTGAGATGAGACATTCTAAGCAGAGGGAGCTTTCCTTGGGGTGTTGGTACTATCAAGTTCTTAGAATAATAACTACTATTTTTGAATATGTATTACTTGCTACGATTTCTAAAAATTCACAATAATAGCTGATAACACTGAAGCTAATGGGGTAAGGAAATTTCCCAGAGTCACTCAGTTTGGAAGAAGTGAAAAATGAGAGAGAAGGGGTCAGTGGAGAGTATGGAACAGAGCCCACTGGAGTTAAAAGGGTTTTTAATTTCATAGGCCAGTATTTATACCAGGAAATGGCCTTAGAGTAGTGAAATTTAGGCAGGAGAGTTACGTTTCTTAAACTACTGTCTTTGGCAACTCCATACATTGTCACCAACATGGCTTATATGAAGAAATTCACAAAGGAAGTTGGACATTTGTATGTATGACTCTCTAATGAAAAATCAAGGAAATCTTGTCCATCAGATAAAATTTGTAAACACTAAGCTGTCAATTAAAATATTTTAAGTTATTCTAAAAAAAAAAAAACAAAAAAACCCAAAAAACTAAGTTGTCAAAAGTCAGGCATCCCTAAACTTGGTGTTCATCTACCAAACCAAGTACTGTTTTGCCCTCCCTCCTCATCCCTTTGGCTAACACCCATCCATCAGCTCTTTGCCTCTGGGAAGCTTCTTCTGACCCTTATTAAAGAAAATTACTCAAAACACAGAAATAAGGCAAAAAATAATTATGTGACCCTTTAATGCCTTGCTAGACATGGTCCAATAAGCCCACTGGTGGGTCATCTCTTTTGGGGAACGTAACTTTGTTTCACTTAATTATTGCAATTGATTAGGGCACTGACACTTTACAACTCTGTACAGTTAGAATTTTAACTTCAAAAAAAAAAACATGATAAAGTGTGATTATTTTTCTGGTTAGCAGAGAAAACAACCCCTAAATCACAGTTTTATAACACTATTGAACATTGATCAGCTTTGTTTCCCATTTAGCAATCTTTATTAACATGCTACTGATTTTTAAATTCTATTACTCATATTCTTTTTGAAACAGTATTGTCATTGTGCTAGTTCACTCCTCAATAATAAGGTAAATAAAGCTTTGACACATGCTCTCTTTTTTATGAAAATTATGCTAATAACTTGAAAATTATTAACATATCCCAGGAAAGAATTGACACCCCCTCTACCCTATCCCAGCTACTTCTATAGCAAGCACTAAGGTAATGGCTTGTTTGCCTTCTCTGTCAGACCAAGCAGTAACTTCTAAGAAATTAGTGAACATAGCTGTCTTACATCCCACTGTTGTCTCCAGAACCCCGTAAAAGGATTGTCCCAGAGGATGAGCTCAATAAGAATTCCTGAATGCTTCTCTTACCCAAGTACCTCCGAACATTTTCTCCCATTCTTCTCCTTTGTCCATCTGGATCTGAAGCTTCTGGATAATGGCTCCGTCCACTACTGCAGCCTCTCTGAAAAGTATCAGCTTATTATCTACTTAAATGATAGGTTTTTCCCCCCGTGGAAGACATACAACAGAGTTTAGGCCTGACAACGACATGGAATTCACACCATCTGCCTGGGTATCACTAACCTTCAAAAATAAATTTTAATAAGTCACTACTACCACTTTGGGAAAAAATGTCAGTTTTTATTAAAGATAGAAATTGGTTACACAAAGTAGCATATTATAAGGAAAGTGCTGTTAAACTAACTCTAAAATACACAGCAATATGTAAAAAACGTCTGATACATAATATCCTCAAGCAGAAGATGCCATATCCATACTTGTCAATCAAAGTCTATCAGAATATGGAATGAGCATCATTTTTGTAACCCAGTTCTTTGTTTAAAGGCTATTGGTATTAGGCACACAGCCTCTCCTCTGCTGTCCTGCCTGCGGCTCCCTTGCGCACCCTTGCGGTGGATTCAATAAACTTCTATTTCCTTAAAAAAAAAAGACTATTCTATTGATTTTAAATTTGTCATAGTAATGAAAGCCTTAGTAGGTATCTCATTAAACTCTGCCAGTTATCAACTTATTGACTCCGCTTTCAATTCATCCTATGTGCCTTCTCTGTGAAAATGGATCTGGGACCCTTAAGTATTTTTCCTCTGTAGCTGATAGGATGTTGTTTTCTCAGTAGAGGGCGCTGGAGAGACACTGCAGGACAAAAGTCTTGTTCTTACTCCAACTTGTTCAGCTGGCAGGCTATTAGGGATCCGGTTTTTCTGCAGAAGAAACTTCCCCCGATACCCAACGTCTGCGGCACGGGCAGCTTCTCCAACATCAGGTTCATGCAGCATGGACAGTTGCTCCGATGTCCAGCCGCCAGCACACAAGGCCTTCCCAGGCCCTATAAGTGCACAGTGGCCATTAGCACCCAGTGACTAGCAGGTTACCCCAGCTACTCTAACGCATTTTGTAATGGGATGTCTCTGGTGAGACATTTCCTCTGTACAGATTCCTCCAGCAACCTAGAGGATGGATTTCCAGCAAGATCCCCTGGCACAAACCCTCCAGCAAGGTCTCAGTCCTGGGATGGGGGGCGAGCGGGACTCTTCCATGGTGTTCTACCTAAACTCTTCTTAAATTTGCTATTCCTATGTTTTTTAGAGTTCTCTTTATTTCCTCCTAGCCAATTCCTCATTATTCCAATCCCCTATTATAATTAACAATTTTTTATATTAAACTTTCCCTTTTCATATTACTGCGTGCCTTCTCTCTCCTGACTGAACCCAGGCTGAGACAAACTCCTAGGAGCAAAATAAAAATGAAGCACTTTATAAATTTAAAGACATCTTATTGGGCACTTGATGTAAAGAGCAATTTCTCATTGACAAAAACAACAAGGAAATATTGTATCTTAAAATATGGAAATACAGGGTGCCTGGGTGGTTCAGTTAAGCCTCCGACTCTTGATTTCATCTCAGGTCATGATCTCAAGGTTTATAAGTTTGAGTCCCACACTGGGTCCCAAGCAGGCTCTGACAGTGTAGAATCAAAATAAATAAACTTAAAAACGATTTTTTAAATAAAAGATGGAAATACTTGGGATTTAGATGGCTAAGAAAAATGAAAACATACAAAGAGATTTGTCTTGTGCTTTTCTTTTGATCTAAACAGTTCACATCATCACAATCACATTTGTTTACTTTGAGATGAGCAAGATACATTCTAAGAATTTGGGGTTTCAGGGAAAGTGAGATTTCTTCAAAGTTTAATGAGATTTTTTTTTTCAAAGTTTTAAGACTTAGATATTATCTTTGTAGTCAGATAGGCCAAGTTTAACCCCATTCTTTGCCTGCTCGATAACTCCGGACAAATGTTTTAACTTCTCCAAATCCTAGGTTCTTCCCCTAGAACATGAGGATAGCAATGCCTACAGTGAAGGATGGTTGTAAGGATTAAATGACTAATGTGTGTAAAGCTAGCATCATACACAGCATTGCCTCTGCTCAGTGAGGGAGAGTGACTGCCACTACCACTATTGCTGAGATTTTATTACCTAACTTTTTAGCCTTATTAATTTCATGATCTCTTTTTTAAACAAGTGTGTGTCAGAAGAAGATCCTATAATATCAATGTGCGTCTCGTAAAAATTAATCAGAACCTTAGGGTACCTCAAACTTACTTGTTCACAGGCCGACTTAATCCTTCTTTTATCTCTATTCTCCTTTCCTTTCAAAAGAAGTGTCTCTTTTTTAAGCTCAAAGTGAAGAGCAAGTGAATATTCCTCAATAAGTGCTTTCACAAGCTTTGCATTGTTTGGGTGAGAACATTGTTGAGCATTTCTTATACAGATTGTGGTGATTTCACCATCCACTCTCTCCTGACAGAAAACATGACATTTTTTCAATGTGCTTTCATAAAATCTGCTCTTTTTCAGATAAAGGAATACATCTGTATCGAGAACAAGTGTTTCTCCACTCCTAGTGGTCTCAGGTACTGAGGACCCGGGTGACTCTGAGGAGTTACTGCCTCTCTGGAGATCCCTTTTGGGGCCCTGGCTGTTCCACTTTTCCTCACTGATAAAATTCCTATTTTTTTCTAAAAGAGAACTTGCTTTTAATAGCAAAGTTTCTTTAAGCCTCAGGATATCCAGAAATGACCCTTGCACAGAGACTCTTCCATTGGGTTCCAGAGGACTGAAGGATAAAGTTGGGATTTTCCTTGTCAGGTCCGTTACCAGGCTTTCTAGAATGACTTGACTCCGAAAAACAGAAAGATCGAGGATAGCTTTTACAGAGCTGAAGACCTAAAATTAAACAGAGAGAAATGAAAACAGCACTGTCTAGGGGAGTGGACAACATAAACACATTTTTTCCTGCCACTTTCTCCATCTCTACAGCAGTTGCCCTAAACCAAACCCCGCCTGCCTAGCACAGACTAGTTTCTGACGCCACAGCAGGGATCTCACAACCCCATCAAGGCCATAATGCTCAATTTGGGATTCACGGTCCCTCAGTGCATTTCCCAAAAAGAGCTAGTCAAATATGTTTTAGAGGCAGAATGTTATTTGAACCAAAGTCTTAAGCAAAATCCATACACTGTTATGAGGTACAGATACACAATGTTCTGGTTCTTCTCTATGGACAGGAGTTCCCCTGGAGAGTCCTCCAACTTAAGTTCATCAGATGACGGCCCAGAACCCTGCGTTTCTCAGTGAATAGTTTCAGACCAGTGAATTTTAACTTTTTCCTCTTAATTCTACCTTTCCTGCCTCTTTGAAGCTCCTTTTTAATGTTCATCCTACTTTTTTTTCTTCCTGAAAATAAGTCTTTAGGTATCTACCTGACATCCTCCATATGAGCATAAAAACTCTGTGTCACTTTGAAAGCATCAAAAGGCACACATAGGAACATGAAACAGATGAGGCAATAAGCCAAAAATTTCAAGACACAGGCTTGGCGTTTAGCACTCAGGTTAGCAAGTTGGCATTTCCTTTTGTAGGAGTCGTGAGATGAGAGTGCTCTGTGTCTCCTCCTTCTTCACAGAAGAAACAGGATCCAGGACTGTAGGCATCACACCTTACCTTTTCACCAAAATGAGAGACTGTGAATTGAGCAGGTCCAACCTTTTCTGCCTGACAGTGTTTCTGTTTTCTGCTGACATTCTTTGCACCTAAGTGGAAACACTGCCATCAGAAGTGTTTGCAGCCTGACACACTAATAATTAATTATTAATAATAGAAATGTTCAACTCTATTATTCAACATGCCTAAGATTTTTTTTCATTTTCCTCTAAGTTCAACACTTAAATAGTTTTCCCTTCTACTTTAACAGATTAAAGTTGATTTCATGTGTACATTTGATCCTAATCATATTTTTAAAACCACACAAGTGTGTGTGTATATATATATATATGTATATATATGAATGTATATATGAATAGAAAACAAAAACCTAAAAGTAAATCCTCCCTCTATTAATTATGGCCATAAGGAGACTTCACCTTCTTAAATTCAGAATACCATACTGTCTTTGTTCTCCTCTAATTCACGGTCTCCTTTGCTAATTCTCCTTCTCTTCTCATTCTCTAGATGTTACCATGCCCCAGGCCTCAGGACTTATACCTCTTTGCAAACATACACCCAACCCCAGACTTATCTCAACAATCCCACCACTTTTGATACTATCACTAAATGCATCATTTCTGGGGCACCTGGGTGGCTCAGCTGGTTGAGCATCTGACTTCGGCTCAGGTCATGATCTCACGGTTTGTGAGTTCAAGCCCCCCGTCAGGCTCTGTGCTGACAGCTCAGAGTCGGGATCCTGCTTCAGATTGCGTGTCTCCCTCTCTCTCTGCCCCTCCCCCACTCATGTTTTCTCTCTCTCTCTCTCTCTCTGTCTCAAAAAAAAAATAAACATTTAAAAAAGATTTTTTTAATGCATCATTTCCAAATTCTCTTTGGCCTCCACTTTCATCTGCCAGTGGAAATCTCTACTTTATTATCCTAATAAACATCTCAATGACCAAAATTCAAATCTTGATAACTATTCCCCTTCCAAAAGTACTCTTCCTCCAGTGTTCCACATCTCAGAAAATGACACCTAATCCATCAGCAAATCCTGAATGGCCACCAGTTCCCAGTCAACAGCCTTGTTACCACCCTAGTCAAAACCAGAGATGACCAGGAACTTGTGCTCTCCACGTGGCTGCCAGAGCGACCACCGAAGAAAGGGCAGTCACATTTCATCAGTCATCTGCTCAAAACCCACCGATGGTTTTCCATCTCACCCAGAATAAAATCCAGATATCTTGCCTTGACCTATAGGCTGTTTAACATAATCTGGTGCCCAGCTACCCATCTAACCACATCTCCTTTTACTCTCTCCCTTGCTCACCCCACTCCAGCCACTCAGGCTGCCTCGCTGTCTTTAAAATGCCCAGCATATTGGGGCGCCTGGGTGGCTCAGTCGGTTAAACATCCGACTTCGGCTCAGGTCATGATCTCGCGGTCGGTGAGTTCGAGCCCCGCGTCGGGCTCTGGGCTAACAGCTCAGAGCCTGGAGCCTGCTTCCGATTCTGTGTCTCCCTCTCTCTCTGCCCCTCCCCCGTTCATGCTCTGTCTCTCTCTGTCTCAAAAATAAATAAAACGTTAAAAAATAAAAATATAAAAAAAAAATAAAATGCTCAGCATGCTACCCTCTCAGAAAATGTTTCCTAGTCCTTCCCTTAGCCTAGAATGTTCTTCCCCCTTATCTGCATGAGTCATTCCATTATTTCATTCAGGTCTCTGCTCAAATGTCACCTGAAGAGTACTTCCCCACCCACTCTATCTAATAAAGCAGTACTCTCCATAACATTCTATCCCTTTATTCTGTTTTATATTTTTTCATAGCACTCATTACATGTTAATATACACAAATAAATGTATAAACATAAAGATAAATATATAATGTATAAATATATAAATTAATCAAGCACCCAACATATAATATATATTCATTTATTTGCTAGTTTATTATCTGTCCACCTGCACGGATGTAGGTTTCATGAAAGAAAACATTTTGCCTGCTTCACTCATTGCCGTATCTTGAAGGCCTAGAATGGTGCCAGGTAAATAATAAGCAGTCAAAAATATTTGTGAACAAATGAATGAATGAGCCTTCCCTTTCTCTCTTTGGTTCAATGGTACCAGTTGAACGTTTAAAATATTAACTTCCAAAAACACAACAATCCCCTGAGAGAAATAATAAGGAGCCCCTCACATGCTCCCTACCATAACATCCCCATTGAGAAGGAATGGCTTAACTATGGTGACAGGTAAAGGTGCTATAATCTATAGTCTTAGGTTTCTCTCTAGAACCTATCTTCCCTCAGGAAAAGCAAGTTCTCTTCTGCTTCTAACCCCATATAGTATTTTACCTCCAAGACGCTGGCATGGAGCCTCATCTTT
Source organism: Panthera tigris (assembly GCF_018350195.1). Classification (NCBI taxonomy): domain Eukaryota; kingdom Metazoa; phylum Chordata; class Mammalia; order Carnivora; family Felidae; genus Panthera; species Panthera tigris. The sequence continues at coordinate 140,592,171 of NC_056667.1, forward strand.
CTTTGGCAATATATTTTGCCAGTTACTAAGCTGTAAAGAAGGCTGCCCCTCTCCATGAGGCTGGAGGGATGAATATCCCCTGCAGATCCAACCTCCTCACCTATGTCAGGGATGGGATAGGAACAGAATGGTTCAATCTGATCTCAGATCCAAGCTATTCATCCAATCCAACTTTACCGGTGATAAAAGTGATGTTATATTAGAATATCTTTTTGTAGGTTTGAACAAAGAGAAGCTAATGGTATGATTATATTGCTGAAGCCACTTCAAAATTCAGAGTTATCATATTTGTGAGATTATAGATTCTTGGGGGCTTCATTTTTTTTCTGTATTTTACAAGTTTTCTACAATAAAATGTATCACTTTCATGCCAAGATCCAGACAGATTCTAAATATAGAAAGAAGTCTTCAAGAATTTGGCAGTTGCTAACAACTTTATCATGAGCCATTTTCACATACATTCTTGTTAATACAATATTGTACCAATATATTCAGAATAGAATAATATTTTCAAAATGCTACTTTAAACTCTACCAATCCCATGAATCATTTTAATGAAATTCAATTCTTGATTTCATTACAGAAGTATTTCTAAAATTACAAAATTTGATTTGGAAATACCTTTTTTCTCTTTGAATGTCACATTTGCAACTCCCCTGCCCCTGGTTCTTGTTGGATATATCACATGTTCAACAACTCCGCCTTTATTCTTAATATCTTGAAAGTGAGTCTTCACTACTGTGGTCAGTAATTGATCATTAAAAAGGCAAAACGGATGACCAGCAACTTCAACCATTCTTTCAGAAGCTTTGGAGTCCTTGCCTTTCAAAACTGATGCCTGTAAGAACAATAGTAGGATACTCTTTAAATACAAAAATAAGATTCTCCTTAATATAGCCATCATCACACACCAGTGGAAGAGAGTATATTTTATTCAATAAAGGTGCTAGTATAGCTGATCAGACACTTGAAAAAAAAAAAAAAAAAGGACAGATCCTTGCCTCACGTCATATACCAACATAAACCCCACATGAATTTGAGGGGTACAATGTAAAAAGTGAACTCAATTTTTTTTTATAAATGGAAAACATTAGTTAATATTTGCCTGATTTTAGAAAGGCCTAAAAGTAATAGCAATCACAAAGGAAGAGATCAAGAAATACACATGGTAAAAATTTAAGTTTGAAAACAAGTCAAGCCAACCACAAAATATGGTAGTTTGGAGATGGCTAGATGTTTTCTTTATATATATAATGTATATATATTATATATATTTATGTTTATATTATATATATTTTTATATTTATAAATTTATAAATAAATTTATATTTATATTATATATATTTATATATTATTATATTTATATTATATGTTTATTATATATAATTTATATGTGTGTAGTATTTATATATTATATATTTTTATATATATATACAATATACATATATATATATACAATATATATATATATATATACAATATATATATATATATATACAATATATATATTATTTATTGCCACATTGGTTTCCATACAATACTCAGCGCTCATCCCAACAGGTGCCCTCCTCAATGCCCATCACCCACTTCCCCCCCCCACCCCCCATCAACCCTCAGTTTATTCTCAGTTTTTAAGAGTTTCTTATTGTTTACCTCCTTCCCTCTCTGTAACTTTTTTTTCCCCTTCCTCTCCCCCATGGTCTTCTGTCAAGTTTCTCAGGATCCACATATGAGTGAAAGCATATGGTAGCTGTCTTTCTCTGCCTGACTTATTTCACTTAACATAATACTCTCCAGTTCCATCCACGTTGCTACAAATGGCCAGATTTCATTCTTTCTCATTGCCAAGTAGTATTCCATTGTATATATAAACCACATCTTCTTTATCTATTCGTCAGTTGATGGACATTTAGGCTCTTTCCATAATTTGGCTATTGTTGAAAGTGCTGCTATAATCATTGGGATACAAATGCCTCTGAGCATCAGCACTCCTGTATCCCTTGGGTAAATTCCTAACAATGCTATTGCTGGGTCATAAGGTAGATCTATTTTTAATTTTGTGAGGAACTTCCACACTGTTTTCCAGAGCGGCTGCACCAGTTTGCATTCCCACCAACAGTGCAAGAGGGTTCCCGTTTCTCCACATCCTCTCCAGCATCTATAGTCTCCTGATTTGTTCATTTTAGCCACTCTGACTGGTGTGAGGTGATATTTCAGTGTGGTTTTGATTTGTATTTCCCTGATGAGGAGGGACATTGAGCATCTTTTCATGTGCCTGTTGGCCATCTGGATGTCTTCTTTAGAAAAGTGTCTATTTGTGTCTGGCTAGATGTTTTCTCAATTGTACAGTCCAAAGCGAATAACCCACTATGAAACACATCCCCTACTTTTTTGGGTCAGAATTAGAAAAAAAGGGCCCCATAACAAAAAAAAACAAAAACAAAAAACAAAAAACAAAAAACAACCCTGGCCATAACGGTGGGGCTGCAGTGAAGTAAATCCTGCCTTCAGGCACATACGTGAGATAGAATTCAACAACTAAGAGCATATGCTATTGAAGACCCCGCCACTATGCTGAGCACAGAGCACCAACTGCAAGTAGACCCTTCCCTGAGCTCACTCTCTTCGAACTTCTTACATTATTCAGGTAAAGGGCTTCGTTTTCAATGTTTTGATTTGTTCCCCAGCCCATTTAGGGAAGTGGACCTATCAGCTGTTCTCAGTGCTTACATAGGTAGTCCAGCCTGATTATAACACAGCTCAGACTTAATCTATCCTAAATTACCTCCAGGGAAGACAGGATATCTCATAAGGCTAACAGATCACAAAGATGTGTCAGGCTGTCAGTTCAGAGGACTCTGTACTCAGAATAGGATTTCGCTGGGTGTAAGCTAGCTATTTCTGACCTCCGGTCAAGAAGACAGTCTAAGTACACAGCATCCTGTCCATCCCAACAGCAAGTAAAACAATAAAAGTAAAGAATAAGAATAAAAAGGAGAATAAGCCCAGTTGACACATTTCTGGAAGACTGAAAATATATAGAAGTATGAGAAGGATAAGAGAGAGAAAAGGATCTAACCCTGAACAAGGAAAGGGGGTTTCACGGGAAAGGTGACAACAGAAATGAAAAAAGGGACCAAAACCAGAAAGATCAGTTGAAAAACTAGTGGCAAAACAACTTCTCCAGTTGTCTCTCCACATTCCTTACCCTCCCTGCATACACACACACACACACACACACACACACACACACACACGAGGATAGTGAAGGCAGCTGGGTGACAACCTGCGGCTGGGGGCCGGGGCAGATGACTTAAAGATTATTGTACCTTAAAAAAAAAACTGAATGAACACTTAGGGAGAATCTGACCTGCTAGTATGGGTGCTGGCACCTATAGCAAGTCTCCACTGCTTTCTGGCATTTGAAGGGACTCCAACCTAAAGATCATAAGCAAACTGAAGTGTGGCACGATTTGAATTAATTTATGCAGTACCAAAAATTGCCAGTCCAATTGACACTGCTGCTGGGAACATTTGCCTGTCAAGTGGAAAAGGAAAAATACACATGACATTGGACTAAAAGGAGAAAAAGTAATCACAGCACAGTACTAGGCGTGGCTATAAACAGTATTTACTATTTGCATAATAATGTAAAAACTCCTATTGGTTGTTTTTTTTTTTAATTTTTTTTAACGTTTATTTATTTTTGAGACAGAGAGAGACAGAGCACGAACGGGGGAGGGTCAGAGAGAGAGGGAATCTGAAACAGGCTCCAGGCTCTGAGCAGTCAGCACAGAGCCCGACGCGGGGCTCAAACTCACATACCGCGAGATCATGACCTGAGCCGAAGTGGACGCTTAACCGACTGAGCCACCCAGGCGCCCCTCCTATTGGTTTTTAAACCAACTTTAGACTAATTTTGTTAAGTCTCTGAAATGCTAAGATTTAAGTATGACTACAGAATAAAATGGAAACATTCAACCCTGCCAATTTAAGAATAAAGGCTGAACTAACAGAAGTTGAGAACAAAATAATCTCCTCTTACACTACTGAAAAGCATGTCATTCCATCAAAATTTTAAGAATACTATGGAAGCTATAAAAATATGCCATAGGAAATTTTTAAATAATATTGAAACTTTCAAACTTGGAAGATAGGAAAAGGCAGATATTACTTAAGTGAAATCCTCATTTATCATAGTAGGAATTCAACAGAAAATGATGAAAGTCAATGATGCCTGCCCCCAGGATATATACTCTCTCAGCATCTCTTTGGTATTTCAGCTAGTAGTTGTCAAAATCAGGTGGCAAGGGGCGCCTGGGTGGTTCAGTCAGTTAAGAGTCCAACTTCAGCTCAGGTCATGATCTCATAGCTTGTGAGTTAGAGCCCCACATCCGGCTCTGTGCTGACAGCTCAGAGCCTGGAGCCTGCTTTGGATTCTAGGTCTCTCTCTCTCTCTGCCCCTCCCCCGCTCATGCTCTGTCTCTCTCACTCTCAAAAATGAATAAATATTTTAAAAAATTAAAAAAAAAATTCAAATTCAGGAAATCTTACTCCACCTGTGCCCTCACCAATACTAACACCATTATTTCTTTATTCAAGTGTCTGCATTTAAGTTATCCTTGAAATTAAAGGAACTTCTCCCTGACAGCTATTAACCTCTCTATCCAGCAATAAGAAAAAGAGATGTCTTGAAAATAGCTCTTGCAACAGTCACCACAGAGATACAGGATTTTGAAGCAAGACCAGCATTTTGGCCAAGAGGTATTAAGGTGATGACATTTTCCAGTATCAATGATATATTTTAAGACACTTCCGACCATAGTGTCAGAAAGCCAGAAGATATAAAGAAAAACTGTTAGTTTTGTTTTTGTAAGTAAGGCACTAGACAGAAATAATTAGATTCATTCCTTGCGTCCATGTAATTTCTTTTTTTAAAAAATCAGTTATTTTCATTGACGTTGCCTTTACTGCTACCAATAAACAAAATCATACTGGAATCTAGCAACTGCTTTGGCATTTCCGGGACCCTAATAACTAAAGGCCCTGCCACTGCCTTCAAGCGCCTGATGGAAAGAACACAGAAGGCTCAATCTTGAACTTGCTAACTGTTCTTGCTAGCCAGCACAGATGGCGAAAACACAGAGCCCTTTGTGCCTGGAAAAAGAACTAAGGCCACCAGAGAGAATTCCCACTAATGCAGACAAGACATCAGGATGCCTTCCCAACTTGAGTCCTTGGCTCGAATCCTTCTTGCTGGCCCTTTTCAAAAGGAAACAGCGGCCTCTATTTCTGGGTAATTTTCTCCGCTGTTGTTCCCCAAGGAGTGGGAGGAGTGGGAGGCAACAGTTAAGCCCAAACACAGCCTGCGAAACTACTCCTCGACGAGACAGCTGTGTCCCTGACCACGAGACACTGGGTGAGGGAGGCGGCCGTGGCGTTCTGTCCCTTTGGAGTTGTGCCTGTCTCGCACAGCCTGCTATGAATTTCAAGCGCGCGCGCGACACTGCCACAGGAGCAGGTGCAGAAAAGTCAGGGCAAGGTTTGCCGGAGGGTTGGCCTCCGCGGCAGGTGGCTCTCCGCCAGCACCGGGCCTCCCCGCGCGCCGCGGGCGACAGCCTCTCACCCCCGCCCGGCCGGCTCCGCGAGCTCCTGTGGGACCGTGATAACGGGACGGGAAAGACCCTGACTGGTAAAAGCCAGAACAAAAGTAACTTGCCATGGCGGAGAAGAGACGCGCCTTCCGCTGCCTGCAGGGCCCAAGTCTAGCAGAGCACAGGCCACAAGGCTGGCCGGAAGAAGGTTTTGCTTTCAGTTCTTTGTTGACGCTAGCCTGGAGATGATGTGAAAAAAATAAAACAACTGCCCCTCCACCGCATCCCGCTGCTCTGCGCCTCTTGGCCTCTGGGTGAAGCTCAGACCTGGAATGGCTGCTGCCTCTGTAGTCCCATAACTTTTGAAACCACACTGGAGAGGGGCCAGAAGGAATCCCCGGCAGTACTCCGGGGCTTCTCCCGCTGCTGTGTCTGTCCCGCGCTCAGTGGAATCTGGACCGTCCTTTCTGCGCCCCCACTCGTGGGACTCTTCACCACGCCATACCTGTTCCCCCCACCAGCCCAGGGCCAGTCGCGCGGCGGCCAGGTGCACAGGGCATGGGTTGAAAAGCGCTCGGTCCCTGTCAACCTAGCTGACCTTGCACAAGCCATTCAGACTTCAGAGTCTGGCACCTAGGGGGACACGAGTAATCTACATACATGGCTTCAAAGTCAAAGACAGCAGGAAGAAGAAAGGCAAATGGCTGGCAAATACAAAGAAGCTCGGTTCCACTACTAAGTAAAGAAATACAAATTGAAATTATAATGAGATCCCTTGTTTCCACCATGAGGTTGGTAACAATTAAAAAGTGCAGTAATACCCAGTGTTGGCCAGAGTGTGAGGAAGAATCCATACTGCTGCAAGCATTGACAGGTGCAAACATTTCTAAGGATTTTGGCCCCTTTCAAAATGTAAAGTGAAAAGTGTGAAAATGCACATATCCTTACACTTAGCAGTTGCACTTTAAGAACTGAAGTTACAGTGCACAAGTGGAAGTCTTCATCTCCTTATGAAGGCTCCCACATCACATAAAATTTATATTAAATACATTTCTGTGCTTTTCTCCTGTTAATCTGGCTTTGTCAGTTTAATTTCCAGATCCAGCCAAGGACTCTAGGAGGGTTGTTTCCTCCCCCAAAGTGCCCAACAATCCTTGAGGAAGCCTGACTCCAAATGTGGCCAAAATAATTCTAGCAGCTTATTACTGAAACTGCATCCAAAAAAATATTTTAATCCCTTACAGCCCCAGTTATGGGGCCTCCCGTCTCACTGTACTTTTCTCTGAATCATAGCTTAAGTAAAATCAAATTGGTTGACACTCTCCTGGATATTTTTGTGATACCAAAAAACAAAAACAAAACCCATTATCGATATTTCACTTCTATCTTGTTAATTATCTAATTTCAAAAGATGTAGCATACATTGTGAAGATTTCTAAAAATAGCATAAAAAGAAAGTCACTTTTAAAGGAGTAGTACTCAATGCTGAAAGGGGAGCAACAAAATAGTCCTTATTACATTTTTAATAAAATATAGACGAATGCCTGCCTTTCTTGAAAGCAATTGTATCCATACACATCATGATCCTTAAAAGAATTTGTATCCTTCACCCTATGAACCTAGTAATTATCACCTTGAAATAGGATCAGAAATGCAGAAAAAGATTTATATTAAAAGATATAAAAGGATGTATACACATCATAGCACATATACATGTAAAAAACTAGAAACAATCTTAATATCCTACAATAGGGAAATAGTAACCCTAGAAATAGGGGATCTTCACAAAATAAAATGTGATATATGGTTGGGAAAAAAAATTAGAAAGGAGGACATAAAAATGTTACCATTATGTGGGTGTGAATTTTTGACAATTTTTATTATTTTCATTATACTTTGTGTATCTTTCAAGTATGAGCATCTTTTTTTTTTTTCAATGCCAATCAGATATCATTAATGCCATTTTTGGCTTTCTGCCTTCCAAGCATATGATAGGATTGTACATCCAAGCTCCTTTACGGTTGGGTGGGGCCATATACCTAGTTCTGGTTGAGAATGAAAGGGTCATTCTGGACCAAGAATTTAATTACCACTTCAAGACCCTTCACAGCTCTTTTCCTCTGGCATGATATACATCAATAAAGATGGTGGCTGCCATTAGCTTGGGTCCCTGAGTGTTTACGATGAGCATTCTTTTTGTTGACCCATCATGGACATGTAGCATAAGCAAGGAGTAAAATTTTGTGTTTTGGTCTCTGAAATTTAGAGATAACTTCGCACATGAGTATCATGTAATCTATCCTGATTGATACAGAATTGGTATTCTGAAGTGGAGTATTGCTTTAGCCAAAAGCAGGGGGGGGGGGACACAATCCACAACACAATCTAAAATACATGGCTTTGGTTTAGGGACAATTGGCAAGTAATTAGAAAATAATTATCAGAGATTAGAAGGATGGCGATCCATATTATATAGTGGAAAACATTTGGTAAAACTGTCACATGTGATAGCTTGGAAGGCAGATATGTACCTAATTAGCTTGTTTTTTTTGAAACAGGGTGTGAAAAACAAAATTAGTAGCATATGTCTGTTACTACTGAGTGCATTTGACAAAGGAATATAAAAAAGAAATGAGCTTAGAAAAGAATCAGCCAGTTTGAATGCCAGAATGAAAGTAAATAGAGAAAGTCCAGAAATATGGGAACTTGTAGGATTGGAAGGAAAAATACTCCTCATTTCCAAATGATAACACCTTTGAGTAACAAAGACTGATTATAACTCTGCTTTATTGGGAGGCTCAAATCAATGATCAAATCAAGCTTTGGAACTCTGAACAGATTAAGGTCCCTCAAAACAACAACGACAACAGCAACAAGAAACAATTAATGTTCTGAATTCAATAACCCTTTCAACTAGACAAACTAGCTAAGGGAAAAGAAACTAAAAGTGGCCTGATACCTACAATTAAGTAAAGATAGAGAAAAGAACAGGGAAGAAAGTGGAGAATTACAGCAACTGTAAGAAGTCTAGAAAAAGCTGCCAGTGTGGCTGTTAGCACAGGTAAGCTCACCCCAAAAGTAGATAAGAAGCCTACCAAGTTTTTGAACTGTACCAGCCAACTAGCCACCAGCCAGAGTAAAGAGACTATAATGGTTCAAAACTTTAAAAACGTTGGTCCCAAACATTGATCACATTGATCACAGTGTAAACAGTAAGCAAGCTTTTCAGCTTCCAAGAAGGATATATTCTATATATGGTAAAGGAGAATAATGGAAAAAGAAGAATGTCCAGCAACTATGAGGACAATGAGCAAGAGAAGAATTTCCAGAGTGGAATCATGGCCTAATCAAAATTCCACACCCAGGGTGTATGGAGTATATATCTACTCAGGGAGATGGCAGAATGGCTTTGGCCTAGAGGCCACTATATGTCTCCTATTGATCTCTTTCTCCAAATGAGAGAGTTTTTTGCAGTTATCTTGTTCCAGTTCCACTACTGAATACTGGGGGGGGGGGGGGGGGGGGGTGTCTCTGGATAAAGAGGAGTAACATTCAGACTTGTTATAAAAACTACCACACACCGCCTAGAGTTCATGCACTTTTGAGTTTGATGCTATGACTTTGGGCAACTTTTTGGTGTGAGTGCATTTTGTGTATGAAGAAGAGTGATCCAAATATTGATGATCAGGGGCGCCTGAGTGGCTCAGTTGGTTGGGCATCCGACTTCAGCTCGGGTCATGATCGTGCAGTTCGCAAGTTCGAGACCTGTGTTGGGCTCTGTGCTGACCGCTCAGAGCCTGAAGCCTACTTCGGATTCTGTGTCTCCCTATCTCTCAGCCCCTCCCTGTTCATGCAATGTCTCTGTCTCTGTCTGTCTGTCTCTCTCGAAATAAACATTGAAAAAACTATAAGCAAACAAACAAAACAACAAATATTGATGATCACTAGGACAGAAAAAACTACATTCATTGATATTTTGGCTCAACTATATCTGGTTCTCCTCATTTTTACAAGATATAATTTTCTAGTTCTATTCTGTTTCAGTGAGGTCGTATGACTATTTCTGGCCAATGAGATGTGAGACAAAATGACATCAGCACTTCTAAATTACCGCATTTAATTGCTGGTGCAAGACTCTGCAGACTTCATTTTTCTCCACCTCCATGATTTGGGAAGCGTGTCTTGAGATGGGGCCTTAAGTGATTAGGACAAAAAGACTCCCCCTACCAACCTCTGTTGAACTTTCAACATGAATGAGAATTAAACTTTTGTTTCATTAGGCCTCAGAAATTTGGGAGGTTGTTAATACAACATAACCTAAGCTATCCTGACTGATAAATCTACAAAGGGCAAGAAGGATTCATGATTTCACATAATTATCTTTCCTGACTTATATGCTGACAGTGTCTTTTCATACATTAAGTAGAGCTGTCTCTTCCTAGACAATCTAAGGCTTCCTAACTTAATACACAAGAGTCGATATCTTTTGGCAAATTCTCAAAGGAAACTTTCTTCCTGTAAAATCTCTAAAACTCTAAAAATAGACAGGAGAGCCAATGGTTGATTTTTGAGATCTGGG